>NC_086445.1:188427098-188746543 GCF_028390025.1 Pseudophryne corroboree
TTTAGCAGTCGTGCAAACGCATAGTCGTCGCCCACAGGGGAGTGTATTTTCGCTTTGCAGGAATGCGAACGCCTGTGCAGCAGTGCGCCTGCAAACACATTTTGTGCAAAACAAGACCAGCCCTGTAGTTACTTATCCTGTGCGATGATTGCTGCGACGAATGACACGGTAATGAGGTCAGATACCCACCCAGCAAATGGCCGGCCACGCCTGTGTTTTTCCAAACACTCCCAGAAAACGGTCAGTTGACACCCAGAGACGCCCTCTTCCTGTCAATCTACTTGCGATCGGCTGTGCGACTGAATGCGTCGCTAGAACCTGTGCAAAACCACAATGCTCTTTGTACCTGTACGTCGCGTGTGTGCATTGCGGTGCATACGCATGTGCAGATTAGCCGTTTTTTTCACTGATCGCTACTCAGCGAACAACGGCAGCTAGCGGTCAACTCGGAATGACCCCCTAAGTTGTGCTAATTAACAGGTTGAACAAATTCCATCATCTACACAGCTTACAGTCATCAGTAAATTTACTGTCAGTACAGGCAGTAAAAAAAAAAAATCCGTCTCAAAATTTTAAGGGCAGATGTATTAAGCCTGGATAAAGAAGTGATAAAGCAGTGATAAGTGCAAGGTGATAACGCACCAGCCAATCATTATGGATTTGAAAAATGACAGGAGCTGATTGGCTGGTGCGTTATCACCTTCCACTTATCACTGAATTATCACTTCTCCAGGCTTTAATTTAATTTAATTTAAAAAACAAGGGGGCAGATTTATTAAAATCTGCCCCTTGTTTTTTAAATTACATTTTCTATAAAAAAAAATGTCCCAAGTTTGATGGCTCATGATATAAAAAGATTAAATGTAAAAAAAAAATAAAGAAATTGGAGAATCAGTTGACAATTTCTAATCATTACCATTTTATCACAATTCTTAAACTGTCACTACAATTGTCCACTTGAAATAAGTAACACTTTTACTTAACGCTGTAAAGATTCCCCGGTATGAAAAATGTAAGGTGGAATGAAATGTGAACTACTGTATGTATAGCTTACATCCTGATACATACATATATATATATATATATATATATATATATGTTCCCATTAGAAGCGGCACTCCACGATATAGTAATGACAGCACACACACAGACCAGTGTGTACAGCAACGTTTCGGTTTATTCAAGCGTCGTCAGGCATGTACGTTGCTGTACACACTGGTCTGTGTGTGTGTCATTACTATATCGTGGAGTGCCGCTACTAATGGTAACATATATGAGTAAATGGAAGTTTACTTTTGAAAGCACCCGGACAGCTGTTTCTACTGACTGAGGAGTGCCGAGCTGATAGTATCGTTTTATATATATATATATATATATATATATATTTATTTATTTAGCAGGGGGACAATTATTAAACTTCCAGCGTCAAATTACATACTATTTGACAGGCACATTGAGCGGCTGTTATAGATGTGGACACAAATGCCTTTGCAGCTGCAATCCATACACAGGCCTTTGTGCGAAAATATGCAAATGTTGTAGTTGTTGCCGGGAAGTGTACTGAGACGCCCACTGCTGAAGTTTCAGACCCAACGCTTTTGTTTGAAGATGCAACCATCAGACACACATAGGTCAATAATCGACCTACAGTATAGTCTCCCTATAGTTGTGCGGCATGGCTGAAAGAAGTAAGAACCATTTTAACTGTGGGCGGGATCGCCGTCACAAGCTGTGACATGCCACCGAAATAGTCGTGACACATCTGCTTTTGAGTGGCCACCCCGCTCTTACCGCTCATAGATACTCACAGTGTCTGTCAATCACTTTGAGAAAAAATCCACACTGCGACTGACATCGTCTGCCATTAACATTGCGTCCATCTCTGAAACAGGCCCTGAGTTACAATTAAAACCATATAAAGTGCCAAAAAATATATAATAATAATATTTATTTTTTTAAATAAAAATGTTCAAATCACTACAGGGGTGTATTTATAAATAGTTTCCTGATAATGGCAAAAAGTAGGAGTTTTTTGTAATGCTTATCATGGCAATTAAACAAAACCTGTTATTGCTGTAATTTAACATAAAGTTGGTAGCTAACCAACACTCTGCTGCCTCAATGACATGGCTCCCGAATCATGGGTAGGGCACTCGGCTGCAAGGAAGAACATTCAAGTCTTTCACAGCTGCCCAGTGCCTCCCACTTCCTGAGTAAAGTGGGCGTTCTGAGTGGTCGATAATGTGATTCAGTGTGATTTGCGTCATCGGTGACCTGGATTTTCCACTTGGGGGGAATGGGTGGCACTGGGCAGATGGCCACATCCACTGTCTTGCAATGCCAGTAGCCTCATTGTGCAGTATGGCAGCGATGATGTGATCGCACCATCATGTCCCCTGCACCGCTCACTTATGCCACGCCCTCAGCTGTGCCGACTTGAAAGTCAGCAACTATGCTCAATGAAACTGTCCTGGAATGGTTACAGCTAACTTACTTTGTAAGTCTTTGCAGATGCCAGACAATTTGGGCTTTCAGTAACACTAATGTGGAAAAATGATTTTAAATAAAATGTTAAAATAGATTTCATTTCTAAAAAAAAAATATAAACACACTTTAAATAATAAAAAAATAACTTTAAGAAAAAAAAGACTTAATAATGAATGTAATATATTATTACCATCCCGAAAAGGGGACAACAGACCTGTTATTGCAGCAGTTATACTGCTGTTTCCACCAGCAAAAGGGCTTTTCACCCTACAATAAATCAGTCCCAAGTCTCTTGACCAGGTAGCAAACCACATACTTTGGGGAATATTAATTAAAGTGCAGAATTTTAGAAGTAGAGATGTTGACCATAGCAACCAATCAGATTCTACTTATTTATCCAGTGGTTCCCAAACTTTCTTGAATCATGGCACTCTAGAGTATCAGCGCTACTAGAATAAAAGTTTATTAATGATATATTTAAAAAAATATATAAATTAAGTAAATTGTCCTATCTGTCATTCTTAGGGTTAGTTATGTGGCGGAGGACAGTTGTACTACTGATTGTTCACATTTGTTATGCTTGGCTGCCACTAGCTGGTTTTGACTATTACTTTCACCATAAATAATTTGATTTGGTCCTGGACCACCAACCCGAGACACCCCTGCAAGGGTTGGTCTTCAGTATGCCGACTGACGGCGCCGGGATCCCGAAAGCCGGCATACCGACACTTATTCTCCCTCGTGGGGGTCCACGACCCCCCTGGAGGGAGAATAAAATAGCGTGGCGCGCGTAGCGCGCCACCGTGCCCGTAGCGTGGCGAGCGCAGCGAGCCCGCAAGGGGCTCATTTGCGCTCGCCACACTGTCGGTAAGCCGGCGGTCGGGCGTATCGTAGTGAACCCCCTGCAAGAGCCTCGTGGCACCCCAGAGTTCCTAGGCACACAGATTGGGAACCACTGATCTAGTACCTGCTAGAAGATAATAGCTAGATTCTGATTGGTTGATATGAACAAACAAGAAATACCAACTGCGCTAACATATAAATTCAGTTTTTATGTTTGTTAAAATCGATTGCACAGATACAAATACACATGAAAATAAATAAAATAATATGGCACTAATGATGCCAAGAAGATGATATTAATACTGAGCCTTAATAAGCCACTCTCTGACACACAATTATTAACTCAGGGCAGTCTTTGTGCAAAAATGCCGGCATATGCAACTATTGCTGGAAGATAGAAATAGTCCTGCAATGCATGCGTTTGTATAAATTGAAAGGCGTCCAGGAAGTAAGGAATAGTTACCAAGTCCCTGGTGGTAATTCAGCCTGGTATTCCACCTAGCGGGGTTCTGGAGTGATCTCTATATCCCACGCAATGAAGATGGTGGTTCTCCCTTTATTTATATCCACACTGAAGGGACTGTAATCTCCTGATGAAATGCAAAGTCCTGTGTAACGCCTGCAGGAATCCTCAGCAACGCCCTGGTCAGAGTTGTGGCCCCCTAACGCGTTTCACTGTCACTTGGCAGCTTTATCAAAGGTCATGATTGGTTGATATAGGCAAAATCTCCACTTCTAAAAACCCACATTTTAGTAATTTACCCCTATGAAGTAGGAGTCACTCTAGGTAAGCTTAATATGCATAAAAAATACCTTTAATTGAAACAAAAATAAGAGAACTGTAATATCTATCTATCTATCTATCTATCTATCTATCTATCTATCTATCTATCTATCTATCTATCAGTGACGTGCGGTGGGGTGAGGCAGGTGAGGCAGAGCCTTTCCTGTCATACTAACGTTTGTACCAGAGTTTTGACTCTATATATTATATGAAAAGTACAAAGAATATGATTGAAATATCTTCTTTGCATTATTCTAACTATTTTTATAGCCAAAACTCTGGAGTAAAAAGTCTATGGCAGGTGAGGCAGTGCCTCCCCTGCTTATCTTTTCCGCACATCTCTGATCAAGACTCACCAAATTTCCAGGAGTTTATACTGCTGTGCCTGTGTATAATGCCCAGATGTACCCTTCGGCTCATATTTTGTGTGGAAATCTGGCTCTGGTGCTAGCCCGTGTCTCCTTAGCCTTTTAGCTCACTGCACATCCCTGCTATCTATCTATCTATCTATCTATCTATCTATCTATCTATCTATCTATCTATCTATCTATCAATCTATTTACTACATCTGTAACTACAATGGGTGCAAGGGGCGTGGCTGCTATGGCTGGGTCCCTGCCTGCCTCCAGGGTTGATTCTATTTCGGAGTGGGAGAAGGGACCTTCTGACGTATCTAGGGGAGGAGACACGTCACCAGGGGGAGGTGCTACGGTCGAACAGGGTACCCGAAAAGTACCCTCGCGGGCTCGCTTTGCTCGCCACGCTTCGGGCTCGGTGGCTCGCTCCGCTCCGCTTCGCTCGCCACCTGATTACTAAAGGTAATAGTTGGTGGCGTGGATAGTAGAGGAACTATCCCGCTGGCCTAGCTCCTCCCCCTTGTGTCGTAACGCCTCCCTCTTACGGAAAAGGTCCCTTAGCCCACTTGATTCTAGCATCTACCCTGCCTCCAGGGCTCGCCGCTCCCCCTGCACCCAGTCACGCATGGATTGGGCTCCCCATATTTTACAGAGGTCATTAGAATGCTCTCTATACGTTATAGTGGTCACCCGTGCCGTAACTAGGCATTTTAGCGCTATGTGCAAGTAACAGCATCGGCGCCCCCCCCCCCCATATACAAAGCAGGGCCAGTGAAAATATGCAGAGTCCCCTTTTTACACGTTACAGCAACAGAGACCCCCTTTTTTACACATTACGGCAGCACAGTTCCCTTTTTACACATTACGACAACAAAGTCACCCTTTTTCACACATACAGCAACAGAGCCCTCCTTTTTTACACATTATGGCAGCAGAGTTCCCTTTTTTTTACACATTACGGCAGGCAGTCCCCCCTTTTTACACATTACGGCAGGCAGTCCCCCTTTTTTATACATTATGCTAGGCAGTCCCCTTTTTTACACATTACGGCTGGCATTCCCCATTTTTTACGCTTTTCGACAGGCAGTCCCTCTTTTTCATGCATTACAGCAGGCAGTCCCCCTTTTTTATGCATTACGGCAGGCAGTCCCCCTTTTTTACACATTATGGATAGCAGTCCCCTTTTTTACGCTTTACAGCAGACAGTCCCCCTTTTTTACGCATTACAGCAGGCAGTCCCCCTTTTTTACGCATTACGGCAGGCAGTCCCCCTTTTTTACGCATTACTGCAGGCAGTCCCCCTTTTTTACATATTACTGCAGGCAGTCCCCCTTTTTTATGCATTACAGCAGGCAGTCCCCCTTTTTTACGCATTACGGCAGGCAGTCCCCCTTTTTTACGCATTATTGCAGGCAGTCCCCCTATTTTACCTATTACTGCAGGCAGTCCCCCTTTTTTATGCATTACTGCAGGCAGTCCCCCTTTTTTACATATTACTGCAGGCAGTCCCCCTTTTCACACATTATGGGTGGGGAGGGGGAGGGAGAGAGAGAGACAGAGAGAGAGAGAGTTATACTCACCACCTGTGACGAGCCGACATGATAGATGCGCCTCTCCCCTCCACACCTCTTCCGTCTTCCTGCGCTGCGCTCTTGGCAGCACAGGGCATTGTGAATGGGCTGGGGGTGGGATGGGAGAGACGTCACGGGGGGAGCGGAGGGGGAGCTGTAGCGCTGCCCGGCTACCTATGTGAGTGGTAGCCGGGCAATGCAGCTGGGGGCCGGCCGGTGACAGGCAGGGAGACGCGGCCAGGACACCTCAGTGCGGCAGCGGTGATAGCGGCGGCGGAGCGGCCCGGCGGTTGTTGCTAGTGGTCCTGCGCCTCCAGCGCATCTGCGCTGTGTGCAAGGCACCATTAGCACACACCTAGTTATGGCGCTGGTGGTCACTAGAATGTTATTCAGAATATTATTATGATGCTCTGTGTATAGCATAGTCTCTTTGCTACTCTCTGTGTAGCAGAATGGTCTTCATATAGTTTAAAGAACCTTAATACTCTGTAGACTGTATAAATATAAGTAGAAAGCTCTATGTATTGCATTAAGAGCGCACTAGAATGAAATCTGTAATGTGTAGGTCACTTCTATGCTCTTTTTATTATAAATAGGTCACTATATACTGTATACTGTTTAGTAAGATGTTCTGTGCTTTGTATAGCGGTCCCAAGAATACTCTCTATATTGCATATTGGAAACTAGTATTTTCTGTATTGTATAGACATTTACTATAGTGCTGTGTGTGCTATAAATCTGTCAATAGAATGCTCAGTGTATTGTATATAGATCATTAGAATGATATGGTATGTAGACCAACAGAATGTTTGTTTTTAGTTACTTTGTGCTAGAATGCTCTATCTGTCATACAGAGATCTCTGTAAAGCTCTAAACCTTGGAAAGAGTGGAGAAATGGACAAGTGGAGAAGTTACCCATAACAACCAATGAACTTTTAGCTAGTATTTACCAAGTACATTCTATAAAATGTTAGCTAAAGCTGATTGAATGCTATTGGTAACCTCCACTCTTTAGAAGGCTTGATACATTTCCCTCTCTGTGTGTTGTATGTGGGTCATTAAAATGTTCTCTGTATAGTATAACATTCAATAGATTACTGTCTGTATTATACGTAGGTAACTAGAAAATTCCTCTAAACCAACGTAGTTACAGCGGACAGTGAACATATTAGGGCTCTGTCTCACTGTTATGATCTGGACTGTATTATCACAAACTCTGGGCAGTAGTGAGGTATGTCCATTCACTGCTGCTCTGCGTAGCAGGGGAATGATGCAGTGGCGTAACTACTGCCCCCGCAGTCCTCGCGGTGGCTTGGGGGCGAGGGGCTGCGGGGGCGCCACTGACTTAGTACAGATTGACATGCGGACGAGCGTCCGCATGTCAATCTGCGGTCTCCTTCCCTCCGCTGCTGTGTTGGAGGGACACGGAGGGCATAGCGCGCGCCTCTCCCGTGTCCCTCCTGGCTCTCCGGCCGGTCTAATAAAGGAAGTGCCGTTCGTGAGCTCTGATTGGCTCACGAACCGGCACTTCCTTTATTAGACCCGCTGGAGAGCCAGGAGGGACACGAGAGAGGCGCGCGCTATGCGCTCCGTGTCCCTCCAACACAAAGGAGGGGGGGGGGAGCAGGCACTTAGGAGGGCATATGTGGCACTGTGGGGGAATATCTGGCACTGGGGGCATATACCTGGCACTGTGGGGGAATATCTGGCACTGGGGGCATATACCTGGCACTGTGGGGGAATATCTGGCACTGGGGGGCATATACCTGGCACTGTGGGGGAATATCTGGCACTGGGGGCATATACTTGGCACTGTGGGGGAATATCTGGCACTGGGGGGCATATATCTGGCACTGTGGGGGAATATCTGGCACTGGGGGGCATATACCTGGCACTGTGGGGGAATATCTGGCACTGGGGGGCATATACCTGGCACTGTGGGGGAATATCTGGCACTGGGGGGAGCAAGCACTGAGGAGGCATATGTGGCACTGTGGGGGGATATCTGGCACTGGGGGGAGCAGGCACTGAGGGGGCATATGTGGCACTGTGGGGGGAATATCTGGCACTGGGGGCATATACCTGGCACTGTGGGGGAATATCTGGCACTGAGGGGAGCAGGCACTGAGGGGGCATATGTGGCACTGTGGGGGAATATCTGGCACTGGGGGCATATGTGGCACTGGGGGGGAGGTATATTTGGCACTGGGGGCATGTACCTGGCACTGTGGGGGAATATCTGGCACTGGGGGCATATGTGGCACTGGGGGGGGGGTATATTTGGCACTGGGGACATGTACCTGGCACTGTGGGGGAATATCTGGCACTGGGGGCATATGTGGCACTGGGAGCACGGCCCTAGCAACAAGCACTACCCCCTAGCAATGAGCATGACACCCAGTGCATGAAACCCCTGGCAACGAGCATGACACCCTGAGCATGAAAATCCCTGGCACCGTGCATGGAACCAAGAGCATGAAACCCCTGGCAACGAGCAGGTAATTTAAAAGTAATTAGAAGCCTTACTGTAGAACTTAATGTGTAATGGGCATTACGGTGTGTGGCATAATGTATCACGGACATTGCGGTGTGTCATAATGTGTCAGGCATTACAGTGTGTTGTATACTATATCACGGGCATTGTGGTATGTGGTATAATGTCTCAGGATCATTGCGGTGTGTGTCATACTGTGTCACAGACATTGTATGTGCTATAATGTATCAGGGGCATTGCAGTGTGTAGCATAATGTATAACGGGCATTGCGATTCCTGTCATAATGTGTCACAGGCATTACGGTGTGTGGCATAATGTGTCGGGGGCATTACAGTGTGTGCATATTGTGTCATGTGCATTATTGTGTGTGGCATTATGTCTGAGGGCCTTTGCAGTATGTGGCATAATGTATACTGGGCATTACTATAAGGAGGAAAAATTACAAATAATGTAAGGGGCATGAATCAGGATTATTTTTCTTTCCTGTGGTGGCTAACGTCTGGGCGTGCAGGTTGCAAAACTGGGGTATAAGGTAGTCCTTTCCTGCAATTCCACGCCCCTTTATGCGAAGCCACACCCATTTAAACGAAGCCACGCCCCCTTTTTGGTGCCGCGCACCTTCGGCACGCGCATGTTTGTCCCTTTACTAGTGCCAATCATGGGGGGGGGGGGGGGGGGGCGCCGAATAATTTTTTGGCTTGGGGGAGAAAAATTTCTAGTTACGCCACTGGAATGATGAATGGGGCTGCACGCACCTGCTACTGGAGCGACGGCAGTGACAGGATGGAAGCACTCAGGGGAGTGGGAAAAAGATAATGGGTAGCTTAGCTCTACAGAGCTAGACACCCTCTTCCCCCCTACATGCCCTATGTGACATGGCCACTTACCCAGTCCCAATCAGAATGTAGTCAAAAAGGTCAATGATGATGTAACACACCTGGTGTTGGCAGGGTATGTCTAAATGGTAGAAAGAGGAATTGTTCCCTGTACCTTGTCTCGTAGTACCATGCTCAGAGAGGTACGATAGATTGATACGAATCAGATGTGAGTCAGCAATTCCAACAGGAAGTCTTTATTGATCTGCAATGAACTCTGGATTTGGGGTAATTGGTTGATTAGGGGACGTTGCTTTGGTTGTAAATCGCAATAAAAAAGACTTTGACATACGAGAAACACAGGAATATACAATTCACTACCGTTCACACCACAAAAGATCATCCAATATGCAAAAGACAAGCAATTTGAATCACAGAAGAAGAAGAATTAGAATCAGGTTGAAGAACAATTGGAATCACAAATTAACATAAAATCATTGGAATCATGAAATAATATCAGACACTGCATTCCATTCTATAATGTGATGATAGGAAGAATAATAGCAATATATTCAGTAATCCTAAATATTAACTTTCTAGCTCTCCCTAGCCAAGGTAACAAATATCTTCACCAGCAAATATTATTGGAGCTCTGGTTCAAGTCTGCTGTGCCATATCATGTCAATGGGGGAATGGGCACACAGTTACTGAGGGGATCCTAGGATGGCAAATGTCAATGTTACTCAGTTCTTTATTTCAAGAAGGATGTAACTAGCAAAGAGATTCTCCTGACAACAGTACTTATGTCATAATAAGGAGCTTTTGTGTAGAATAAATCCAATCTCTTTCAGTTGCAGGGCTTGATTAACATTTGCATAATTAGCCCAGTCCTTCCAGCAATAACTTTCTGTCTGCGTTGCAACAAAACTTATCACAAATATTTCTCTTGAACTTGTACTAAACTCAGTCCTTGCTTAGCTCTCTTTCTATAGGTCTTCAGTGGCACGATATGGTGCTGCTGGATGTGCCCTTTTTAAACACTGTTTGATCTGTAACACAAGTGGCGGAGGCTGAAGGCACACTTGCCTGTGGCTGACTGTCAGTTTCAAACAGTACTCACTCAGACCCAGGGAATGGAGTTTCAAGCTGGCTGCTCCTGCTGTAATGGCTACTCACTCTCTCTCAAGATGGCCGTGGTGTCCGCGCCTCTCACCAGGCCTGGCGGTGTCCGGTCCTCCGGTTGTGGTGTCTCAACACCCGCTCTCCGGCAATACTCTGCTGCTCTTCCTTAGCAGAACTGCTCTCACCGCCCAGCGTCCTGTGGCGGTATCCAACTTATAGCTCTCGCTCTGCTCCGCTTTCCTCTGTCTGCTAGCACATGCCACTCTCTCCACCTTCTTCTTCCCAGCAGCCTCTCCATCTCCCAGCAGCCTTTGTCCAATCAACTCCCTCTCCTGAGGCCACGTGACCTGACCCAGGGCTACAGCTAACTCCTCCTGCCCCAGCATTTCATCTGCTGCTGCGGAGCTGCAGCAAACGTTCTTAAAGGGGCACAAAGACCAAGTTCCGGGATGCCGCAATGACAATGTCGACGTTCATAATGTCGACACTGCAATTTCAACAGCTATCATGTTGCTGTTGTTAAAATGTCGACATTAGAGTTAGGCTGCAGGCTGGAGGATTAGGCTGCAGGGAGCGGTTTGGGTTAGACTGTAGGGGGGCAATTAGGATTAAGCACTAGATGGAGGATTAGGGGTATGCATTAAAGCTAGGGGAGAAATACTACAGCTCTGACCCGGAAGTGACGTCACATGACCACGGGGACCTGGAAGCCGCACTGGAGCTGTCAGGAGAAGGTTAGTCACTTGCCATCCCTTTCCTAACTTACCTACAAATGAGCAAATATGTGAAAATAAACATGAGCATATGGACTATTTACTGCAGGAGGGAACATTTGTAAGTGAGTTCACTTTAAAATATGTATTTAATTGTGCACTAAAGTTTGGTATAAAAAGAATTTAATAATAATAATAATAATAATAATAATAATGTATAAGAAATTGTAAGCAGAGCTTCTGTGTTTGCAGTGCTAAGAAAAAAAATTGAAGTGAAAGAAAATACATGACATTATTTATTATTTCTCTCTTCCCTTTTACTGAGGCTGCCCTGAGGTCACTATAAAATCCTCAATGTGTCCCAATAGAGGCCTGGATCCTGTTTTCCTGCCCCGAGTCTGCAGTTCTTGAACCTCAATTTACAATGTACTAGAATGACAACCTTCTTTTTTGGGAATTAGAAATGAACGAGAGCAGAAACAAGTAAGTGGAAAGTAAAGAATAAATATAGCAAACATGTCATTGTTACCTTCTTAAGGTCCTTATTCAGGTTTGTTAGCAAACCAAAAATGTTAGCAATTGGGAAAAACCATGTTGCACTGCAGGTGGGGCAGATGTAACATGTGCAGAGAGAGTTAGATTTGGGTGGGGTGTGTTCAAAGTGAAATCTAAATTGCAGTATAAAATAAAGCAGACAGTATTTACCCTGCACAGAAACAAAATAACCCACCCAAATATAACTCTCTCTGCACATGTTACATCTGCCCCACCTGCAGTGCAACATGGTTTTGCCCAATTGCTAACATTTTTGATTTGCTAACAAAACTGAATAACCCTCTAAATCTCCTGTCAGTGGTACGATAATTACTTATGGTGTGTGATTGTGTGCGAATGTCACATAAATTGACATTAAACCACGTCAAACATATAGCACTGTAACAACATACAGTGTATTTTAGTCACTAAAATGTCCTTTGTTTGACATAACATGCAACTAAGTGGTCCTAATTCAGAGATATACACAAACCCAATGGCTTGCGTCAGGGCCGTAACTAGGGGTGGGCAGATGGTGCTTTGCACACAGCATATTTGTCCTGTGAGATATGACAGGAGATATGACAGGAGGCAGAGTGACTCTCCCGTGTGTGTGTGTGTGTGTGTGTGTGTGTGTGTGTGTGTGTGTGTGTGTGTAGTCCTGAATGAGTGATACTGGGAGCTTTTCCTGAAAGGCAGAAGCTCACCATATTGCAGGCACTGCCTCACCTGCCATAGACTTTTTACTCCAGAGTTTGGGCTATAAAAATTATTAGAATAATGCAAAGAAGAGATTTAAAAAAAATGATTAGTATTTTTCATATACTTTATTTAATCAAAACGTAAACGTAAGTAAACGTAAGTATGACAGGCAAGGCTCTGCCTCACCCCACCGCACGTCACTGCTAAGGAGGAGGTGTAGAGTGTAGCTGGTGTGTAAGTGAAGTATGAGAACAGGAGGAAAGAGGGCCACGATCAGTGTCGGACTGGGGCATGAAGGGCCCACCGGGGGAATGCAGTTATAGGGGCCCATACTTGAGGGTGTGGCCAGCCTACAAAGGGGGTGTGGCCAGCCTCCACAGAGGCATGAAATAGACAATAGTCTAGTGCAGTGTAATGCAATATATCTACTATGTATAATACAAGTGCACAGTCTGGAACCTGATCCCTAGAGGAAGGAGTGGGCACTCAGGCAGTGGGGCCTACCGGTGGTTTCCCTGGTACCCCTGCGAGCCTGTCCGACCCTGGCCACGATCATGGAGCTTACAGTGTAAAGGGAAAAGGTTGGGGGGGGGGGGGGGGGGGGGACAAACAGCAGACATAAGGATAAGGAGTCAGCCAGTGTAAGGGGAGCTAAGGGCAGAAAGCGAGAGGGGGAGAATTGGAGGGTGCAAGATGGTGAGGTGGACTACATGGGAACATGGTTAAGTGGTAAGGTAACATGTTCATTCATGATGCAATCTACATTAATAAACATACTATTAAAAAAGTTATTAGCAATATAGATTCATGATTTATTATCAGAAGCAACATTGTCCTAAAATCTAACTAAACTCCTCATATTATGGCATATTTTCCATTCAAGCAGGAGAAACCTTCCATAAGGAACAAAAATAGATAATCCCACTGAATATTTAACAGCGCCTGGCCAATGTTCACAGCAGTCCCTCAACAAATTAAGGGGTCTATTTACTAAGCCTTGGATGGAGATAAAGTCGCTGGAGATAAAGTACCAGCCAATCGGCTCCTAACTGCCATGTCCCAGACTGTGTTTGAAAAATGACAGTTAGGAGCCGATTGGCTGGTACTTTATCTCCGTCCACTTTATCTCCATCCAAGGCTTAGTAAATAGACCCCTAAGTCCTTCAAACATTCAACATTTGACATCATTACTTTTCTACAAGATATAACGGAATATTCCCATCTTCATCAGATTTCTGTTGGAGATGACATTCCGGAAATAACAAACTGTCCCATATTTGTGCAGCGTCCCCCTCTCAGTCTGGTTACAAAATGCAGGAAATCCCTTGCGGGTTTTCAAACACAATTTCTACCATTTCTTACGAGAAATACTTGGCATCATACCTGCTGAAATATACCACGTTAGTAATTTGCCAGCACTGGAAACAGGTGTCCATCCTAGAGATGAGCGGGTTCGGTTTCTCTGAATCCGAACCCGCACGAACTTCATGTTTTTTTTCACGGGTCCGAGCGACTCGGATCTTCCCGCCTTGCTCGGATAACCCGAGCGCGCCCGAACGTCATCATGACGCTGTCGGATTCTCGCGAGACTCGGATTCTATATAAGGAGCCGCGCGTCGCCGCCATTTTCACACGTGCATTGAGATTGATAGGGAGAGGACGTGGCTGGCGTCCTCTCCGTTATAGTAGAAAAGAGTAAAGACTGAGTGACTTAGTTATAATTGTGGGGAGGATTGGGGACGGGGAGCAGCTGTTAGGGAGTACAGTGATTTAGATTAGGAGAGAGAGAGAGAGAGAGATTGACCTGATTTACTGGAGCTTAGGAGTACTGTAGAAGTGTAGAGAGTGCAGAGTTTACTAGTGACTGACCACAGTGACCACCAGACAGTGCAGTTTTATTTAATATATCCGTTCTCTGCCTGAAAAAAACGATACACACAGTGACTCAGTCACATACCATATCTGTGTGCACTGCTCAGCCCAGTGTGCTGCATCATCTATGTATATATCTGACTGTGCTCAGCTCACACAGCTTATAATTGTGGGGGAGACTGGGGAGCACTGCAGTGCCAGTTATAGGTTATAGCAGGAGCCAGGAGTACAAGACAGTCACATACCATATCTGTGTGCACTGCTCAGCCCAGTGTGCTGCATCATCTATGTAAATATTATATATCTGACTGTGCTCAGCTCACACAGCTTATAATTGTGGGGGAGACTGGGGAGCACTGCAGTGCCAGTTATAGGTTATAGCAGGAGCCAGGAGTACAAGACAGTCACATACCATATCTGTGTGCACTGCTCAGCCCAGTGTGCTGCATCATCTATGTATATATTATATATCTGACTGTGCTCAGCTCACACAGCTTATAATTGTGGGGGAGACTGGGGAGCACTGCAGTGCCAGTTATAGGTTATAGCAGGAGCCAGGAGTACATATTATATTAAAATTAAACAGTGCACACTTTTGCTGCAGGAGTGCCACTGCCAGTGTGACTGACCAGTGACCTGACCACACTGACCACCAGTATAGTTAGTAGTATACTATATTGTGATTGCCTGAAAAAGTTAAACACTCGTCGTGTGACTTCACTTGTGTGGTGTTTTTTTTTTTATTCTATAAAAAACTCATTCTGCTGACAGACAGTGTCCAGCAGGTCCGTCATTATATAATATATATACCTGTCCGGCTGCAGTAGTGATATATATATATTTTTTATATCATTATTTATCATCCAGTCGCAGCAGACACAGTACGGTAGTTCACGGCTGTAGCTACCTCTGTGTCGGCACTCGGCAGTCCGTCCATAATTGTATACCACCTAACCGTGGTTTTTTTTTCTTTCTTCTTTATACATACATACTACGACATCTCTTTATCAACCAGTCTATATTAGCAGCAGACACAGTACAGTACGGTAGTTCACGGCTGTGGCTACCTCTGTGTCGGCACTCGGCAGTCCGTCCATAATTGTATACCACCTAACCGTGGTTTTTATTTCTTTCTTCTTTATACGTACATACTACGACATCTCTTTATCAACCAGTCTATATTAGCAGCAGACACAGTACAGTACGGTAGTTCACGGCTGTGGCTACCTCTGTGTCGGCACTCGGCAGTCCGTCCATAATTGTATACCACCTAACCGTGGTTTTTTTTTCTTTCTTCTTTATACATACATACTACGACATCTCTTTATCAACCAGTCTATATTAGCAGCAGACACAGTACAGTACGGTAGTTCACGGCTGTGGCTACCTCTGTGTCGGCACTCGGCAGTCCGTCCATAATTGTATACTAGTATCCATCCATCTCCATTGTTTACCTGAGGTGCCTTTTAGTTGTGCCTATTAAAATATGGAGAACAAAAATGTTGAGGTTCCAAAATTAGGGAAAGATCAAGATCCACTTCCACCTCGTGCTGAAGCTGCTGCCACTAGTCATGGCCGAGACGATGAAATGCCAGCAACGTCGTCTGCCAAGGCCGATGCCCAATGTCATAGTACAGAGCATGTCAAATCCAAAACACCAAATATCAGTAAAAAAAGGACTCCAAAACCTAAAATAAAATTGTCGGAGGAGAAGCGTAAACTTGCCAATATGCCATTTACCACACGGAGTGGCAAGGAACGGCTGAGGCCCTGGCCTATGTTCATGGCTAGTGGTTCAGCTTCACATGAGGATGGAAGCAATCAGCCTCTCGCTAGAAAAATGAAAAGACTCAAGCTGGCAAAAGCACAGCAAAGAACTGTGCATTCTTCGAAATCCCAAATCCACAAGGAGAGTCCAATTGTGTCGTTTGCGATGCCTGACCTTCCCAACACTGGACGTGAAGAGCATGCGCCTTCCACCATTTGCACGCCCCCTGCAAGTGCTGGAAGGAGCACCCGCAGTCCAGTTCCTGATAGTCAGATTGAAGATGTCAGTGTTGAAGTACACCAGGATGAGGAGGATATGGGTGTTGCTGGCGCTGGGGAGGAAATTGACCAGGAGGATTCTGATGGTGAGGTGGTTTGTTTAAGTCAGGCACCCGGGGAGACACCTGTTGTCCGTGGGAGGAATATGGCCGTTGACATGCCAGGTGAAAATACCAAAAAAATCAGCTCTTCGGTGTGGAGGTATTTCAACAGAAATGCGGACAACAGGTGTCAAGCCGTGTGTTCCCTTTGTCAAGCTGTAATAAGTAGGGGTAAGGACGTTAACCACCTCGGAACATCCTCCCTTATACGTCACCTGCAGCGCATTCATAATAAGTCAGTGACAAGTTCAAAAACTTTGGGTGACAGCGGAAGCAGTCCACTGACCAGTAAATCCCTTCCTCTTGTAACCAAGCTCACGCAAACCACCCCACCAACTCCCTCAGTGTCAATTTCCTCCTTCCCCAGGAATGCCAATAGTCCTGCATGCCATGTCACTGGCAATTCTGACGAGTCCTCTCCTGCCTGGGATTCCTCCGATGCAACCTTGCGTGTAACGCCTACTGCTGCTGGCGCTGCTGTTGTTGCTGCTGGGAGTCGATGGTCATCCCAGAGGGGAAGTCGTAAGCCCACTTTTACTACTTCCACCAAGCAATTGACTGTCCAACAGTCCTTTGCGAGGAAGATGAAATATCACAGCAGTCATCCTGTTGCAAAGCGGATAACTGAGGCCTTGACAACTATGTTGGTGTTAGACGTGCGTCCGGTATCCGCCGTTAGTTCACAGGGAACTAGACAATTTATTGAGGCAGTGTGCCCCCGTTACCAAATACCATCTAGGTTCCACTTCTCTAGGCAGGCGATACCGAGAATGTACACGGACGTCAGAAAAAGACTCACCAGTGTCCTAAAAAATGCAGTTGTACCCAATGTCCACTTAACCACAGACATGTGGACAAGTGGAGCAGGGCAGGGTCAGGACTATATGACTGTGACAGCCCACTGGGTAGATGTATGGACTCCCGCCGCAAGAACAGCAGCGGCGGCACCAGTAGCAGCATCTCGCAAACGCCAACTCTTTCCTAGGCAGGCTACGCTTTGTATCACCGGTTTCCAGAATACGCACACAGCTGAAAACCTCTTACGGCAACTGAGGAAGATCATCGCGGAATGGCTTACCCCAATTGGACTCTCCTGTGGATTTGTGGCATCGGACAACGCCAGCAATATTGTGTGTGCATTAAATATGGGCAAATTCCAGCACGTCCCATGTTTTGCACATACCTTGAATTTGGTGGTGCAGAATTATTTAAAAAACGACAGGGGCGTGCAAGAGATGCTGTCGGTGGCCAGAAGAATTGCGGGACACTTTCGGCGTACAGGCACCACGTACAGAAGACTGGAGCACCACCAAAAACTACTGAACCTGCCCTGCCATCATCTGAAGCAAGAAGTGGTAACGAGGTGGAATTCAACCCTCTATATGCTTCAGAGGTTGGAGGAGCAGCAAAAGGCCATTCAAGCCTATACAATTGAGCACGATATAGGAGGTGGAATGCACCTGTCTCAAGCGCAGTGGAGAATGATTTCAACGTTGTGCAAGGTTCTGATGCCCTTTGAACTTGCCACACGTGAAGTCAGTTCAGACACTGCCAGCCTGAGTCAGGTCATTCCCCTCATCAGGCTTTTGCAGAAGAAGCTGGAGACATTGAAGGAGGAGCTAACACGGAGCGATTCCGCTAGGCATGTGGGACTTGTGGATGGAGCCCTTAATTCGCTTAACAAGGATTCACGGGTGGTCAATCTGTTGAAATCAGAGCACTACATTTTGGCCACCGTGCTCGATCCTAGATTTAAAGCCTACCTTGGATCTCTCTTTCCGGCAGACACAAGTCTGCTGGGGTTGAAAGACCTGCTGGTGAGAAAATTGTCAAGTCAAGCGGAACGCGACCTGTCAACATCTCCTCCTTCACATTCTCCCGCAACGGGGGGTGCGAGGAAAAGGCTCAGAATTCCGAGCCCACCCGCTGGCGGTGATGCAGGGCAGTCTGGAGCGACTGCTGATGCTGACATCTGGTCCGGACTGAAGGACCTGACAACGATTACGGATACGGACATGTCGTCTACTGGCACTGCATATGATTCTCTCCCCATTGAAAGAATGGTGGAGGATTATATGAGTGACCGCATCCAAGTAGGCACGTCACACAGTCCGTACTTATACTGGCAGGAAAAAGAGGCAATTTGGAGGCCCTTGCACAAACTGGCTTTATTCTACCTAAGTTGCCCTCCCACAAGTGTGTACTCCGAAAGAGTGTTTAGTGCCGCCGCTCACCTTGTCAGCAATCGGCGTACGAGGTTACATCCAGAAAATGTGGAGAAGATGATGTTCATTAAAATGAATTATAATCAATTCCTCCGCGGAGACATTGACCAGCAGCAATTGCCTCCACAAAGTACACAGGGAGCTGAGATGGTGGATTCCAGTGGGGACGAATTGATAATCTGTGAGGAGGGGGATGTACACGGTGATATATCGGAGGATGATGATGAGGTGGACATCTTGCCTCTGTAGAGCCAGTTTGTGCAAGGAGAGATTAATTGCTTCTTTTTTGGTGGGGGTCCAAACCATCCCGTCATTTCAGTCACAGTCGTGTGGCAGACCCTGTCACTGAAATGATGGGTTGGTTAAAGTGTGCATGTCCTGTTTATACAACATAAGGGTGGGTGGGAGGGCCCAAGGACAATTCCATCTTGCACCTCTTTTTTCTTTTATTTTTCTTTGCGTCATGTGCTGTTTGGGGAGGGTTTTTTGGAAGGGACATCCTGCGTGACACTGCAGTGCCACTCCTAAATGGGCCCGGTGTTTGTGTCGGCCACTAGGGTCGCTAATCTTACTCACACAGCTACCTCATTGCGCCTCTTTTTTTCTTTGCGTCATGTGCTGATTGGGGAGGGTTTTTTGGAAGGGACATCCTGCGTGACACTGCAGTGCCACTCCTAAATGGGCCCAGTGTTTGTGTCGGCCACTAGGGTCGCTAATCTTACTCACACAGCTACCTCATTGCGCCTCTTTTTTTCTTTGCGTCATGTGCTGATTGGGGAGGGTTTTTTGGAAGGGACATCCTGCGTGACACTGCAGTGCCACTCCTAAATGGGCCCGGTGTTTGTGTCGGCCACTAGGGTCGCTTATCTTACTCACACAGTCAGCTACCTCATTGCGCCTCTTTTTTTCTTTGCGTCATGTGCTGTTTGGGGAGGGTTTTTTGGAAGGGACATCCTGCGTGACACTGCAGTGCCACTCCTAAATGGGCCCGGTGTTTGTGTCGGCCACTAGGGTCGCTTATCTTACTCACACAGTCAGCTACCTCATTGCGCCTCTTTTTTTCTTTGCGTCATGTGCTGTTTGGGGAGGGTTTTTTGGAAGGGACATCCTGCGTGACACTGCAGTGCCACTCCTAAATGGGCCCGGTGTTTGTGTCGGCCACTAGGGTCGCTTATCTTACTCACACAGTCAGCTACCTCATTGCGCCTCTTTTTTTCTTTGCGTCATGTGCTGTTTGGGGAGGGTTTTTTGGAAGGGACATCCTGCGTGACACTGCAGTGCCACTCCTAAATGGGCCCGGTGTTTGTGTCGGCCACTAGGGTCGCTTATCTTACTCACACAGTCAGCTACCTCATTGCGCCTCTTTTTTTCTTTGCGTCATGTGCTGTTTGGGGAGGGTTTTTTGGAAGGGACATCCTGCGTGACACTGCAGTGCCACTCCTAGATGGGCCAGGTGTTTGTGTCGGCCACTAGGGTCGCTTAGCTTAGTCATCCAGCGACCTCGGTGCAAATTTTAGGACTAAAAATAATATTGTGAGGTGTGAGGTATTCAGAATAGACTGAAAATGAGTGGAAATTATGGTTTTTGAGGTTAATAATAATATGGGATCAAAATGACCCCCAAATTCTATGATTTAAGCTGTTTTTTAGGGTTTTTTGAAAAAAACACCCGAATCCAAAACACACCCGAATCCGACAAAAAAAATTCGGTGAGGTTTTGCCAAAACGCGGTCGAACCCAAAACACGGCCGCGGAACCGAACCCAAAACCAAATCACAAAACCCGAAAAATTTCAGGCGCTCATCTCTAGTCCATCCCCTCGTTGAGGTGGCTCACCTTAGTGTATGAGGTTCCAGCAACAGAGGTAATTAGTAGCCTGCAGATTTATGGGACTTCTGGGAAATATGCGGCCACCTGGTTTCGGCACTTAGAGAAACGTCACACTGCAGATACAGCTGAGGTTCTCTAGTTGTGTGCTTTAAGAAGTGTATTACCTAATGCTTCTGCCCAAATTCATTATCCTTTTCATTCTTGGTGGCAATATATGTATGATTACTGTATACTGCCTGCTCACTTACCCTGATGTCCTGTGTATTCCTGTAATCTATGCTTACCCTTTCTATTTATCCTTTTTATTATTTTTTGCCCACTTTAGCTAAATTACAGCACATAAACATACTATTATTCCAAAAGTGGTCTGACGTATACTTACAATTGTCCCATCCCCTATACACCTCTGTGTGGTTATGTCATAGGTTCCAATTTTGCGTAACTTGCGTATTTTTCGGTGAGTTCGCTGCTAAATTTAAAGTGGCAAAACCAGCCACCTAAGTAGTTGCTGTTATACATTTAGTGGCAAACAGATGTCATACATTCTAAGGAATGTCAGTATTTTTAAAAATGTATTGATAGGTTTATTGTTTTATTTTCAGACCATAAATTGACTCGGTACTAAATTCACTTTAAGTGGTCTATTTATTTGTGGAGAATCCAATGAAAACTGTTATTTTCGGAGGATTTCCGCATTGGTTGAATGTTCCCCAAATGTATTAAGAGGTTATTACTAGAGATGAGCGGGTTCGGTTCCTCGGAATCCGAACCCCCCCGAACTTCACCCATTTTACACGGGTCCGAGGCAGACTCGGATCCTCCCGCCTTGCTCGGTTAACCCGAGCGCGCACGAACATCATCATCCCGCTGTCGGATTCTCGCGAGATTCGTATTCTATATAAGGAGCCGCGCGTCGCCACCATTTTCACTCGTGCATTGGAGATGATAGGGAGAGGACGTGGCAGCGTTCTCTCAGTTGTGTTCAGTGTGCTGCAAATATCTGTGCTCAATGTGCTGCAAATATCTGTGCTCAGTGTGCTGAAAATATCTACGTTCTCTGCCTGAAAAACGCTCCATGTCTGTGCTCAGTGTGCTGCAAATATCTGTGCTCAGTGTGCTTTATTGTGGAGACTGGGGACCACCAGTATTATATAGTAGGAGGACAGTGCAGGGTTTTTGTGACCAGTGACCACCAGTATCATACGTTCTCTGCCTGAAAAACGCTCCATATCTGTGCTGCATTGTAGTATATAGTAGGAGGACAGTGCAGAATTTTGCTGACCAGTGACCACCAGTATTATATCAGTACGGTACAGTAGTCCACTGCTCTACCTACCTCTGTGTAGTCAAGTATACTATCCATCCATACCTGTGGTGCATTTTAGTTGTTGTTCGCAGTAGTAGGACAGTGCATAATTTTGCTGACCACCAGTATATAATATATAGCAGTACGGTACAGTAGTCCACTGCTCTACCTACCTCTGTGTCGTCAAGTATACTATCCATCCATACCTGTGGTGCATTTTAGTTGTTGTGCGCAGTAGTAGGAGGACAGTGCATAATTTTGCTGACCACCAGTATATAATATATAGCAGTACGGTACAGTAGTCCACTGCTCTACCTACCTCTGTGTCGTCAAGTATACTATATCCATCCATACCTGTGGTGCATTTTAGTTGTTGTGCGCAGTAGTAGGAGGACAGTGCATAATTTTGCTGGCCACCAGTATATAATATATAGCAGTACGGTACAGTAGTCCACTGCTCTACCTACCTCTGTGTCGTCAAGTATACAATCCATCCATACCAGTGGTGCATTTTAGTTGTTGTGCGCAGTAGTAGGAGGACAGTGCATAATTTTGCTGGCCACCAGTATATAATATATAGCAGTACGGTACAGTAGTCCACTGCTCTACCTACCTCTGTGTCGTCAAGTATACTATCCATCCATACCTGTGGTGCATTTTAGTTGTTGTGCGCAGTAGTAGGAGGACAGTGCATAATTTTGCTGACCACCAGTATATAATGTATAGCAGTATGGTACAGTAGTCCACTGCTCTACCTACCTCTGTGTCGTCAAGTATACTATCCATCCAGCGACCTTGGGGCACCTCTTTTTTTCTTTGCATCATGTGCTGTTTGGGGACTATTTTTTAAATCTGCCATCCTGTCTGACACTGCAGTGCCACTCCTAGATGGGCCAGGTGTTTGTGTCGGCCACTTGGGTCCTTAGCTTAGCCACACAGCTACCTCATTGCACCTCTTTTTTTCTTTGCATCATGTGCTGTTTGGGGACTATTTTTTAAATCTGCCATCCTGTCTGACACTGCAGTTCCACTCCTAGATGGGCCAGTTGTTTGTGTCGGCCACTTGGGTCGCTTAGCTTAACCATCCAGCGACCTTGGTGCACCTCTTTTTTTCTTTGCATCATGTGCTGTTTGGGGACTATTTTTTAAATCTGCCATCCTGTCTGACACTGCAGTGCCACTCCTAGATGGGCCAGGTGTTTGTGTCGGCCACTTGGGTCGCTTGGCTTAGCCACACAGCTACCTCATTGCACCTCTTTTTTTTTTTTGCATCATGTGCTGTTTGGGTACTATTTTTTTAAATCTGCCATCCTGTCTGACACTGCAGTGACACTCCTAGATGGGCCAGGTGTTTGTGTCGGCCACTTGGGTCGCTTAGCTTAGTCAAACAGCGACCTTGGTGCACCTCTTTTTTTCTTTGCATCATGTGCTGTTTGGGGATTATTTTTTGAAGTGCCATCCTGTCTGACACTGCAGTGCCACTCCTAGATGGGTCAGGTGTTTGTGTCGGCCACTTGGGTCGCTTAGCTTAGTCATTCAGCGACCTCGGTGCAAATTTTAGGACTAAAAATAATATTGTGAGGTGTGAGGTGTTCAGAATAGACTGGAAATGAGTGGAAATTATGGTAATTGAGGTTAATAACACTATGGGATCAAAATTACCCCCAAATTCTATGATTTAAGCTGTTTTCGAGTTTTTTTTTTTGTAAAAAAACACCCGAATCCAAAACACACCCGAATCCGACAAAAAATTTTCAGGGAGGTTTTGCCAAAACGCGTCCGAATCCAAAACACGGCCGCAGAACCGAATCCAAAACCAAAACACAAAACCCGAAAAATGTCAGGTGCACATCACTATTACAGAAGATATTGGAGCCTGTAAGCTACAATTTTGAAATGGTATACGGAGGGGGTTAATTGAATCCCTCTCCATTAATGACAGCTTGAACATGTGCGGATGGATGGCCGGGCACGTTCAGTAACTGTCCTGGTTCCAAACTCAGAAGTAAAGTGACTGCTTATTTTCAGTTTGCAGTGATGGGCTCTTATTGGAGTCCATGTTCCTGAATGATTTTCTTAGTACATTAATTTCTTATTGCTGTGATAAGATAACACATTCCACTTATCTAGGCTGCTTTTTGTAAGGATTGGTAACACGCCTCTAAATGCCTCCCTTTTCATTGTGATCATGCCTCACTTATATTTGCCTACTACAAGCAGCAATTGTGTATCAATATTGGGCGTATCAATAAGATAAATGGTGCAGACAGGCCCCTGGGACCAGTGAACCCACATCACACACCCTGGACCCATACATATGCTTACCTCTCTGGAGTCTGGCACTGGCACTGGAGAAATCAATAGGAAAACGATACAACCAACATTTTCCTGGAGATTTGCGCATGGACAAGAAGGATATCTCAGGGAACATGGTGCTGTTACCATATTCCCGGAGATCTGTGCACGTGTCCTCTCTCCTCTCTTAAATCGCCCCTGCAATAGTACTAGTAGTAAATCCTGAAATCCCGGGGATGGTTGGCATTGACATTTGCCAGGCCAGTGACAGAATAAATAACTGATTTTATAATGTAGTCTAGAAATAATAACTGTATAACATTTTGGAGGACTCATTGTAGCACCCCTCAAATTTTAGTTCTCATTGTACTATACAGAGCCACATGTAATGAAGTCGGAGTTGGCCGGAGATGCAGGTTCCTGGCCAAACTAGGACGTTTTTTTAAAGTGCCAACAATTTACATGGTTTTGTCTTATACATGCTTGCCACTTTAAAAAAAGTCTGAGTTTGGCCTGGAACCCGCACTTCCAGCCAACTCGGACTTCATTACATCCGACCCATAACATACTTGCCTACCCTCCCGGAAAGGCCGGGAGGCTCACGAAAATTGGGTGGCCCTCCCGGCCCGCCGGAAAGGTGGGCAAGTGTCCCGCTTTTCCTGGCAGCCCCCACACTCCCCCTCGGCCGCCCACTGCAGAGAACAAGTGGGCAGTCCGAGGGGGATACGATGACGCGAGTTGCATCATCGCAGCTCCGACCCCCGCTGTACAGTGCCTGTTTTCTCGGCACTGTCTCTTTCTGGGACGGGGCTACGATGATGCGACTATGGTGCCACGCCTCCGGACCCCTTGCTTTCCCCGTCGGCCACGCCCCTGGACTGCCCACATCGCCGCCGGACGCGCCCCTATTAGCCTACCACACTGCAGCCTCCCGGAGGATGGTGCAGCCAGGTAGGCAACTATGGCCCATAACCTGCAATTGTTAGAAATGACTGGAATTATCAAAACTGATAAAATTACCCCCATTTGCACAGAAATTTTGCTTGTTTTGTTGCCAGAATTTGGTCTTAGCTGTTCCTAGGTTTAAATCATGCCAGAACCAATTCACTGCCACCTTCCCATCTTCATAACTAAACATCGTGAAAAATATGTTCCGCCACTAAACTATTTGCGTGAAATGCTGCTGTGATAATAACGCAGGTGTCTAGTAATTTTATAAACTGCTATGGAAAATTGGAAAAACGTGTTATAAGACCTCCACATTTGATTTTATCAAAAGTAGTTACAGTATGTCGTTTTGTATTTACTTGTTACACCTCACCCTTAATTCTTCATTCCCGGCGATGGCTGCCGCAATCATTGGCTTAGAAAGCATCCAGAAAGACAGTCTAAACACATATCTGTTGACAGCTCATAATGAAACCGTGTATATAGATAAACGAGTGACACCCAAATAGGAGACCCAGACAAGGTGAGGTTCTTTCTAAGTATTTGAGAGGGGGAAGGGAGAGGTTAGGAGCCATAACAAGACTACGTGAACAAAAAGACATTAATAACTAAAGTTTGCGGTCAACATAATTACTCTGTGATGCTATTGTCCCAGCTCACATACAAAAAGCCAAAGGCAAGAAACTGGTCCACTCCTTCTATTCCGGAGACAGATACACATACAGCTGACAGGGCATTTATTGCACTTAGAGAGGGAGATTAGTTTAGTCGCGTGGTGGATTCACTAATGAATGAAAGGCGTAGTGCCGGGGAGAGGGGGGGCTGAGATAGGGATTAGCACCTGTCGGGCTTGTATGGTGATGGGGGTGATTTATTTTGCAATGGTTCCACCTGCTGTTTTATTCCTTGATGTAAGGATAAACTTCCTCAATGGGGCTGCAGTCCTGTATAGAGAGCAGTCTCAGAGAAATCCCTTGCTGGCTCTGGAGCTGAACATAGCAATGCTCTAGCTTACTAGTCAAGGCAGGGTCATGTGATTCATGTAACATAAATAAAGGCTGGCAGCAGCTAAAAGCATTACAGCACTGACCATAGGAAAACATATATTTTTTTTTAAAGCCATTTAATTTCACACAGGCACCCGGACACACGTGTGCCAGGCCATGAATAGAGGGGGTATTGAAAGGAACAAATTAAATCAATTACGTGCACATTGACCCATTAATTTAGTTTCATTGACTCTCTGCACTGGTGTTTATGTTTATTTTAAGTCTCTATAGACTACTTTTGGGAAGGAAAAAAATTAACTATGTATTCCAGCAGGATTTGCATGCAATCAGGGGCTGCCAAGCTTTGCTGGGACTTATAGTTCCACAATAAAACTTTAACTTATTTTTTTATTTTCAAGTATCTTTAGCAGAGGTACCAATAGAGCTACCTCCTGTTTAATTTCAGATTCCAGGACATGGGGCGTGGTCAGGGGAAAGGCCAATCCTGCAATAGGGTCATAGCTTGAAGTGTTCCTGGAGAGCTGGTAGAACTCATTTCCCCCACCATCTACTCCCCCTCCCATTAGGCAAAGCCAGAACCAGTGCTAGGGTTTAGGCGCCCCCCTGGTTGCAAAAAAATGGGCTGTGGTCTCACAAGGATGGGTGTGGTCACACAATAGTACTGTACCCCAATTCAAATTATGCCGCACAGTAGAACAATCTTATTCACAATACACCGCGCATAGTCCCCCTTATTCATATAGTACCACATACTGGTGCCCCTTATTCATGCTGCAACACACAGTAGTGCCCATTATTCACATTACAGTAGTGCCCCTTATTCACATTACGTCACTCAGTAGTGCCCCTTACACATAATGCCCACAATAGTAGTGTCCCTTACACATAATGGCCACAGTAGTGGTGCTTATACACAGGGTTCACTATGGTATGCCGGTGGTCGGGATCCCGGCGACCAGCATACCGGCGCCGGGAGCCCGACCGCCGGCTTACCGACAGTGTGGCGAGCGCAAATGAGCCCCTTGCGGGCTCGCTGCGCTCGCCACGCTATTTTATTCTCCCTCCAGGGGGGGGGGGGGGCGTGGACCCCCACGAGGGAGAATAAGTGTCGGTATGCCGGCTGTCGGGATCCCGGCGCCGGTATACTGTGCGCCGGGATCCCGTCAGTCGGCATACTGAAGACCACCCTATACACATAATGCCCACAGCAGTGCCCCTTATACACTTCTCTGCCTCTGTCACTCCAGCAGCTCACTGCCCATGTCCCTCCAGCAGCTCCATGCCCTGTGTCCCTCCAACAGATTCCCCGCCTCTCTGCATCCCTCCAGCCCCCGCTTGTCTTCAGCCTGCACAGAGCCTGCACCTCTTAGTGGCTCTTAATTTCAGCAGCGATGATGGCATGACCAGGGGGCAAACCAGCGGGCACTACTACTGGGGGCAAATCTACTGAGGGCACAACTACAGGAGGCACAACTACTGGGGTGCAAATCTACAGGGAGCGCAACTACTGGGGGCAAATCTACTGAGGGTACAGCTACAGGGGGCACAACTACTGGGGGCACAGCTACTGGGGGCACAGCTTTAGGGGGCACAGTTACAGGGGGCAAATCTACAGGGGGCACGGCTACAGGGGGCAAAACTACTGAGGGCACAGCTACAAGGGCACAACTACTGGAGGCAAATCTACAGGGGGAACAACTACTGGGGTAAATCTACTGGCCTTACTGGCCTTATTTGTACCTAATTTTCTTTTGGAAATCTATGAAAAATGTTTTTTTGTAAGCTTAAAATTACCACTATAAACAGGATTATTTACATCATCATGTGCTCAGTCTCAGCAGCGTATACATTTTTCTTATTACCTACATGTTTTATAAAAGTCATATAGAGAAATAAATCCAAACTAGATGGGACCTATAAACTCTGTGTATTTTCTCTCCATACAGAGGAAACAGGAGCCATGCTCAGTACAGACCATGTGACATGATGTGGATGACATCACAAGGGCTCTGGCACTGGGGCTGTGTGATGCGGTAATATTCTATAGAGTAGCTCAGTCTTCTCAGAGACACTGGTCTGTGTTAGTTGTGTTGGTAACACAATTACAATTACCAGAGCATAATCTGCAGATTATTTTCCCTGATTTCTTCCACAGAAATTAGTTTTCTTATTGTATTTATACCATCTATAACCGGCTTCCTGACTCTTCAGGATCCAATTTATTTGAATTTTTCAAATCTCAGGATTCGGGCCACGCAGCCTCTGCTCATCACCCGCCAACACTGCTGTTCTATATAAGGTATGTAGTAGATGGGGTGTGATGGGAAGAACGGTCTTAGTAATAGACTGAGGAAATCTCAGGAGCGTAGAGCAGTATCACAGGGCCCCATAGGTACACTTGTTTAAGGGCCCAGAAATGACTTTTCCGCTCCTGTCTTCTAATACAACAGGTCAGAAGGAGATTTTTCAGACGTCTGTAGAAGTTATATATGTTCACATTTTATTATTACTTATTTCCCAAGGGTTATTGGCAGATATTTGTGTTGCACACAGATCAGTCTTCACTTCTGCACTAGCCTGATGCATCTGCCTGTCCGTATTACTCAGGGAACAAAAGTCATACATTGGTATTGGCATTTATTCACACTGGGGGAGACATACATACAGTAGGGGTGTGGTATATTTTCTGCGCATTCACAATACAGACATTCATTTTGTCGACATGAGAATGATGAAATTGAACATGTCGACATGCTCATAATGTTGATGTAGGCCCTTATTCAGGTTTGTTAGCAAACCAAAAAAGCACACTAATGGGCAAAACCATGTGCAGTGAGGGTGGGGCAGATATAACATTTGCAGAGAGAGTAAAGGCCCGTACACACTGGCCGATATATCGTCCGTTCTCTTGAACAGCCAATATATTGTGGGTCCGTCGGCCAGTGTGTACGGCCGATATGTCTGTGAACTCCGTTGTTCACAGACACATCGCAACGGCCCCACAGCACAGCCGACAGCCAATATATCTACCAATATATTGGCGCGTCGCTGTGTGTGTACGGCGGTCGGCCGACCGTCCGTACACATGCTGCGGCGGTGATTGACAGCTGAACTGGGCGGGCGTGTGTACACGCCAGCCCAGTTCATGACATCAGTCCCCAACGGATCGGGCAGTGTGTATGCTCAACACACTGCCTGATCCGTCCATAGATATATCTGCAGATCAATTGATCTGCAGATATATCTACTAGTGTGTACCCACCTTTAGATTTCCGTGGGGTGTGTTCAAACAGAAATCTAAGTTGCAGTGTAAAAATAAAGCAGCCAGTATTTACCCTGCACATAAACAATACACCAAAATCTAAATCTCTCTGCACATGTTACATCTGCCCACCAGCAGTGCAACATGGTTTTGCCCATTAATGTGCTTTTTTAGTTTGCTAACAAACCTGAATAACCCCCATAGACCATGTCAACAATCAGCATATTGACACTGTTGCTATTTCAACATTGTTGAAACGTTGACATGGGGGTAAATTTACTAAGATGGGAGTTCTATTTAAGATGGGATGTTGCCCATAGCAACCAATCAGATGCTACTTCTCATTTATCTAGCACCTTCTAGAACATAATACCTGGAATCTGATTGGTTGCTATGGGCAACATCACATCTTAAATAGAACTCCCATCTTAGTAAATTTACCCCATGGTCTTTTTAATGCAATTCTGACCCTAATCGTCACGGTAATCCTTAGCTTAATGAAAATGTTGACATTTACATTGCATCATGCAGCACAGATGGTGTAATGGTTAGCATTACTGCCTTACAGAACTGAGGTGATGGGTTTGATTCTTACCGTGGCCTTAAATACATGGAATTTGTATATTCTCCCCGTTCTTGTGTGTGTTTCCTCCGGGTACTCTGGTTTCCTCCCACAATCCAAAAATATACTGGTAGCTTAATTGGCTCCCAACGAAAATAACCCTAGTGTGTGTGTGCACGGAATATAGATTGTACGATCCACTGGGGCAAGGAATGATGTGAATGGCCCGGGTGGTCTTCTGTATGCCGGCGGTCGGGCTCCCGGCGCTCAGTATACCGGCGCCGGGAGCCCGACAGCCGGCATACCGACACTTATTTTCCCTCGTGGGGGTCCACGACCCCCATAGAGGGAGAATAAAATAGTGTGGTGCGCGTAGCACGCCACCGTGCCCGTAGCGTGGCGAGCGCGGCGAGCCCGCAAGGGGCTCATTTGCGCTCGCCACGCTGTTGGTAAGCCGGCGGTCGGGCTCCCGGCGCCGGGATGCTAGTCGCCGGGAGCCCGACCGCCGGCCAGCCGTAGTGAACCCAAATATTCTCTTTAAAGCACTGCAAAATATGTGTGCGCTATAAAAATAATATATATATATATATATATATACATAGCCACTCTTCATCCACAACGATGCCGTGTGCCATCCACTATAAATAGTATATTTCCTCTACAACTGGCGGTACTCAAAGGGGTAAATTTACTAACATGGAAGTTCTATTTGAGATGGGATGTTGCCCATAGCAACCAATCCATTCTAATTCTAATTTAGCTAGCACCTTCTAGAGGATAATACCTGGAATCTGATTGGTTGCTACATCCCATCTTAGTAAATTTACCCCATAGACTTTAAATGACAGACTTGCCATTTCTTTGTCAGAAATGATGAATATATATATATATATATATATATATATTTATCATTTCAAGCAGCCAGAACCTTGTGGGCCCCATAGCAACACACTGAAGGGGCCCCTGTCCCAATGCATCTAGAGAGACACTTCTCTGCAGCAATTGTTAATGTTAAGGGCCGTACTGTTGGGGAGTTTTCCCCAGAGATGTGTGCTGAGACATCTCTCTCCCCGCTCAGCACAGCGCGATGTGCTGAGCGAGGGGGGTAACGGACACAGGGGCAGCTTATTTCACCCAGCGGTGAAATGAGCGACCTGCTAGATTGTGCCTGCATGCAGACCAATCTAGCACCGGCGATAGTGATGCGCAGGATCGGAGTCAGATTGCTTAGAAATTAGCTAAACATTGCTCCGTGTGTACCGCCCTTTATGCCCTATAGTAGTGCCCTAGTTTCTTTTATGGACCTAGTTCATATTATGTCAAATTGTAGGTCTGCACACACATTGGGTGCTATTCAATTGTTTGAAAAGTCGGTTAGGTGTCTGTTTTTTCCTGTCGATTAGTAAAAAAGACACCAAACTGACTTTTCAAACAATTGAATACCCCCCATTATGTCATATTGTAGGTCTGCCAGTACACATTTTGCAACACAGTACCCCCAATTCACATTATGACATACAGCGGCCCCAGTTTATATTATGCCACATTACAGTGCCCCCAGTTCATATTATGTCACACTATAGTGCCTCCACTTCATATTATACCACTGTACAGTGTCCCAGTTCATGTAATGTTACATTACAATGCCCTCCAGTTCATGTTATACCACATTACAATGAGTAGGTCCAGGGGTGGCACTTAATATATTGTAGGCCTCAAGGCAAAGGTCAGTAAGTGCCTTTATGAACCACCCCATGGTGAAAAATATCCATAACACATGTAACTGTGACAATGAAGATGGGCCCCTTTCAGCTCTGGGCTCCATATCAGCTGCACTCCCTGCACCTATGGTAGCTATATCCTTGTAACATATATATATTTTGAGGCTAGCCCTGTTTCTTGAGCAGTGCTTTGTGTTAATATTGTTCACCTTATTTGTGTGTAGGAAAATGAAATTTGCCAGGGTATATAACATCTGCCTGTGGGCTGCGGCAACATATTATGTTGTAATTGACTAAATTGCTTTCTAACAAATATTTAAAATGCCCGCTCTAATATATACTGCAGACACCAGGCGCATCTTATTACCATATACGATAAAAGTGCGCTGTACATCTCAAAACACTACATCCCCTAAGAGAAAATAATACACCCACACATTAACTGAGTTCCAAAGCTCATTGATGTATATATTTGTTATTAAAAGGATATGTATTCAATATATCACAATGTACAGTATACATATAGTTACATGTTTACAATATATACAGTAAGCAGTTAATACAAAATACATACTTTTACAGGCCAGCGATACAATTACCATATCTTTCTCAAATAAATTCTTCCCTCCATATCACTCTTTCTCTCTCTGTAAATAAATACAGGAACTGGGCAGACAGTATCTCGAACAGCACCCAGGGAAGGACAGAGACTCCTGTGTGTCTCTTCAGCAATGTGCTATATAGTTTGGGGGAGTGCACACATCTAGTCTAAGGGAGGGAAGTTTCTCATTTGTGATGAGTCATTTATCTATTCGTATGCTAACCAGGTACAGCCTTGAAGACATCAAAAGGGCTGGCCTGAGTTTCCTGTCCATTGTTCTAATAAGAGTGACTTTAGCTTTCGTACATTTAATCATAACTACTTGTTGCAATGTCCTGCAACTTAATAACAAGCATCAAATTAATCTACACATTAACCTGGTTACTATAATACCAAGCATGACATGTCTATCTTGCTCTGCTCCGATAATACGCATACATGACATTACTCCATTATTTAATTTTAAATCATTATGATGTCTGGCGCTTGATATTATTATAATTATGTGCTGTATGAAATATGTGTCAAATCCATCTCTGTGGCATGTCCGTGTAAATGCGTGTGTTACCATATATTGCTGTGCTCGCTGCGCGTATTTGCAAGCATAGTGACTCATAATGTGTGGAGTCTGTATGTTCTCTCTACGTAATATTTTTGACTTCGCCAGTCCACCCTTTGGCAGTAAACAATAACTGCCATCAATTATTAACATAAGAAAAAAAATATTTCAGACAATAATCAGTGACCTAGACACAAGTATGTATTCATTTCGCAAATCAGATGTTTGACCATATTTGGGGAAGACAGGGAGGAGGATGAGACATCCTCTATATGCACTCGGCGGTCACGGGACCACTGGTTGGGTGTGGGACAACATTCAACCTATAGAGTATGCTGGGACAGTGCTTTGGCCTATAATGTCTGATTTGGACGAACATTTCACACATACATGTACCTACGTCTTTGTACACTGATGTTTGGATTCGATTGAGGTTCTGCTGGGTAGATGAAGAAGACACAAACAAATCGTGAAAGTGACATAACATTTTCATGATCTACATATTCCTATCATTTTCTGAATATTGTTTCCATTTCTGGAACGTATGCTAGGTCTGTTTAATCTTTGAACAAGGGTTATAAGTAGTGTCCTTCCTAAATAACATAAACCTTCGAAGTTCGGGGAGAGCCACTCATAAACCTTTCTTCCACATATATTAATGAGCTCTTTATCTGCAATGTGTGAATAGCCATTGTCCGATTGTTCCTGATTACCTCCGAACTCCATAACTACTAGACCTTTGATTTTCTCTGGCTTTAACAAACTTATCGGCTAATCCTGGGATCCTATAAGGAAATCACTCCTTCCTCCAGAACCAGTTCCAGTCCCACACTCGACTCCTCATAAAAAAACCTCACAAAAATAGAATGTCCTGAAAAAAAATGTTTGTCAGCGGGAAAGAGAGAAAAGAGAAATAGAACAAAACAACTCTTGTTCATAACAAATCAATTACAATGACTGGTCTTTCTGCAATCCTTTAGTACGCTCAGGTAGTGTTCAACAGTGCCGCCTCTCAGTCTTCATGGAACAGAGTCTCTGGTGATACTTTTACGATCTCACTCCATTTACGAGTTCCTTCCGGACTACCAACTTAGCTGCAATGGGAATCGTGGACCCAAGTCTCTCTCTCGGCTACATTCACTGGGATAGGGCTGTCAACAAAACTTGGTACGGTCCTTCCCACCTATTAGGCACCAATCACACAGTCTCTTGGTTCACAATCAAGACAGTTAGTATTTGGCATACCAGCAATCAACAGTTTCAAGTTCTTTTGTCAAGTTCTCAAATGCTGGCTCATCTCAATAAGGTACTGTACATTCACCTCATTGGTGTATTTCTGATCATTGTGCGGATCAATCATGCCATGAGGTTGTCTTCCAAAAACAACAAAAAAGACACAAATACCAAAACAAAAACAAAAACAAATTTTGAAGAGGGTGATTCGTTAAGTGAAGATGTGGGAGAGGTTCCAATGCTACATAATACTAGTGGCAGTATCTATGATCACAATAGTACAATTTCAAGCTTTGCTCCTACTTCTAGGGGTACCATTATCTACACACAAATTTCTGCACAATTTTTTCTTTGCGGTAAACACAGCAGCATCCGTGGCGGCAGGAAATGCCTCTACCCAGTTTGAGAAAACATCAGTGCACACCAATACATAACAATAATTCCTAAAGGGTGTTAACTGTACGAAGTCGTTGTGTGTTTGCAATGTAGAGTACCATGAGCATAACTCAAAAAAAGAAAGAAAAAAAACATCTCTAGAGGAGAGAAAGAAGAAGAAAATGAAAAAGAAAATGTCAGGTTTACCATTCACCAACAGTCTGTCACACCATCATGCATATCGGTGTCTGTACACAGTCTCCCTTCACCAGTATTCTCATTCTCCACCCTTTGTGCATGACCAGGCACATTGCAGTAATACTGGTGTCATCGTGCTGGTGAGATATGCTGGATTTGGGCAGAACTCTGACGGACCGAGTAGGCATGTGGCGTTTGAACTGTAATCGGGTCCATGTATTGTACCCTCCTGTCGGTGAGCGTAAGAGATGATGAGGAAACTTTGAAGAAAAATCACATAGAGGTTAGTAACAGATAAGTTTGTAGAGGCAAAGAGGACTTTATAAAAATTTGACAACTGGATTGGGCACTATGAGGAATGACTTTTCAACTAGGTCTGCACCCCTAAAAAATTTTTTCAATGTGTCGTATCTCTACTGGGACTATCCCAGCCATCAATCCAGTGTCCTGTCCATCCTAAGTTCATAGGGAACCCGGTATCTGTGAGATAATTTCCTCTACCTGTGATGGACATGCATCTAGAACAGTGATATGTAACATTAGTCTTCGTGGGTATCCAACATACTTTGTACTTCCTGGGCGGGAGCACGCTATATGTATACCATATCTAACAAAATTCCTGTCAAGTTAATCAGGGGCCATTGCTGCTAGACATATAGATTGGTAAATGCTCAATTAGCTTAGTGATATCATTCAGGTGCTCGAAAGGAAGGGGTATTTCTGAGCAAGAAAAAAAGCAATTGGTTTCCCCAGCACCCTGAATGATAACAGTAACCAGATATAAATCCCACATGATAATAGAATTCAGAGATCTTCGTTACACATATTTGCGCAAATGTGTGGTTAAGCCCCAAAGCCGCATCAAGGCCTCTCTGTATATTTGGGGTCCCTAGCGCTATATCTAGGTGCAGAGTGTGGCACCCCAAAACACCAGAATGAGCCAGAAAGCCCAGCGCGGCATACCAGTGTAAAAAACTATAGTGTTAATAAATTAGTATTTAGGAAGCCGAAGCTATAGAGAGGGTGATACAAACATGAAATGTAATTAAAATAGAGAAATAGTGTTAGAAAATTAATAAGTGAAAAGTGTTAATAGAATGTAAAGGTATGCCACACTAAAGCCATCCAGCTCAGCCAGTCCAGAGGCACCACACCTCACACCTCCATTACCCCAATCTGGGTCTAATATTAACCAGCAAGGAGCCACATGATAATGGCTCCTTACTAAAATATGTCTAAGCTAAGAGCTACCTACCTTGGAGCAACCCCATAATGCTCCATGTGGCATGTCAGGGCCTGCACCTCCTCCTAATGCAGGAACCTCTCTGCCTCTCACAACAGACATATAGATTGGTAAATGCTCAATTAGCTTAGTGATATCATTCAGGTGCTCGAAAGGAAGGGGTATTTCTGAGCAAGAAAAAAAGCAATTGGTTTCCCCAGCACCCTGAATGATAACAGTAACCAGATATAGCGCTAGGGACCCCAAATATACAGAGAGGCCTTGATGCGGCTTTGGGGCTTAACCACACATTTGCGCAAATATGTGTAACGAAGATCTCTGAATTCTATTATTATGTGGGATTTATATCTGGTTACTGTTATCATTCAGGGTGCTGGGGAAACCAATTGCTTTTTTTCTTGCTCAGAAATACCCCTTCCTTTCGAGCACCTGAATGATATCACTAAGCTAATTGAGCATTTACCAATCTATATGTCTGTTGTGAGAGGCAGAGAGGTTCCTGCATTAGGAGGAGGTGCAGGCCCTGACATGCCACATGGAGCATTATGGGGTTGCTCCAAGGTAGGTAGCTCTTAGCTTAGACATATTTTAGTAAGGAGCCATTATCATGTGGCTCCTTGCTGGTTAATATTAGACCCAGATTGGGGTAATGGAGGTGTGAGGTGTGGTGCCTCTGGACTGGCTGAGCTGGATGGCTTTAGTGTGGCATACCTTTACATTCTATTAACACTTTTCACTTATTCATTTTCTAACACTATTTCTCTATTTTAATTACATTTCATGTTTGTATCACCCTCTCTATAGCTTCGGCTTCCTAAATACTAATTTATTAACACTATAGTTTTTTACACTGGTATGCCGCGCTGGGCTTTCTGGCTCATTCTGGTGTTTTGGGGTGCCACACCCTGCACCTAGATATAGCGCTAGGGACCCCAAATATACAGAGAGGCCTTGATGCGGCTTTGGGGCTTAACCACACATTTGCGCAAATATGTGTAACGAAGATCTCTGAAATCTATTATCATGTGGGATTTATATCTGGTTACTGTTATCATTCAGGGTGCTGGGGAAACCAATTGCTTTTTTTCTTGCCATTGCTGCTAGAGACAGAAGCAAAAGTTTAGAGGCCTCATCTTAACCCCAGCAAGTTTTGTCAAAAGGGTCAAGTTGCATTTATTCCGTTCTTCCCATTAACCGAATCTGTGTTTTCTATATGGCTTATGATTCCTTACTATATGTCCCTAGGTCCCGTCTATGTGTTTAATAATGTGGCTTGTGTTTTCTGTCTAGGGGGTCTGTATTGACTATGTGTCCTACTACTCCTACAATCTCTGGCAAAATGCCCTTCCTTCCTGCAAGTGTAACATATTCTTGTTCGTGATGTACCACCAAGGGTCTGGGGTTTTGACTGATGGGGCTTTCCTGTATGTGCCTGTATACTTACTGTCCTCAAACTCTCCTCCTGTTGTTCTCTGTGCCTAGCACTATTCTTGGGATGTTCAATAGCACACTCTCTAAGATTAGCTACTGTAACCCCTCTCCAATTTGGCAAAGAAGTCTGCACCCTGACCCTCAATGCCTTATTGAGCACGTCCATTAGCACAGAGACAGCCACCTCCCATTTGCCGAATTAGTGTTTACCAGTGATCTTATCCAGATGGAGAGTTTTCTATTACTGCAAAAGGCAAAAAGAAAAAAAATGTAACAAGCATCTAGGTCATGCGAAGTATTCATCCAATCATTCTCATCCCGTATTAAGGGTCTGTACATGGTCCAACAAACATTTCCAAGCTTATCTTGACTAGGGGCATTACTAGGAATGAATACTTCTTATATGGTAACTAAAAGAAATACCCGGGGGTTACCCTGTCTCTGTCCGCTTTCCTACTGACAAATACTAATATGCGGATGGGTTTTTCTCCATTTCTGACGTTACTTTCTTGATTTTTATTTTATATTTGGGTTTACTATATATGTACATGAATGATACCATACTTACCAGTTCCACTGGTCTCAGCCACTTCGCCCACAGGCTACTGCTCTTCTTTTACAGGTTGGATACTCCTCTGAGTGCATGAGAAATGCCTGAAAACAATCAGGTCACCTTCTCCTCCTAAATAAAACGTCAACATTCATTAGTACATATATAGATTACAGTCATATTTTTCATATTTTTATTATTTTCTATAGTTTGTATGCTGGCCGTAACTGCTTCCACATCTACATATGGCGGTGTACTTGCATTCTCTTTTTTCTTCCTACTTGTTTATTGTTGCTACAAGTTCAAACAGTTCTTATATTTCCATTCTTGTCTTATATGACTTTTGGTTAGACATACCACCTGCAATATCTTCAGATCAAACTCACCAACCCCTCTTGCTGCCACAGGTTTAAACAATTTGTATGTCTGACCCTTTGTTTTCTGGATTTTATCAGACATATTTTAATACCTACATTCTGCAGTACCTCTGGTTCAAAGCTGCCCACCCTAGGGAATGATACCCTATCTTTGTCAGTCATACGTACCCATTCAGACAAAAAGTCTTCAGCATGTGGACCATATTTTCCACACATAATAAACCTCACTGACCCCTTGGGCCGCGGCTCTTCAACCTGAACCCTGGCTACCATACGTCCACCTCTTGTGCAATTGGATCCCATCGTGGACTTTTTCCTTTTACGCAATCCCCAATGCATGACACAAATAGATGGTGAAAGTTCTTAGAGCGCTTTCACCCACTCCTCCTCCGCTGATGTACCACGACTCACTCCATTAGTGACCACCGCGTACCCAGTGAGGTCCCTAATTGGTTTCTATTTCACTGGAAGTGTTAGGAGTGACTTACCTTTTCCAGTTAATATCTACTGTTGGAGATTTTCCTGAGAGAGACCAGCGAAAACTCCCTATGCACTTATACACAAATCACGCTTGCGTATGCTCTACACGGCGCTAATGATACCGCGATTTTCCGCAAAAGCTCGTAAAAGGGGTATCAAGTTGCGCTATGTATCGCACCCACAAACATGCGGTCCAATCGCACAGCGTATAGGTACTTATTACCTATCTGCCCTACGACCACTGGAATCGAATCACAAGCTGCGAAACCTCAGCTGGAGCGTAACACAAAACCTTTAAACTTCAATTCACAATTTCTATATTTCTGCACAATGCACAATTCTATATCACGCTCCGCTACAAATCACCTCACGATTTGCGTACTTTACTATCTATACTAACGTGAGTCAGCCGCCTCACGCCGCCAAGCCTCCACTCACTTGGTGTACCAACGAAGGGATCCCGAATTCCCGAGTTCAAATCCTCTCACTCCACTTTCACTCACTCAAATACACTTTGTTTTTCTGTACAGAAAATTGTTTTACTCCCTTTAGGTCAGTAGCTTTATTCCAGAGGTGCTTACAGTTTTTAAACTAAATTTTAGAGTAACCTGCTTTTGAAATCGGATAGTTATGTGCTATTGTATTAAATGTCTACTATCCCACCTTAATTGAACAAATATCGTGTGCTTTGTACTTACCGTATTCCTATGCAACCTTGCGTAACCACGCGGCCAGCGTGCCTTTTACACTACGAGCGCTCTACCACACAGTCTCTATAAATGTGAGCAATACTAACTATAATCGCTCACTTAACACAACACCCAGTTTTTTTTCTGTATAAACCTTAACAACCAGGCCAGAACTGCGTTTTTTTTTCTTATAATTACTCACTTTAATACATTTATTTAAAATTTATCTGTATAGCAAACAAATGTATAATGACTGCAATAATCTATAATTTAAATGATATGATTCAGATTGGATAGCTATCTTGCAGAACATACACTGATATAAATATACACAATTATAATAATATATATATGTATCATTCACTGGCCTCCTATGAGACACGTTACCTCTAATTTGCATATCAAAGATATTTGCTTTTTACTGCTAAAAAAAAAAGTAGTTACACAGGTTCATTTGCATTTCAATGGCTATCCTCCCTAGTAAGCAGATTCTACAAGTCTTGGAAGAAAAAAAAAAAAAAAAACTCTTTCTTTCCTGTTTCTATCTGTGTGCAACCCCCCACTTGATGTAAAGTAATTACGCACAGACAAGAAGGAAAAAAAACTTATCTCACCATTTACTCTCACTAGGCCCAATTGAAACTATTTGTAGTTGACTATGGCATGGGTTAAATAAATGCATTGGTAACTCATAAATGGTGCTATGATGTGACAAAGGAAACTGATTGTTCTGAGCACACTGAAAATCAGCTATTTAGAAAGTGACCTTCCTAAAATGGCCACTGCTCCTCCCCTTTCCACATCCATGAGGTTTACACAAGATGTTGGACTGGTCATGTGGTTAGGCCAAAATGGAGGACAAACGATGCGGCTCCTTTGTCACAAAGAAATCACAAATTATACAAGCACCAGAAGTTACTTTAGGCCTGAGTTTAAAAAAAAAACTATATCAAGGCTATGCAGCAACTTTTAAATGTACTTTTAAATCTACTTAACAGATAAACAATCCAATCTGAATCAAACACAATATGACTTATTTGAACTTTGTTTTGCAACAATAAAAATACATTTTAGCATCTTAAATATTATGAGAAACACATTGTCCCTTGAATTTCATATCACCGGCTTACTGATAACACAACAGAACACACGGATATGATTTCTCAGCATCACAATACGTCCACCATAAGCTGATCGACCACAGCGTCGCCTTTATAATGTACAGTGCATCAGTAAGACCGTGATATCGCGGACGCAGCCCTCATCTGTAAATACCAAATTGCTTTCTAACAAATATTTAAAATGCCCGCTCTAATATATACTGCAGACGCCAGGCGCATCTTATTACCATATACGATAAAAGTGCGCTGTACATCTCAAAACACTACATCCCTTAAGAGAAAATACACCCACACATTATCTGAGTTCCAAAGCTCATTGATGTATATATTTGTTCATAAAAGCATATGTATTCAGTATATCACAATGTACAGTATACATATAGTTACATGTTTACAATATATACAGTAAGCAGTTAATACAAAATACATACAGTTACAGGCCGGCGATACAATTACCATATCTTTCTCATATAAATTCTTCCCTCCATATTACTCTTTATCGCTCTGTAAATAAATACAGGAACTGGGCAGACAGCATCTCGAACAGCACCCAGGGAAGGACAGAGACTCCTGTGTGTCTCTTAAGCAATGTGCTATATAGTTTGGGGGAGTGCACACATCTAGTCTAAGGGAGGGAAGTTTCTCATTTGTGATGAGTCATTTATCTATTCGTATGCTAACCAGGTACAGCCTTGAAGACATCAAAAGGGCTGGCATGAGTTTCCTGTCCATTGTTCTAATAAGAGTGACTTTAGCTTTCATACATTTAATCATAACTACTTGTTGCAATGTCCTACAACTTAATAACAAGTATCAGATGAATCTACACATTAATCTGGTTACTGTAATACCAAGCACGACATGTCTATCTTGCTCTGCTCCGATAATACGCATACATGACATTACTCCATTATTTAATTTTAAATCATTATGATGTCTGGCGCTTGATATTATTATAATTATGTGCTGTATGAAATATGTGTTGAATCCATCTCTGTGGCATGTCCGTGTAAATGCGTGTGTTACCATATATTGCTATGCTCGCTGCGCGTATTTGCAAGCATAGCGACACATAATGTGTGGAGTCTGTATGTTCTCTCTATGTAATATTTTTGACTTCGACAATGTAAACAGACAAGCTCTGCTGCCAGCCACGGTCCATCCAGCCCCTGTCGCAGAGGACAGCTTACTGGAAGGCATGAAGCAGAGAGAAGCGATGATGAAAGTTCTGCAATGATCTGCACTGTATTGAGAAGCAAATAGACACAAAGAACGTAAGAGAGGAGGACAATCTACTGTCTGTGGAATATCTGGCCCAAAACAGCGCTGAAGAAAGCCCCATCCCTGGTGACTTAGGCTGCCCAGTGCAGCAGTGCTACATTGGACCTTTGAAGGAAGGGGGGGGGGGGGTATAACTCCATGGTATAGTGAGAGCAGAACTTTGCCCCCATGCAGCATGGCTACCAGTGAGCAGAGTGTCTGCAGAGATTGAAAGTGAGGCCCTGCGGTAACTAAGAGACCCCTGCAGTAAGGAGGAAGTAGCAGCTACTGTAGGAGAGAAAAAAAGCTGCCCGTGTGCAGGGTGCCTGCAATCCAAGTGTGTGCACTGGAGCAAGAGAGCTTCTGCACAGTAAGACCCCTGTAGAGGACCAGTGTTGGGATTCTGGGGGCCACAGTTGAAGGTCAGTGAGAAGCCTCCTGTGATTTCAGAATGAGTGACTACATAATACAGTAAGGGGTAGGAGCTCCATACAGAAGAGGGGAGAACCCCTGGAAACATCCCTGGAAGTACATGGAGACAGAGCTGGATTAAGGCTTCAGAGGGCCCGGGGTACTTAAGACGGGGGGCCCTAAGATCTAAAACATATTATATATATATATATATATATATATATATAATTACCCAAAACCTAAACTTTAAGTACAGCCAGCATTACTTTTTTTTACTTTGCTGGCAGGCTGCTGTCACAGATATAATAGGAGAGCTAGAGTACCTCTCTCTACAAACACTCCGCTGGGCGCTGGCTCTGAGTCCACACAAACCCCCTCACTCCACAATCTTCCTCCTAGTGCCCTGCAGCCTGCCAATGACTGAGCCGCAGGCTACTGCTTCACGGATTATTGGACAGCTGAGCCGTCGCTCAGCTGTCCTGCCTATAGCCCCTTACAACCCAACCCGCTATTGGACAGCTGCTATTGCTGCCCAGGCTCAGCAGCCCTGCGTGGCATGCACAGCACATTACATTAGGGTGTGCACAACGGGGAAAAAAATTCTAGCTCCGTGGGCAGTACAGATGGCGTAATCGTTAGCATTACTGCTTCACAGCAGTTGTCGTTGTCAGTGGTTCAATTCCCACCATGGACCTAACTGTGTAGTTTGTATATTCTTCTCATACTTGTGTAGGTTTCCTCCAGGTGCTCCAGATTCCTCCAACAATCCAAAAATATACTGATAGGTTAATTTTAATTGGCTTCCAACAATATTAACCCTAGCGTGAATGTGTGTGTGTGTACACGTGGTAGGGAATATAGATTGTAAGCTCCACTGGGGCAGGGACTGATGTGAATGGGTAAATATTCTCTGTAAAGCGCTGCAGCGGAATATGTGTACACTATATAAATAACTGGTAATAAATAATAATAAATAAAACCAGTCAGGGTGAGAGTCTAGCATCACCTATAAATAATATATGTATGACAGAGAGAGAAGAAAAGGGGCTCTCACCAGATTAAATTGCACACAGAAAGACTGTTGGTTTATTGCTTATATATCCAGCAAATAGTAGCAATCCTCAACGTTTCGGTCCAATCAGGACCGTCCTCAGGAGGTACAACAATTCAATACAGCATATAGGGGGTCATTCCGAGTTGCTTGCACGCTAGCTGCTTTTAGCAGCATTGCACACGCTAGGCAGCCGCCCTCTGGGAGTGTATCTTAGCTTAGCAGAATAGTGAACGAAAGATTAGCAGAATTGCGAATAGAAATTTCTTAGCAGTTTCTGAGTAGCTCCACACCTACTCACAGATTGCGATCAGCTTAGGCCGTTTCGTTCCTGGTTTGACGTCACACACATGTCCAGCGTTCGGCCAGCCACTCCCGCTTTTCTCCAGACACTCCCGCATTTTTCCCTGACACGCCTGCGTTTTTCCGCACACTCCCAGAAAACAGCCAGTTTCCTCCCAGAAACACCCCTTTCGTGTCAATCACACTCCGATCACTTCAACGATGAAAAGTCTTTGTTCGGACGTCAGTAAATCTACTAAGTTTTGTGCTAAAATACTTAGCGCATGCGCACTGCGTACCATGCGCATGCGCATTTTAGCCTTAATCGCTCCGTTGCGAAAATCGTCAACGAGCGAACAACTCGGAATGACCCCCATAGTCCATGGGGATCAAGCCACAAACTAGATCCTGTCTAATAGGTCCTTATATACCCCACAAGCAATCAAAGTTTGGGGCCAAAATGTGGACCAATGTCTACCCTGGAACACACATGGCGTCATTTCCAGATCTATATAAATAACTCTATGGGGGAGATGTACTAAGCAGTGAAAAAAGTGGAGCAGTGACTCAGTGGAGACGTTGCCCATAGCTGCCCCTTTATACCTACTACATCAGATAAATCAGCCACCTGTCTGCTATAACTGCATACAGAGAATCGCTCAGCATTGACCAAAAGAGAGTCAACTTAGATAAGGTTAAAATCTATATTAGAGCACACGCCAGGAGTACTGCTCCATAGATTACCCATCAGCGCCGAATATGCGGTGACGTTGCTTCAGCATCGCTGGGACACAGACGTCACTTGAGAACTCCATACAGCATTTGGGGAGCGCACGCCTGGCATCAGGAAGTACAGAAATTGTGGAGGCTTATGTACATATAATTTCTATAATGTATAAATACGTCATAATAAGTCAATACATTTTTAGGAGGGTGATATGATTATAAAAAAAAATCCATATTTTAACATATTGAACAGATCAGATATATGTCTGTATATGTATGTGTTTTATATATATATATATATATATATAAATATATACATTATGTGTGTGTGTGTGTGTGTGTGTGTGTGTATATATATGTGTATGTGTGTGTATATAGATATATATGTATCTGTAGATAGATAGTTAGATAGATAGATATGCGGTTAAAATCCCGACAGTCAGGATCCCGGTGCACAAGATACCCGCAATGGAATCCCAACAGACGACTGAATCCTGAATGGGAACAGAACACCGATGCCGGAATCCTGACCCTTGGGATCCTGAATGTCCAAACAGTGGGGCAGGTAAGTACGCCGGGGATGGGAAGGGGTTAGGTTTACTCGACCACCCAGGGAATTCGGGTTAGGGTGCAGGAGGGAAGGTTAGGCTTAGGTTGCGGGGAGGGTTAGGCTGCAGTGGGGGGACGACACACAGTTTATTTATTTATTAGCAGTTTCTTATATAGCGCAGCATATTCCGTTGTGCTTTACAATTAGAACAACAATTATAGAACAAAACTGGGCAAAGACAGACAGACAGACAGACAGAGGTAGGAAGGCCCTGCTCGCAAGCTTACAATCTATAGGGAAATAGGCATTGATACACAAGGATAGATGCTACCTGTTACATAATGGTTCCCCAGGTTGCTAGGTTCTTAATGGGTTGTATATGATATGATCACCTAGCAATGTTGGAAGACAAAATGTGAGTTTATGTGGACTGTACAGAGGGGATGTAACTTGATAGGGAAGCTGTTAAGGTTATGTGTGTGGGTCTGAAATTTGGTAGGCTTGTCTGAAGAGATGAGTTTTCAGAGAACGTTTAAAGGTTTAGAGACTAGAGGAGAGTCTTATTGTGCGTGGGAGTGCATTCCACAGAGTGGGTGAAGCCCGGGTAAAGTCCTGTAATTTTGAGTGGGAACAGGTAATACATGTGGATGAGAGACGCAGATCTTGTGCAGAGCGGAGAGGTCTGGTAGGGAGATATTTTGAGATGAGTGAGGAGATGTATGATGGTGCAGTTTGGTTAATAGCCTTGTATGTAAGTAAAAGTATTTTATATTTGACACGGTAGAAAACCGGTAACCAATGGAGGGACTGACAGAGCGGATCAGCAGATGAAGAACGTCTGGCGAGGAAGATTAGCCTCGCAGCTGCATTTAAAATGGATTGAAGTGATGATAGCCTATGTTTGGGAAGACCAGTAAGGAGACTATTACAATAATCAATGCGGGAGATGATGAGTGCATGGATTAGAGTTTTTGCAGTGTCTTGTGTAAGATAAGGGCGTATTTTGGATATGTTTTTAAGGTGCATGTAACATGATTTAGAGACATTGAATGTGTGGAATAAAGGACAGTTCAGAGTCAAGGGTGACACCTAGGCAACGAGCTTGTGGGTGGGGTGGATAGTTGCATTGTCAACAGTTATAGAGATATCAGGTTGGTAACTACTCTTAGCTGGTGGGAAAATAATTAATTCGGTTTTGGAAATGTTGAGTTTTAGTTGGCAAGATGACATCCAAGATGAAATGGCAGACAGGCATCCAGTGACACGAGCCAATACTGGTGGTGACAAATCTGGGAAGGATAGGTAGATTTGAGTATCATCAGCGTACAAATGATACTGAAATCCAAAGGAGCTGATTAGTTTACCAAGAGAGGAGGTATAGATTGAGAAAAGCAGAGGACCTAAGACTGAGCCTTGTGGCACTCCAACTGATAGAGGTAGAGAAGAGGAGGTAGAATCAGACAAGTGAACACTGAAAGAGCGATTAGATAGGTAGGATGAGAACCAAGAAATGGCTGTGTCCTGAAGACCTAGGGATTGTAGTGTTTGTATGAGAAGAGAGTGGTCAACAGTGTCAAAAGCAGCAGAGAGATCTAGAAGAATAAGTAGTGTGTAATGGCCTTTTGATCTTGCAGTGACTAGATCATTCACTACTTTGGTCAGTGCCGTCTCTGTGGAGTGTTGGGCACGAAAGCCTGACTGAAGTGGGTCCAATAAGTTGTGTGAGTTAAGAAAGTGTGTAAGGCGAGTGTAGGCAAGCCTCTCAAGTAGCTTGGAGGGACTGGGTAGCTGAGAAATGGGACAGTAGTTAGAGAGTGTGTTTGGGTCAGAGTTGTGTTTTTTTAGAATGGGAGTAATGACTGCATGTTTAAACAGAGAGGGAAAGATACCAGTAGAGAGAGAGAGATTACAGATTTTAGTTAAGGTTGGGATAAGCACAGGAGACAAAGTTTTACTGACCTGTGAGGGTATAGTATCAAGAGGAGAGGAGTAGGAGGATGAAAAGAGTGTTGATACTTCATCTTCACTTGTGGGATCAAATGAAGAGAAAGTGCCAGAGGGTTCAGGTAGGGAATTGAGCAGGTCACTGGCTGAGTTAGAGCATACCATTTCATCTCGGATTTTATCAATCTTATCCTTGAAGTAGGAAGCAAGTTCTTGTGCACGGATAGTAGCTAATGGGGGAGGTGAGGGAGGGTAAAGAAGTGATTTAAATGTATTAAAAAGTCGCTTGGGGTTGTTGGCATGATAAGAGATGAGAGATTGGAAATATGTTTGTTTGGCAGTGTCCAGGGCCTGACGATAGGAGTGGTAGGTAGTTTTATATGTGAGAAAGTCACTTGGATTCTGAGATTTCCGCCACTGACGTTCTACTTTACGTGACAGTTTTTGTAGGTGTCTTGTTGATTTAGAGTGCCATGGTTGGCATCTAAGCCTACGTGGAGTGTGATGGGTAGCTGGAGCCACTTCATCAAGGGCACTCTCTAGGGTCTGGTGCAGGTGTGATACAGCAGTGTCAGGTGTAGTAAATGTAGAGATTGGCAAGAGCAGTTGTTGCAGAGAAGTGGAAAGTTGTTGAAAATGTATATTGTTAGTATTTCTGCGGGTTAGAGGAGGCTTGCTTGGTTTTAGTTTCCTAGAATTTAAAGTAATAGAAGAGATTGTGAAGGTGATCAGGTTGTGATCAGAGAGAGGGAAAGGAGTGTTAGTGAATTCGGAAACTGAGCAGAGCCTGGTGAACACAAGATCAAGGCTGTGGCCCTCCTGGTGAGTAGAGGAGTCGGACCATTGGGTTAGGCCGAGAGAGGAGGTAAGTTAGAGAGACAGTTAGTTTTAGGGTGCGGAGAAGGGGGTTCAGGTTTAGGCAACACCCGGGGAGGTTAGGGTTGGGCTGCGAGGGTACAAGGGTTAGGGTTAGGCACCTAAAAGGGAGGGTTAGGATAGGGTAGAGAGAGGGTTAGAAGAACACTTACTGGCTCTTGCCGGGATTTCAACTGTCGGGATGCTGCTGATCACCAGCACCCAACACTATTATAATATATATATATATATATATATATATATATATATATATACATATATAAAAGCTTTTTAATACTGTATATGTTAAAATAATTATGTTTTTCTAATCATATCACCTTCCTAAAAATGTACTTAATTATTTTTACTTATATACACCTCCTGCCTGGCCCCCTCCCCTCCTTTCCCTTGCAGACTGCAGCAGGTTACTTACATTACAGAAGTCACGCTGAGACAGTACTTCTGACAGGCTGACAGCTGCTGCCCAATTCCCTGCAGAGGCCACACCATTATTAAAAGTAAATAGACTGCACAAGAAGAGCAACATGCTCCTCCACCTCCTCATGGCCTGGCACAGCGACTGAGAGAGCGCGGGGCAGGCGGGAGACGGGACGATAGCGCTTCACATCGGAGCAGACATAGGAAGATGCTGCGAGGCGGAGACAGGAGGTTGAGCTGCGGCCGGCCATGATTAACCCGATTAGTCAATGTAGGCGTGTGTGATGGGGGGGCGGCGCCAGTGTTTTGCTGATGCAGAGGAGAACCGGGACAGCCGGCGCCCAGCTGCCGCAAGTGGCAGTAAAGTGGGGAGCCGGGAACATAGGACAGCAGATCGGATCAGAGATCCGATCTCTGGTGGGTGGCGGGGATGCGGGGGGCCCTTTTGAAAAGGGGGACCCGGGGTACTTACCCCCGGGGCCCCCCTCTTAATCCGGCTCTGCATGGAGACGTATATTTGTGAGGGATCCAGGTGACAACTTAGCATTCATTGCTATGACTGAAGACTGTTCTGGAAGAAACCCCATCCTCAGTGACTTAGCTGAGAATGGTTGCCCAGTGTGAAGCAGTTTTACATTGAACCTGTGGGAGGAGGGGGAATAGCTCCATGTTATTGTCCAGGGGGGAGCACTGCCCCCATTGAGCATGGAGTGAAGGGAGAATCCCTGGAAAGTGTCCCTGCTACGTGACCTTTTTTATGAAAGGGAAGGACACACAGATTTTATTGCTGTGACATAATACTTAAGACTGCACTGAGATGTTCGTAAGAGGTGTAAATTGTAAATTCATTTCTATTTACAACCGTTATGATGAATACTGTGCTGGTGGAGTAGTTTGTGTAACTAATTGCATTTATGATCTGCAAAAAGTACTGTGCAGGTGGAGAAGGGTGATGTGCTTGTAACCTTCATGCAATAAAATTATTTTGTTTGTTCAACAAGATATGATCTGGCACTATACTTGTATGTCCACTCCACTATGTAACCACTGCACTCGTACGTCTACTCCACTATGTAACCAGTAAAACGTTTGTCCAATCCACTATTTAACCTTGTTTATCACAGTTATGGATTTCCCACTAAGTCACATGAGGCATGTGCCTAGGGCACCACTTGTTTAGGGCAGCACAGCTTACAGCAGCGTGTGCTGGGGTGAGAATAAGAGCTACAGCTGCTATGTAAAGGGGGTGGGGGGACCTGAGCCCCCACTGGGCCCCTGCATCAGACCTGATCCTAGGTATTTAGTACCCTCTCCTTCCCCTCTCAGTGCCACGGTGTACATGTGTGCAGTGTGTGTGTATATGCATGTTTGCAATGTGTGTACAGCGTGAGTGTGCAGTGTGAGCAGTATGGGGACAGTGTGTGTGGGGAGGGGGTGATGGGGCAGTGAGCTGTGATGGGAGTAATGTGAGAAGTAGCAGGGCAGTGAAGAATGGGGGAGCAGTTATGTGGACAGTGTGGTGATGGGGTAGTGAGCTGGGGAAGGGCGGACCAGTAAGGTGTGAGGGGGAAATGTGAGCTGTGGGTGGCAGTGAGAGGGTATGGGTGATTAGGTCGACCACACTTAGGTCGACAGTCTCTAGGTCGGCCACTATTGGTCACCATGGTCAATAGGTCGACATGGTCAATAGGTCGACATGTACTAGGTCGACATGGAAAAGGTCGACATGAGGTTTTTTTTTTTTTACTGTTTTTGGTGTTGTTCTCTTCGTAAAGTGACGGGGAACCCCAATTACTGCACCGTGTCCCCTCGCATGGCTCGCTGCGCTCGCCATGCTTCGGGCAAGGTGCCACACTCCGCTACCGCTGTGCTCGGCACAGGTTACAGCTCCCAATTGTAGTGGTCCACATGGATCGTGAAGTATAAAAAAAGTTTAAGAAATGGGAATAAAAGTGAAAAACTCATGTTGACCTAATGCATGTCGACCAATAGTGGGCGACCTAATGACTGTCGACCTAAGTGCGGTCGACCTAATGACCGTATCCCCAGTGAGGTGCAGTCGGAGCTGTGGAAGGGGGGAGGGCAGTGAGACTGGAGGGAACTACTATCTAAAAGGACTAAAGAGAAAGCTATGGGAAGATATGGAGGGAGGTAACAATAATATATATATATATATATATATATATATATATATATACATACAAACAAACAAACAAACAAGAGCCAGCACTCCAATGGCTTTAGGCAGCATATACTTGCATCAGGTGCTCTCCAGGTGTATTTAGCCCAAAGCGGTCATTCACCATAGACATAGAAGCACAGGTGGCACTCAGGACGACTTGATAAAGAAGACACAGACCCTGTGGATGAAATATCAGCATTTCAATCTGCATGGAAAGACACGAAAATCTTGCAATACAGATTGAAACGTTGATATTTCATCCACGGGGTCTGTGTCTTCTTTATCAAGTCGTCCTGAGTGCCACCTATGTTGCTATATATATATATATATATATATATATATTTAAAAGAAAAATTAATAAATAAAAAAAAAAAAAATATATATATATATATATACACACTGCTCAAAAAAATAAAGGGAACACTTAAACAACACAATGTAACTCCAAGTCAATCACACTTCTGTGAAATCGAACTATCCACTTAGGAAGCAACACTGATTGACAATCAATTTCACATGCTGTTGTGCAAATGGAATAGACAACAGGTGGGAATTATAGGCAATTAGCAAGACACCCCCAATAAAGGAGTTGTTCTGCAGGTGGTGACCACAGACCACTTCTCAGCTCCTATGCTTTCTGGCTGATGTTTTGGTCACTTTTGAAAGCTGGCGGTGCTTTCACTTTAGTGGTAGCATGAGACAGAGTCTACAACCCACACAAGTGGCTCAGGTAGTGCAGCTCATCCAGGATGGCACATCAATGCGAGCTGTGGCAAGAAGGTTTGCTGTGTCTGTCAGCGTAGTGTCCAGAGCATGAAGGCGTTACCAGGAGACAGGCCAGTACATCAGGAGACATGGAGGAGGCCGTAGGAGGGCAACAACCCAGCAGCAAGACCGCTACCTCCGCCTTTGTGCAAGGAGGAACAGGAGGAGCACTGCCAGAGTCCTGCTAAATCACCTCCAGCAAGCCACAAATGTGCATGTGTCTACTCAAACGATCAGAAACAGACTCCATGAGGGTGGTATGAGGGCCCGACGACCACAGGTGGGGGGTTGTGCTTACAGCCCAACACCGTGCAGGACGTTTGGCATTTGCCAGAGAACACCAAGATTGGCAAATTCGCCACTGTGCTCTTCACAGATGAAAGCAGGTTCTCACTGAGCACATGAGACAGACATGACAGAGTCTGGAGACGCCAAGGAGAACGTTCTGCTGCCTGCAACATCCTCCAGCATGACCGGTTTGGCAGTTGGTCAGTAATGGTGTGGGGTGGCATTTCTTTGGGGGGCCACACAGCCCTCCATGTGCTCGACAGAGGTAGCCTGACTGCCATTAGTTACCGGGATGAGATCCTCAGACCCCTTGTGAGACCATATGCTGGTGCGGTTGGCCTTGGGTTCTTCCTAATGCAAGACAATGCTAGACCTCATGTGGCTGGAGTGTGTCAGCAGTTCCTGCAAGACGAAGGCATTGATGCTATGGACTGGCCTGCCCGTTCCCCAGACCTGAATCCAATTGAGCACATCTGGGACATCATGTCTCGCTCCATCCACCAATGCCACGTTGCACCACAGACTGTCCAGGAGTTGGCAGATGCTTTAGTCCAGGTCTGGGAGGAGATCCCTTAGGAGACCATCTGCCACCTCATCAGGAGCATGCCCAGGCGTTGTAGGGAGGTCATACAGGCACGTGGAGGCCACACACACTACTGAGCCTCATTTTGACTTGTTTTAAGGACATTACATCAAAGTTGGATCAGCCTGTAGTGTGTTTTTCCACTTTAATTTTGAGTGTGACTCCAAATCCAGACCTCCACGGGTTAATAAATTTGATTTCCATTGATAATTGTGTGATTTTGTTGTCAGTACATTCAACTATGTATAGAACAAAGTATTTAATAAGAATATTTCATTCATTCAGATCTAGGATGTGTTATTTTAGTGTTTCCTTTATTTTTTTGAGCAGTATATATATATATATATATATATATATATATAAAACACTGTAAGGGTACAAGGTGCCATTTCCTGGGGTAACTGGCAGCACGCAGCAGCTGAGGAACCACACAAGTCCAGTTTCTGGTACAACTGGCCCCAGCCAGTTTTATTATACAGAAAATAAAACAAACACCAAAAGAAAATACCTTGCCTGTCCGGCACTAACTAAACACAAGATGTTCCTAACTATCACTAAACAAAAAACACAGAGTTCTCCAGTAAACACTGTATAGCTCACTTGTATCAGGAAGCGTGTTTCTCTCACAGAGATCCTGCAGTCTTCCCAGGCAGTCTGCACACATTAATCAGGCTAGAAGCCCTATAAGGCTCTCGCACAGCTGAAAGCCCTGATTAGCCCTCTGTGAGGCCAAAGATCCAAACTGGGCCCAATGTCTGGAACTCGCCTTATCTCTCTCTCAGGGCCCTTATCCAGCTTTTCCAGCAAACTGAAAAGGTTCTAACAAAACAAAAGCATTTTCCTAGAAGTTTTCATTTTCTAAAACATGTAAGACAAGAAGCTGGGACAAACATACCTGCCCTCAAACACTATCCCAGTGTTCTTGTCACATATCCTCCTACCCTGTTTCGACCTAGGGGCCGGAACACTTGTAGCCCCCAAACAGAAGATGCGGGACAATGCATCTGCGTTGGCCAATTGTGTACCCGGTCTATGTTCGACAGTAAACTTAAAATCCTGCAACGCTAGAAACCATCTAGTTACACAAGCATTCTTGCCTCTATTTACATACATCCATTTTGAAGGGGCATGATCTGTCACTAGTCTGAATTGTCTACCCAAGAGGTAATATCTCAAGGTATCTAGTGCCCACTTAATGGCCAAAGCCTCCTTTTCCACAATGGCATACCTTTTTTATGCTCATTGAGTTTCCTACTTAAATAAATGATAGGGTGTTCGTCCCCATCTCTGGTTTGGGACAGCACAGCGCCTATCCCTACTTCTGAGACATCTGTCTGTACCACAAATTCTTTTGAAAAATCTGGTGTTATCAATACCGGTTGTGAACACAAAGCCACTTTCAATGCTTGGAACGCTTTTTCTGCATCAGAGTTCCATTTCACCATATTTGACTGCTTCCCTTTGGTAAGGTCTGACAACGGCACCGCTGTGGTCGCAAAATTGGGAATAAACCGTCTATAGTACCCAGTTATTCCCCAAAAAGCCCTTACCTGTTTTTTATTCACTGGACGAGACCAGTTTTGAATAGCATCAATTTTATTCAATTGGGGCCTAATTAGACCTCGGCCTATGGTGGAGCCCAAGTATTTGACCTCCTCCATTGCGAGCAGCACTTCTTTGGGTTAGCAGTTAACCCTGCCTCTCTTATTGAGTCCAGTATTGCTTGTACTTTAACCAAATGGGACCCCCAGTCTGTACTGTGAATTGCCACATCATCCAAATAGGCAGCTGCATATTTTCTATGGGGCCTCAAAATTTTATCCATCGCCCGTTGAAAGGTTGCTGGAGCCCCATGCAACCCAAAGGGTAACATCTTATACTGGTACAGCCCCTCCGGAACCGAAAAGGCTGTTTTTTCTTTTGCGCTATCAGATAAAGGTATTTGCCAGTAACCTTTGGTCAGGTCCAATGTGGTGAGAAACCTGGCTGTTCCCAGCCTTTCTATAAGCTCATCCACATGGGGCATGGGATACGCGTCAAACTTGGACACCTCATTTAACTTACGAAAGTCATTACAAAAGCGTATGCTACCGTCGGGCTTCGGGATCAGAACTATGGGACTGGACCACTCACTGTTAGATTCCTCTATGACTCCAAGTTCTAACATGGTTTTAACTTCTTTAGAAACAGCTTCTTGCTGAGCTTCAGGAATCCTATATGGCTTTAAATGAACCCTGACCCCTGGTTCTGTGACAATGTCATGCTTTATTATGGTCGTTCGGCCAGGCAGCTCTGAAAATATCTCCCTATTTTGGATGAGAAATTTTTTAACCTGATTGTTTTGATCAGCTGATAATGTCTCTGACACCTTTACTGCGGGAAGCAACCGAGGTGAAGACACCGAAGGGCAAGGCTCCGCTGACAGAGACAACCTATCTTTCCAGGGTTTTATTAAGTTAACATGGTAGATTTGTTTGAGTTTTCTCTTTCCCGGCTGGTATACTTTGTAATTAACCTCATTCACTTTTTCCCTAATCTCAAATGGACCCTGCCATTTAGCTAGGAATTTGCTTTCCACAGTGGGTACCAAAACAAGAACTCTATCTCCAGGAGCAAATTCCCGTATCTTGGCACTCCGGTTATATACCCTCTGTTGAGCACTTTGGGCCTGTTCCATGTGCTCTCTGACAATAGGTACCACGGCTGCAATCCTATCCTGCATTTGTGTTACATGTTCAATAACGCTTCTATAAGGAGTGGGCTGTTCTTCCCACATCTCTTTGGCAATGTCCAACAGCCCTCTGGGGTGTCTACCATACAACAAATCAAATGCAGAAAACCCCGTAGAGGACTGAAGAACTTCTCTGATGGCCATTAACAAGTAGGGCAACAAACAATCCCAGTTTTTACCATCTCTCTCAACAACCTTTTTTAACATACTTTTTAATGTTTTATTAAACCTTTCCACCAAACCCGTCAGTTTGTCGATGGTAGATGGACGTCCTGAGGTGAGTGACCTTAAATAAGTTGCACAATTCCTTCATGATCCTTGACATAAATGGAGTACCTTGGTCAGTCAAAATTTCTTTTGGTATTCCCACTCTACTAAAAACCTGCACCAGCTCCCTAGCTATTGCCTTGGTTGTGATAGTGCGTAAAGGGACAGCCTCAGGATATCGAGTGGCATAGTCCATAATTACCAGGATATACTGATGGCCCCGAGCAGACCTTAACAAGGGCCCCACGAGATCCATGGATATTCTGTCAAACGGTACCTCTATAATAGGCATGAGAACTAGTGGGCTCCTGAAATGGGGTCTAGGGGCATGATACTGGCATTCAGGACAGGAAGTACAATATTCAGACACTTCTTTATAAACCCCTGGCCAAAAGAACCTTTGTAAAACTCTTTCAGTGGTTTTTTCTGCCCCTAAATGTCCTGCGGTAACGTGACTATGAGCTAAATCTAGTACCGTTCTCCGATAAGGCTGGGGAACTACCAGCTGTTCCACCACATCCTCACCCCTTTTGACAATGTGGTACAAGAGCTCATTACAGATGGCCATGTGGGGATACGTAACCCTGTCACCTGGTACCACAGGTTTCCCATTAACAACCGTAACATTCTCCCTAGCCTTTATTAAGGTAGGATCCTTTAACTGTTCAGACGCAAACAGATCCTTCTTTACCTCCAGGTCAGGCACGCTTTCAGTTCTAACTACTATGTCTCTGTTCCCAGCAAGCGGGTCGTCACTGGACTCCCCATCTGTCACTACCCCAGCCAAACTAGCAAAAGGCAAAGGGTCAGAAAGTTCCGAAGACACACGTACATCCATAAAATCACCGGTATTATCAACTGGCTCTTTACTTCTCACATCTGTTGATAACCGTGATTCCCACAGTTTCTAAAAATGAGGAAAATCCCTCCCTATTATGGCCTCATGCACCAAGGTGGGGACCAGTCCTACTTTAACAATTGCTGACCCACAACAAGTTTCTATATTCACTTCAGCAGTGACATAATGTTGGGTATCCCCATGAATGCAAGTTACCCCAATAGGTATTTGCTGGACCTTTAAGGGGTTCACTAACCCAGCTTTCACGAGGGTAACTAAACTTCCTGAATCTAGCAAGGCCTCTACCTGGTTACCCTCTAAGAACACATAACACATTTGTTTTTCCAGCTCAGGTGAAGGTACCACAGTACAGGCTAACCTAGCAAAGAAAGACATTCTGCGACATTCAAAGGCAGCATCACATTGCATGGGTTCTTGCGTGACTGGGCAATTGGCAATAACATGACCTGGCATACCACACCTAAAACATTTAACCACACGATTATCAACCCGTTTGGGCAGCATAGACCGTTCTAGCCCCATTGGCCTGTCTCGAGGGCCAGTGTTTACAGTCTCTCCAGCCTTGCGTTCTCTTAACCGCCCAGCAACGTTTTCCCACGGAACAGTCTTACCAGTCTTTACTGAAGGGCACTGTCGAGGATCTATGGGTTGCTGGGTGGTCATCAGTAGTTCCTCTGCTGCCAAATACCTCTCTACCATGTCCACTAATTGGTCAGCAGTACCCGGGTTTCCATGGCTCACCCACTTGCGCAGGACCATGGGCAAAGATCTCAAGTAGCGGTCCATGACGACTCTTTCAACCATCTGGGAACCAGTTAATGTCTCTGGCTGTAACCATTTTTTTGTTAGCTGAATAAGGTCGTGCATCTGGGAGCGAGGAGGCTTCTCCATGGCGTATACCCAACGGTGCACCCGTTGTGCTCGTACTGACAGCGTGACTCCCAGGCAGGTCAGTATCTCAGTCTTTAGTTTATCATAGTCCCGAGCCTCAGCAGGGCATAAATCAAAGTACGCTTTTTGGGGCTCACCTGACAGAAAAGGTGCCAGCAGACTGGCCCACTGTGCTTTCGGCCTGTTCTCACGCTCGGCAGTCCTTTCAAACGTGGTCAGGTAGGCCTCCACATCATCAGCCTCTGTCATTTTCTGCAGGAAGTGACTGGCCCGTATAGAACTAGAGCTGGGCGGAGCACTGACAGCCATATCTCCAATCCGGGCTGCAAGGCTCTGCACCACTTCTGTTAAGGCCTCTCGCTGTAGTCTCCAATTTTCCTCCATTGCCACCTGCTGCTGTCTGTTGGCCTCCTGCTGAGCCGCTGTAGCTTGCAGCAAGGCTTTGAGCAGTTCCTCCATGTCGACAGACTTTTCAGGCGGCTTTGTAGCTGCTTTTACCCAGGACATATATCAAATCCTCAGGGCGAGTCTCAGTAACTTCACACTGGGCTGTATCTGCATAAACCACCGTTTTCTGCAGGCCTCACAAAGCTGCTGCTTTCACTTATGTGCAGAACGGCATGCTCGCATTCTCCACCAAGTTGTAACACTGTAAGGGTACAAGGTGCCATTTCCTGGGGTAACTGGCAGCACGCAGCAGCTGAGGAACCACACAAGTCCAGTTTCTGGTACAACTGGCCCCAGCCAGTTTTATTATACAGAAAATAAAACAAACACCAAAAGAAAATACCTTGCCTGTCCGGCACTAACTAAACACAAGATGTTCCTAACTATCACTAAACAAAAAACACAGAGTTCTCCAGTAAACACTGTATAGCTCACTTGTATCAGGAAGCGTGTTTCTCTCACAGAGATCCTGCAGTCTTCCCAGGCAGTCTGCACACATTAATCAGGCTAGAAGCCCTATAAGGCTCTTGCACAGCTGAAAGCCCTGATTAGCCCTCTGTGAGGCCAAAGATCCAAACTGGGCCCAATGTCTGGAACTCGCCTTATCTCTCTCTCAGGGCCCTTATCCAGCTTTTCCAGCAAACTGAAAAGGTTCTAACAAAACAAAAGCATTTTCCTAGAAGTTTTCATTTTCTAAAACATGTAAGACAAGAACCTGGGACAAACATACCTGCCCTCAAACACTATCCCAGTGTTCTTGTCACAATATATATATATATATATATATATATATATAGTCCCAAAGATATAGAAACCAGCACCTCCAAATTACTGCATAATGAAATCTTTATCAAGATCTAAAAATATTAAAACACCAGAGGCAAGAAACATGGAATAAAGCACATGGGGTGTCAAAACTGCATAATATCATATCACCATATCCATGGTTGTAAATAGAACAGCTGTTTCGGTGCTCACTGAGGCACCTTCTCATGGACAGTAATTTGGAGGTGCTGGTTTCTATTTCTTTGGGACTATTGAAACATATTATGTATCCAGCACTCCTAGTATGGACGATACTGTGTGCGGCAGGCTATACAACCATTCTATATATGTATATATATATACAGGTTGAGGATCCCTTATCCAAAATGCTTGGGACCAGAGGTATTTTGGATATGGGATTTTTCCGTATTTTGGAATAATTGCATACCATAATGAGATATCATGGTGATGGGACCTAAATATAAGCACAGAATGCATTTATGTTACATATACACCTTATACACACAGCCTGAAGGTTATTTTAGACAATATTTTTTATAACTTTGTGCATTAAACAAAGTGTGTATACAGTCACACAATTCATTTATGTTTCATATACACCTTATATACACAGTCTGAGGTCATTTAATACAATATTTTTAATAACTTTGTGTATTAAACAAAGTTTGTGTACATTGAGCCATCAAAAAACAAAGGTTTCACTATCTCACTCTCACTCAAAAAAGTCTGTATTTCGGAATATTCCGTATTTCGGAATATTTGGATATGGGATACTCAACCTGTATATATATTTGGAGATGGGGGGACGGGCACTAATGCATCTCCATTACGGGCAATAATGTTGTGCCTAGAGGTGTCCTGACCCCTAAATTTGGCTCTGGTTGCTGATGAACGTTGCTTTTAATAAACAAACTTCCATGTTGGTAGCAACAGGCTCACCATGGAGAGCTACTGTACCCAATATTTCAAATTGTTTGCATTTCATTTTTGGCTGTCATGCTCTGTATAACTGCATTGTGCTTATGTATGTGTTTGGCAGCATTTTTACAAAAATAGGCAGATCATTTTTTTTGGCTACTAATGCACAGATAAGTGCTACAAAACTAGCCATGTTTCATTGTGTTTCATTGTGTTTACATGGCACTGCCTTTGAAATGAATGACAATATTTAACTGAAGCTCGTCATACCCACTGAAATAGAAGGAGAATTCCCACAAATATCATATACTGTATCATAAGTAAAAAGTACATAAACACACAAATATGTACGGTTTCCACTGGGGAAATCATTTTCATTTTCACAGAATTTTACATGCGGTTTACTTGCACTACAAATGCAGTTTAAACACAGAAGTTTAGCGCCATTGTGTCCATAATTTAATAACTGTTACTAGGCCAAATGTAAATTAGTCAGGGAAGCATAAACACTATTAGCCATCCTACCACTGGAACTCTATCATCTATTGACAAGGGTGGTGGGGCGGGCTTACTGTTCTGGGCCGTGGAGGAGGTGGAACTAGTTCCCACTACCATTACAGGTGGTGGAACTCAGTTCCACCCTGTTCCCCCCACTTTAACCCCTGAATAGGGTTACCATTTAATTGTCAGATGTCAACCCATTTTCTGTATGTAGTCAATTGAAGACATGTGTAAGGAGTCACCCCGACAGCTACTTAGAAACAATTACCTGTTCTTTGCTATCGATAAGATTTTGAACAATTTCAAATATTTCATTTTCTGTCAAGGTCTGGTTACTTTTATGATATATTCAGTCATACAAATGAGTAAGAATGATTGCAAAACAGTGATTACTGTACTTGTAATACAGACTTGTTTTCAGAGAGTTGTGCTGCAGTCATTTCTCATTTGTAATCCCTGTGTAGATCCGTTGCCCTATGTAGCACTCTAATTGCAACAGAACGTCAAATGATTAAATGCATCATATGACTATAATGGGAGGCACGATTTATTATTTATCACAATGTCAGACAATTTAAGATAGGAATGTATCAAGTGAAGTGACATCAATGAAAGGGAATGAGTAAAACACTACGAGGCAATGGCATTAGTCACATAGTATGTGTATGTGAGTAATTATATGAATTACTAATACAACTGAAAATCACCTGTGTAGCCAGGGGTGTAGCTGGGTCCAGACGGCCCCATACTGCTCACCCTGCACCCATACAATATACTTAGCCTATGTTGCAGCTGCACAGCATCAGAAGAAGACTCCGGGAAAATGGGTCTGGCGCCATTTTCCTGGAGATATACAATTGTGCAATCGAAAACTCACTGGGAAAATAGCGCCGGCATCATCTTCCTGGTAGTTACGGTATGCACTCATGTGGTAGACTCCGACAAAGGGCAGGGGCCCGCTCAAACAATGCACAGGAGCCATAAATTATAGTAAGCCCCTGTGTATTTGCTCAGGCTGGCTATTACAAGAATAAGCAGATTTGGATTACAAGCTTTAACATTTAATCACATTCTATCTAGATCAGTTTTCCCTCTACTTTTTATACCTGGTAGCCCAGTGGGGTTATTTGTACCCATTACTTTTGCAAAGCAAAACATCTGTAATGAGCACAATTGCTATGTTTAGTCGCGGCTGTATATAAAAGCAATAAATGTGCCAGAAATAAGAATTTCAGGCCCCCATTTATCAAGCCTTGGAGAGTGATAAATTGCATGGTGATAAGGTACCAATCAATCAGCTCCTAACTGCCACGCCAGAGGCTGTGTTTGACAAATGATAATTAGCAGCTGGTTGGTTGGTACTTTATCACTGTGCTATTTATCACTCTCCAAGGCTTGATAAGTCTGGGCCTCAATCTGTAGACTATTTCATTTATTTATGATTTAATTTTTTTTTTATAACTTTATTATACCAACAAGAAACTGGCAAAACATATACTAATAACATGCAACATCATAGGCTGACATTCGGGATGCTGTGTTAGAAATGGTCTGGATTTTACAGAATCTCATTATGAAGGAAGCACCGGTGATCATGTCACTGTATTTCGCTGCCTGTTACATACCTCCCAACATCGGGAGATAGTAAGGAGGTACTCCGTGGCCCGGCGCAACCGTGCCTGGCCAGAAAGGGGGTGTGGCCTATATAAAATGGAGCATGGCTTCATGGGAGTGCCGCGATCGCGAGCTACTGCCCCGTTTTCCTTCTCTTTGGGGGCATGCCCACAGCCCCTCTGTCTCCCGTAAATAGATGCTGTGCGCATGCACAGCGAATGACAGGAGCCTCCCAACTGTCCCACCCACCGCGGCACACTGTGGCCCGTGGGTGAGACAAAAGGACAGTCCCCAAAAAATGGGTCTGCCCCACGAAAATCAGGACAGTTGGGAGGTATGCTGTTATCTGGGTCACAGTATGATGCTTAGTGATAGATATCTCTAGCACTCTGCTTTCCCGATATGACCAGTAGGACTCCTGATCAATATATAAATGTACGTTGGGTGCTTTTGGCTTTCTAAGTCTTGGACAGGTCCTGATGTAATTGATGGCAAGGAAACTATTAAGGATTTCAACCAATTACAAAAGAAGATATGGGGTAGGACTGAACCTTTGAAACCATACTAGCTAGTCTGTTGGGGCCACTAAGCTTATGCTCATGTAGCATCAAGGGATCATGCTGCCATAAGTTGCCGCCTAAACCTGCCCCACACCACCCTATACCAGACTACCACACACGTCACTTTTCCCATATATTCCTCGGGTCCGTGTTTTACTTATATCCCACAGCATAACCTTTGTAGTGGGCCCAACATGGCTGCCTCACTTGGTATTCTCGTGGATTCGATGAAAAATTACACAGACCTGATGGTTCTGTTATGTTGGGACCTGATGGTAGTGTTAGGAAGCTGCAAACATCCATTTTGTGTAATCCCTTCTAGATGTGATCTATTCTACCCAGGGTAATCCTACATAATGTGCCCAGACGGCTGCCTCATCTGGTTCCTTTTGAGGGTAGAATACACAACCTATGGAAGTTATTACCTAAAATATCTGCACAAATGCTGCATTATGCTTATTGTGCTCTCTAGGTTTTAGTTGTTAATTATTTGTTTTGTTTTCAACTTGCTGGAATTCTAAATGCTTTGTACAATGGGGGTCATTCCGAGTTGTTCGCTCGTTGCCGATTTTTGCTATGCTGCGATTTGTTGCAGATTGCGGCACTTTTCAGTCGCACTGCTGGTCGGTAAATGATTGACAGGAAAGGGACGTTTCTGGGCGGCAACTCAGCGTTTTCCTGGCGTTTGCAAAAAAACGCAGGCGTGTCAGGGAAAAACGCGGGAGTGTCTGGAGAAACGGGGGAGTGGCTGGCCGAACGCAGGGCGTGTTTGTGACGTCAAACCAGGAACTAAACGTACTGAGCTGATCGCAATCTGTGAGTAGGTCCGGAGCTACTCAGAAACTGCTAAGAATTATTTAGTAGCAGTTCTGCTAATTTTTTCGTTCGCTAATCTGCTAAAATAAGATACACTCCCAGAGAGCGGCGGCCTAGCGTGTGCAATGCTGCTAAAAGCAGCTAGCGAGCGAACAACTCGGAATGAGGGCCAATGTACCATGTTTTTGATGTCTGGAAAGTGATTGAGTCCTGCTGGTGAAAAGCACTATAGAAATAAAATTATTATTATTGTTTTGCATGATGAACTAGGAATGAGTATTAGAATTGTCCCAAATTCAAGAAATATTTTTATTTTTAGTTAAGGAAGCAATTACCAATTACTAATATTAAAGAGATCCTAGGGCCATATCCAGTAGCAGCAGGCATGCCAGTGTGAACCCTTTCACCAAGCAACCTTTGACCCATATTCCATACCAGTTTTGGTTTTAAAATTTGGTTAATTTCTTTTTATTTTTTCCAAAAATTGACAAAAAAAGCTATCACCACATAATTTGGCCCTTTTTTGTGTTATTATCTCAATAACATTAATTTCCACTAATTTCCAATCAATTTTGACCACCTTACAGCTCACAATATTGTTTTCATCCCCTTTAAGCCAAAGCCTGTAGCAAGCTGGCTGGTTACTAAAGGGGGGTACACACAGAGAGATCCGTGCTTAAAATCTAAGCAATCTTGCTAGATTGCTTAGATTTTAAGCACGGATCTGCCGTGTGTATGCCCTCCAGCGATAGGCGCATCGCTATCGCCGGTGCTAGATTGAGCCTGCATGCAGGCTCAATCTAGCGGGTCGCTCACTTCACCGTTGTGTGAAGTGAGCGCCCCCCCGCCGGCTTTCCCCCTCGCTCAGCACATCGCGCTGTGCTGAGCGGGGGGAGAGATGTGTGCTGAGCGTTCTGTGTTAAGATCGCTCAGCACACATCTCTCCCGTGAGTATTCCCCTTAAGCAACAGAGCAGTGGGACATACACTCGAATGGCTCTCGGGTTCATTTATAATGATCTACTGTAAGGGTATTTTGTTAAATAGTAGGGAATTTTGGTGCCTAGAGAATATGTAGGTTGGCAAGCCTGAATACAGGAATGCTGAGTCATTGTAGGCCATGTTTTGTTTAATGTCTGCATATAACTTGTATCCAGTGAAGGTTATGAGAGATGTTCCTTTCATTTGTTTGAGTTTTGTGGTTATCATTTACCTTAAAAGCTAGGATGCCCCATAAATGTGTTAACATTGTTGACAATTTTTTGTGTGTAGATGTGACATTTTCAACCCAGATATACTAAATTTGTGACATTTTTTTTAAAGAGGATAACTTTGACCCAGTCCTCCAGGATAATGAGAAAGCAACTTGGGAAGTCTTCAAAAGTGTTGTGCATGGCTTATTGGGTAACCAAAGAGCAGGAAACTATGTTGAAATTGTGAACAACTTTCTAGAAAAGTATAATCAATTAGGTTGTAATATGTCACTCAAAATTCACTTTCTTGACTCTCATCTGGATTCTACACTGACAACTGCAGTGCAGTGGGAGATTCCACCAAGATATTTCAGCAATGGAACGAAGCTATCACGGTAGGTGCAATACTTATACCATACTTGCCTACCTGACCCTCTCCATGAGGGAGAAAATGCTCTGTTCCTGGACTTTCCTGGTAATGTATGATTGCCATCACCTGTGGTGATAAGAAAGATGTTTCACCACACATAGTTGCCAATTCAGCTTATAACAAGCGGAATTGGGCTTGTTTTTTCTTCTGGTTGCTTATTTTTTTGGGTGGTTGCTTGTTGCTTGTTTTTGGGCTTATAATTTTTTTTGCTGCTTGTTTTTGGGCTTCTTTTGTTTTTAGGTATCACTGACACCGACTTTCAGAGATAATTAGTCATTCATCCATATAACACAGATCCTCACACAGACATACTGTAGGTGAGACGTTGTGGATGAATAGAGTCTTAAAGAAATGATGATGAGTCATTCATTATGTCTATTGTTGCCGACTGCCGGTTGTGTGTATTCAGTAGGGCTAATTTGTTTTTAACAATGACAACAACAAAGACACTGACCAGACACACAACAGTGAAGCAATTCAGGACCACTTTATGTGGTATTCTTTATGTCAGATATGGTTTAAGACGCTTGGGTATTTGTTGCAAGGATTTTAAACCAACTACCAATATGCTTCAGCGCTTCAACTCAGGAATGTATAACATGGAAGCTTCTATAGACGATGGAGACAGCTCAGATGAATTTGCTTATATCCATTTTACATAAAACCTTTGAAATTCAGTGTGCTATGTACTTTACCTCACAGTATGCCAGCTGCAATGCACTTTACTTCACACAGTGTGCCATGCACTTTACCTCACACAGTGGGGGTCATTCCGAGTTGTTCGCTCGCTAGCTGCTTTTAGCAGCATTGCACACGCTAGGCCACCGCCCTCTGGGAGTGTATCTTCGCTTAGCAGAATTGCGAATGAAAGATTAGCAGAATTGCGAATAAATAATTCTTAGCAGTTTCTGAGTAGCTCGAGACTTACTCCTACACTGCGATCAGCTCAGCCCGTTTCGTTCCTGGTTTGACGTCACAAACACGCCCTGCGTTCGGCCAGCCACTCCCCCGTTTCTCCAGACACTCCCGCGTTTTATCCTGGCACGCCTGTGTTTTTCCGCACACTCCCAGAAAACGGTCAGTTTCCGCCCAGAAACACCCACTTCCTTTCAATCACACTCCGATCACTTCAATGATGAAAATTCTTCGTTCGGACGTGAGTAAATCTACTAAGTTTTGTGCTAAATTACTTAGCGCATGCGCACTGCGTACCATGCGCATGCGCATTTTTGCTTTAATCGCTCCGTTGCGAAAATCGGCAACGAGCGAACAACTCGGAATGACCCCCAGTGTGCTATCTGCAATGCACTATACTTCACACAGTGTGCCATGCACTTTACCTCTCATAGTATGCCATCTGCAATGCACTTTACCTCTCAGTAATTCCTTTGTTATTTATTGAATTGAGTTACTATTTAATATTTATATATGCATTTATTATTTTGAATTGTCTTAATAATCTTTTGTTTTGTTACCTTGATTTGGCCTCTTTATTTATTTAATAGAAGTACAAAGTTGGATGTTGTAAGATTATTTGTTTTATCTTTCCATCGCATAAATATTTCACCGTGAATACAAATGACCACAGATACAGTATATACAGTTGGCAATTTTCACTTGAGATTTTTCTTTAGAGGAAACATGAAAGTATAGTATCTTAAATTCACAACTCTAACTATAATATTTATACAAATTCCAGTATTATTTAAAAGCCAGTTTTGTGCTGATAAATATCATTGTAAAGACCTTAAAGGCAGATTATATGAATAATTATATGTATTTTAATAAGACAAACCATAATGTTTGTTTTTATATTTAAAAAAAAAATTGAGTTGGGCTTTTTTTTGGGCTTTTTAGGATTGGTTTGGGCTTGTTTTGGGCTTATTTTTCAGTCATCGGTTGCTTGTTTTTCATTTCAGAGTTGGCAACACTGTCACCACAGGTAATGGCAATCATACATTACCAGGAAAGTCCAGGAACAGAGCATTTTCTCCCTCATGGAGGGGGTCAGGTAGGCAAGTATGACTTATACGCTTGCTGACTACTGATGCCCAGGAAGAGGAGAACAAGTGAATAGCAAAGAGAACGTGCTCTCATGAATAGGCCAATATATGAGATACTTATTTCGGTTGCTGTATGTTGGTTAAATTGAGATATGGGGTGGTCCTACAGTGTCAGACTGCCATGCTTTCTGTCTTGAGCCCGAGAGCAGGAATGGCGGAGTGAGGAGCCTCCAAGCCACTCTGGCAGGGTTCTTATTAAGGCTTTTTATAAACTATATTAGTATTTTGGCCCCATCATTCACAGGGTCACTGTGGACACAGTTTTTCCTCCCTCACACCTTGCCAACTGCCATCTCTACACTCAGTGCCTCACACCCAACACACAATGCAAGAGGCAGCCAGCCAGTAAAACTATAAAAGTCTGCAATCACTATACTTAAATCACAGGAGCTTCTTACATCTGGACCACTTCTTACATCCAGGCAGGGGTGTATCTTCCTATTGGCCAGGATGGCACTTGCCAGGGGCGCCGGCCAAAGGGGGGGCGCCACCTGGCAGTGCCACCCGCGCCAGGGGGGTAGAATGACATAGTAGATCTCACTGAGTACATCCCTTAGCAGTGCTCATCCACTGCCAGACTCTCAGAAGCGTATTGCACTTTGACACTCTCTGTGACTACAGTCACAGTGATGGTGAATATAGCCAGGGAGTGGGGCAATTCCAGGTATGGGGAGGGGCGAGGCACCTCCTCTTCCTCATCCGCTCCCCTTCTCATTGGTCCCATGCGATCTTTCACCAAACACCAGCCACTACAATCAGCACCAGTCAGCAGTGCAGCATGAGCATACCTGTACATTTTCTGCAGTACCGTAGCTGCACTGCATGGTCTATCCTGGCAGTCTGGATCACAGCTTACAAAGAGCTCTGTATGGAGAGGTATCTAGACCAATGACTGCCTATCCAGCTGTGTTGAGACTATAAGTCCCAGCACACCTTGTCAACTGGATTTGCTGGGACATGTATTGCCATCACACCTAGGGAGGGGTTTTTAACTGTATGTATGTGTGCATAATCCCCTCGGTGTCCCTGCCTGCACCCTTCTTGTAATTCCCCCTCAGTGTCCCTGCCCGCCCCATCCATGCAACTGCCCCCTCAGTGACCCTGCCCATACACTCCTGTAATTCCCTCTCAGTGTCCCTGCCCGCACCCTTCCCATAATTCCCCCTCAGTATCCCTGTCCACACCCTCCCCATAATTCCCTCTCAGTGTCCCTACCTGCACCCTAACCATAATTCCCCCTCAGTGTCCCTGCCTGCACACTTCTTGTAACTCCCCTTCAGTCTCCCTGCCTGCACCCTACCTGTGATTCCATCTCAGTTTCCCTGCCCGCACCCTCCTCGTAATTCCTCCTTAGTGTCCCTGCCTGCACCCTACCTGTGATTCCATTTCAGTTTCCCTGCCTGCACCCTCCTCGTAATTCCTCCTTAGTGTCCCTGCCTGCACCCTACCTGTGATTCCATCTCAGTATCCCTGCCTGCACCCTCCTCGTAATTCCTCCTTAGTGTCCCTGCCTGCACCCTACCTGTGATTCCATCTCAGTTTCCCTGCCTGCACCCTCCTCGTAATTCCTCCTTAGTGTCCCTGCCTGCACCCTACCTGTGATTCCATTTCAGTTTCCCTGCCTGCACCCTCCTCGTAATTCCTCCTTAGTGTCCCTGCCTGCACCCTACCTGTGATTCCATCTCAGTGTCCCTGCCTGCACACTCCTCGTAATTCCCCCTCTGTATCCCTGCCTTTACCCTCCCCGTAATTCCATCTCAGTGTTCCTGCCCGCACCCTCCTCGTAATTCCTCCGCAGTGCCCCGCCTGCACCCTCCCTGTAATTCTCGCTCAGTGTTCCTGACCTCAGCCTCCCTGTGACTCCCCCCTCAGTATCCCTGCCCTCACACTCCTGTAGTTCCACCTCAGTGTCCCTGCCCGCACCCTTCCCATAATTCCCTCTCAGTGTCCCTACCCGCACCCTAACCATAATTCCTCCTCAGTGTCCCTGTCTGCACACTTGTAACTCCCCTTCTGTCTCCCTGACTGCACCCTCCCCGTAAATCCATCTCAGTGTCCCTGCCCGCACCCTCCTCGTAATTCCTCCGCAGTGTCCCCGCCTGCACCCTACCTGTGATTCCATCTCAGTGTCCCTGCCTGCACACTCCTCGTAATTCCTCCTTAGTGTCCCTGCCTGCACCCTCCCCATAATTCCATCTCAGTGTCCCTGCCCGCACCCTCCTCGTAATTCCTCCGCAGTGTCCCCGCCTGCACCCTCCCTGTAATTCTCCCTCAGTGTTCCTGACCTCAGCCTCCCTGTGACTCCCCCCTCAGTATCCCTGCCCTCACACTCCTGTAGTTCCACCTCAGTGTCCCTGCCCGCACCCTTCCCATAATTCCCTCTCAGTGTCCCTACCCGCACCCTAACCATAATTCCTCCTCAGTGTCCCTGTCTGCACACTTGTAACTCCCCTTCTGTCTCCCTGACTGCACCCTCCCCGTAAATCCATCTCAGTGTCCCTGCCCGCACCCTCCTCGTAATTCCTCCGCAGTGTCCCCGCCTGCACCCTACCTGTGATTCCATCTCAGTGTCCCTGCCTGCACACTCCTCGTAATTCCTCCTTAGTGTCCCTGCCTGCACCCTCCCCATAATTCCATCTCAGTGTCCCTGCCCGCACCCTCCTCGTAATTCCTCCGCAGTGTCCCCGCCTGCACCCTCCCTGTAATTCTCCCTCAGTGTTCCTGACCTCAGCCTCCCTGTGACTCCACCCTCAGTATCCCTGCCCTCACACTCCTGTAATTCCCCCTCAGTGTCCCTGCCCGCACATTCCTGTAATTCCCCCTCAGTGTCTCTGCTCGTACCCTCCCCATAATTCCCCCTCAGCGTCCCTGCCCGCACAATCATGTAATTCCCCCGCAGTGTCCCTGCCCATACCCTCCCTGTAATTGCCCTTCAATATCCCTGACCTCAACCTCCCTGTAAGCCCTCCATATCATTGTCCCTACCCACACCCTCCCTGTAATTCTCCCTCAGTGTCCTTGACCTTAGCCTTTCTGTAACTCCCCCCTCTGTGTCCATGGATGGGGGTGATGGGGGGCGCCAGTTCCTTACTTTGCCAGGGGCGCTCAGACCCCTAGATACACCCCTGCATCCAGGCCACTGTAAGCAGTCCAATACAACAGGTGAGAGGGAGGACATCTTCACTGTTGGTAAGCCAAGTATCACATAGGGGTATATTCAATTGAAGTCGGATCCATTCTGACATTCATTTGTCGGAATGGATCCGACCTGGGCTATTCAATGCAATCTCATTTCGACTTTAAAAAAAGTCGAATTGAGATGTGGGAGCTGAGACGGGGGAGAGCAGCGGGCAGACGGGGAAGAGCAGCGATACAGCAGCGGCGTATATATATCCGCTCATTTAGCACTGCTCTCCCCCATCTGCCCGAGGCTCTCCCCCGTCTCCCCCCCTGTCTCTGCCTCTCCCCCATCTCTGCTCCCGCATCACAGCTGCCACTCACGGCAGTGTCCACCCGGCTCCAGCAAGTGAGGTCTCTCCCCGTCTGCCTGCGGCTCTCCCCCTGTCTCTGCTCCCGCATCTCACTTCGACTTTTTTTACAGTCGAATTGAGATGGACGAAAAGGGGGCCAAAACCTGTCGGTTTTGTCCCTGTTTTCAACACAAGCACGCGGATAGCCGCTGCTGTAGCACTGCTCTTCCCCATATGCCCGCGGCTCTACCCCGTCTCCCCCCCTGTCTCTGCCTCTCCCCCATCTGTGCTCCCGCATCACAGCTGCCACTCATGGCAGCGTCCACCCGGTTCCAGCAAGCGAGGTCTCGCTTGCTGGAGCCGGGTGGACGCTGCTGTGAGCGGCGGCTGTGACACATCCTTCAGCGCTGCTCTCCCCGTCTGCCCGCTGCTCTCCCTGTCTCTGCTCCTGCATCTCACTTCGACTTTTTTTAAAGTCGAATTGAGATGGTCGAAAAGCACGCGGATCGGCAGCTATTCCGCCAATCCACGTGCTTTTCTACAAGTCGAATTCCTCGGCTTGTCGAATAATTTGGGGTTAGATTGAATAGGTCGGAACCCTTTCCGACCTAAAAAAGTAAAAAAATGCCGTCTTTTCGACAGACGGCAGTTTTCAACTTCAATTGAATATACCCCATAGTGTTAGAAGGTACTGGCAAGGTCTGTACAGGCACACCACATAATGGAGAGAGGCAAGGAGTGGACTGTATTATATGGATGGTATTCTGGCAGTATCGGACTGGAGCATGAAGGGCCCACTGGGGGGTATGCAGTGGTAGGGGCCCATGCTTATAGGCGTGGCCAGCCTCCAAAGGGGGTATGGCCAGCCACCACAGAGTACCTTGTCTGGACTCCTTGATAATTTATATAGTAATTAATGCTAGTGCATACATGATAATGTGCCATATTTATGACAGCAATGTACTGTAGAGAATGCATCATAGTCCTGTGCCGTATAAGGTAACATATGTATAATATATAATTCAAGTGCACAGTCTATAACCTGTTCCCTAGAGGAGGAGGGCCCCCCAGGCAGTGGGGCCTACCGGTGGTTTTCCCTGTACCCCTGTGGGCCAGTCCGACCCTGTATTCTGGTTAAGGCAGGAATGTCAGCTGGTAGTCCTCTATTTTATTAAGACATTGGCTGACAAGGGAGAACTCACTCTGTAAGACAGGCCCTTCCCTTCAGTTTCCTCTCCCCTCTGGTGGTCACTGCTGACTTTTGTGGCTCATTAGGATCTGAACTTGTTATCCTAGCCAGTGGCGTACTTGGGTGGCTTTCTGGCTACCTAGAATGCTCCTCCATGTTGTAACAACAACCTCCTGTTGTCGGCTGCAGCATGCTCTGCATGCTCAATATTGCTAGCCATAGAGAAGGCACTGCATGGCTCTTCCGTTTATTGAGCGCAAATCTTGCCCCCCAAAACTATCCGGGTGTGCTGCGCTGTTGGACCCTGTCTCCTGGTTCCCTCTGTGGAAACAGTGCAAAGAGTTTATGTTAACTATGCACCTACTGCTAAATCTGAAGTGAGCACAAAGACTCAGTGTTATGGTGTATCAGTGAGGCAGCAGGTGCTTCCATTCAGCTGAAGAGTGGTGTGTTCAGCAGAATAGGAAAAAGCACACTGACAGAGATGATTTTTACTCCTTCTCTGCTGTCAACAGAGGTAGGTTTGCAAAAGTATGTGAACCTTTGCTTTCAGTATCTGTTATGACGCCCTTGTACAGCAATAACGGCATGTAAATGTTTCCGGTAATTGTTGATTAGTCCTGAACATTAGCTTTGCGGAGTTTTACCCCATTCCTCCATGCAAAACAGATTCAACTTGTTGGTTGGTTATCTCCCCTGAACTGCTTGCTTCAGGTCCTTCCACAATATTTTGATTGGATTAACGGCAGTATTTTGACTTGGCCATTACAAGCCATGATACCACCACCAGCACCACCACTACAACCACCATGTTTTACAGATGGTGTTACGTTTTAATGCTCGAATGCAGTGTTCTACTGTCTCCAAACATAATGCTTCTCATTTAAACCAAAAAGCTCTGTTTTGGACTCATCTGTCCACAAAACATTGTTCCAATAGCCTTCTGGCTTGTCCAGGTGATCTTTTGCAAACTGCGCAGCAAAGTTCTTTTTGGAGAACAGCGGCTTTTTCCATGCAATCCTGCCATGCACACCATTGTTGTTCAGTGTCCTCCTGATGGTGGACTCATAAACATTAACATAAGTTAATGAAATGCACTGAACACCTTACATGATAATAGATGCTATACACTAATAAAGAAAAAGTTTAGAAGCTATTCAATAATAAAGAAAAGGTTTAGGACTGCCAGTTGATAGAAAGTTAACCGCAATGTTACGTGGTTACTGCGTTGACTATATTTTGGCCTGGGTAAAAAAAATAGCTAAATTATTATTACAAATTTTAAATACATACTGTACAATGCATAAGGAATGCTCTCACCATGTTGACAATAAAAAATGTTGATAATCATAGAGTTATGATGCCCCCACAAACCTTAATGTGGACCTGTTTATAGACAGGGTTGCTGGGTACTGATTATCTGAGCTCAGGCCTGTTGGAAGGGCTTGGTGGGGGCACAGGCCAGTTGCTGCACCACATGCACAAAGTATGTTTATGTTTTTTTGGAAGGGCGCGTGGCCATGCCTAATGGATTCGGCCATGCCCCTCCAGTAACTGAGTTTGGTTGATATCTCAACGACCCTGCTTATAGACACATTAGGCACCAGGGATGGACACACTGGGCACTCACTTATAAGCACACTGGGCACTCATATATAAGCACAATGGGCAGTCGTTTATAAGCACACTGGGCACACATTAGCAGAGATGGATGGGCTTACTGAGTGCATACATTTACTTACACTATAAGCACATATTTACAGGGCCAGGCACATTGAACTCACTACAGGTGAGGCCATTATGGAGTTAATGAATATGAATGGAATTATTTAATGTTGTGGAAATAACTGATAAGGTGTATAATTATTGTTAAATGACTGAAGTGTTTGTTATAATGAGGATGATGGAGTTAATGTTTTTGAGGATGGTTAATTAATGATGAGGAGAATGATATTGTGTAATGGTCTCAAAAATGCTCTTTGGATTTTGTGACATAACCAGTTTGCTGTCTATTGCATGACGATCCCTAGGTTGCTTTCTGTAATGTATGGCAGTCACTGTGGGAGCTATCTGAATTGTTTTACAGCCCCTATGTTGCACTCTGTATTGTATGGCAGTCACTAGGATGTTCTATATATTGCATAGCAGTTACTACGATGTTCTCTGTGTTGCTTGGCAGTGACAACAATGTACTCTGTATTGTATGGCAACCACTAGGATGCTGTTAGAGCGTATGATACGCCAGGTAAGTTGGCTCTCAATTTAGAAACATATAAATGCATAACCCAAAGTAGGTGCCATTATCATATAGTGTAAGACCATCAGAGCAGAGATGCCTTTGGTTGTCCATTACAGTGTGATGGGGAAAAAAAAAAAATTCTAGTCTAGTTTGTATGATGCTGTAATATTTGGACACACTGTAGTTAGGCAGAGGCAATATGTTTTATATATATATTTCCTGATAATGTCAAATATTACCTTAAAACATAAAGCTATACACTATTACCGTGGAGCCGCTATGGCCACTAGACTTATTACACACACTACGGACTAAGTACGCTATTTGCGCACTGAGTACCGTATGGGTACGCACTTAGCGTAGCAGACGCTTAGCCGTGGGCGCGACGCACGAGCAGCACGTACGCTCACGGATTCACGTAACAAAGCTAAATATTTATCTTATTAAAAACACGTTAAAGGTTAAAGAACACAGTACGCAATTGGCGCAAAAAGTACCGCAAGGGTACTCCCTTAACTATACCTTAAGGAATGTACTTATACTGTAAACCTCTGTGTAGTGGTAGAGTGTAAATGCAACACAGTATAACCTTATTACCTCAAAAGCTGTTCGAGCGTCACCGACGCTCTGAGATTACTTAATACTATAAGAAATACACAGATACCGTGCTCAGGGTCCAACGCCTAAATATATATTATGAATGATATACTTGCAAAAGAAATTAACACAATACAAGCCATACACTACAATATAACATAGACTACCTAACCAGATAACTACACGGGAAATACAATACAATACAATTACGTTTAAGGGAAAATAAGAGGGGGAGAGGAGAAGAGAGAGAGAGAGAAAGAAATGGCTCACAATAACAAGAAGACAAATATGATTGCAGAGAAAGCTTACACATGTGAGGAACAATTGCTGCGCAGTCAGTCAATGCTGAGAATCTTTGTTTAGAAAGTACTTGAGCTTACCCATGCTGCCTGTCCCTATATACACGACACCCAGCAACACAATTGTCCCTACAATGCCGCATGGGGCAGAAGCTAGACTCCATTTTGGGAAAACTCCACTTGATTCCAAAGACTACACCACATGGCTGAAAGGGGGAGGGGAAAATACCCGGCAGCAGCCATTTTAGATTTGCAGGTCCAAACACATGGCACTCTCTACTACACCACAATCACATAGCAGAAAACACAAGACTCCATTTTATTCCAAAATGTCCAAGCCTCAAAACAATGCATATGTTCTGATTTTACAATTCCAAACAATCTAAATCACCTTTCACAATGTAATCCAACTTCCTAGAACCATCTTATAATTTCACATTCCAAACAACTTCAGTATCTCAATAACCAGAGCATATTCATCACAAGACCAGATCACAATGTAATTAACACAAACGTAACTGCATGGTGGTATTTATGATTAACAAGATATATAGTATAACTAACCAGCACAATCTATTTTAAATCTCCATTAGGCAAACAAATACCACAAATACTATGCTACAGATTGTATACTGTTCCAATTCATCACAGACTTCACAGAGTATCCACAAACACCCAACAATCACACAACTGCCCAAACCTCGTTAACCTTAAGCCATTTGTATTTCCAAACTAACTAATCTATGCCAACCATTCTACAACTACATTGCTACAAACACATATTTAAAACTATTCTATGCCAATCAGCCATGAGATATTGAGATGATACTTAGTCTTTTCTAAGGAGCCCGGTGATGATCCAGCCATGCTTGCTGTGTGCTTTGTTCTGAGTGTAGCTACATTACATCTGTTCTCTGAGGCCACACCTGACCACTACCTTCCTGTTTGACCAGTACCTGGGGGAGGGGTCTTTCTTTCTTTGTATATGCTGATCAGGTTCAGCCCTGAAAACTTAGTAAAAGGTTGTCTTGAGCATCCATTGTTCTAACAATGTGATCTTAGCTTTTATACATATAATCATATCTATCTGCTGCAATGTCCCACAACTTCACAACCAGCATCAAACTAACCCACACATCATTCTGCTTGCTTCAATACCAAACATGATGGGCACATCTGGTTCTGTTCAAATGATACGTATTCATGACATCAATTCATCAGCCAATTCTAAATCTCCATGATGTCTGGTGCTTGACATTATTATAACCATGTACTGTATGAAACAAGCGCCGAATCCATCTCCGTGCCATGTCCGAGCAAATGCGTGTGTTTCCATATATTGCTGTGCTCGCTGCGCATATTTGCAAGTATAGCGACTTAAATGTGTGTGTGGTTTGAATGTTCTCTCTATGTAATATTTTTGACTTTGACACACGCTTCGTACCAAGCACGCTATTGGCGTACTGAGTACCGTACTGCTACGCTATAAGCGTAGCAGACGCTGCGCCGTGAACGTGAGACACGAGCGGCACGGACGCTCACAGAATGATATACAGTAAACCTTGTTAATAAAACAATGTAAGATATGCTTATACTCTAAGTATACTCTATACTCTTAGTAGTCAAATATTGTAACGATGTAATGCCAAAAAACCTTAACAATGCTTATGCTGTTATAGCGATTAAGACGCTAAGAAAGCCCTTTGCAGGAAAGTGAAAACACAACACCGGGTTTTGCTAAACCACAGGGCTCTAACACCGCAGTGGATTATTCAGAGAAAAAGGTTAAACAGTTACAAGTTATACACTACAAGCTAACAAGGAAATCTAACAGAATAACAGAGAATAATGATGGCTACAGAGAATATACATACGTGGGGAATCGTTCGCAAGCGCAACCTGGATCCAGTCCTCAGCTATTCAGGTAGAAAGCCTTCAGAGTCTTGAGTCCGGCCAGGCAACAGTGGTCTTTATATACACAACATACATTCACAATACAATGGTCCCTGTAATCTCATTGTTCATTGGACACAGGGATGTGTCTCTACATTACAGCAAAGGTCATAGGTGGATTTGAACAGGTGGGCTGTGTCTTTCCCCAGCTGCTCTTGTGGGTGGTATCCTCTGGATTCCCGCCGCATGTGTAATTTTCAGCAAATACAGTTAATGTTCATAATCTACTTCTGTACATAACTATACGCTGGAGCGAGCGATCCTTTCCTAACTAACACCGGAATGTTACCCTTAAAATACCCTACAGCTGGATACTAGACACCACCTTTCAACCTTTATCTGACCCTTCCTATCATGCAAAGAGGAATCTCTCTGTCCAGGAACTGTTTAAACTAATCATACTCGCTGACATGGTCTATGGGAATAATATCTACAAAATGCACTATTTGGTTTAAATATGCTACGTTCGAGTCGCACGCTACATGCTCACAAACTCTGCCGTAAATACATATATCATGCGCACGAGTCGCTAGAGCGTCTCTTACGCAACTTGCGGGTATGTGTACGCACGGGGGACCAGGTGCACGAGCAGCGTGCATGTGCATGAGGGGTTAGTACAAGGGATATGTATCATGATATTTTTCGACTTTGACAGTCCACCCTTTGGCAGTCAACAATAACTGCCACTATCCAAACAATTAAGCAGAAAAATATACAATACAATGAAATAGCTAAAAATGATTGGGTGGAGGGAGGAGAGGAGAAGGTGGGAAATGTATGACCTAGTGGTATAGTAAAAGCATGTATGTATGAAATTCATGTCTGAGGGGTCATGTATCATCGTGCCGTACATGTTCTAGATAAGCTTCGAGGTATTGCGAAGTATACATTAAATCCTTCTTATCCCGTATTAAGGGTCTGTAAGTGGGCCAACAAACACTACCGAGCTCTTTTCGGCTTCTTGTTCCAACAAATGGGGTGCACATTAGTTGATGATACATGGAGGGGGGAAAAACATGTGAGTGCTAATATATGTACCTATATCACCTGTCGACTATGTGTGTCACTACCTGAAGATTGCAGAGATGAAGATAAGAAACATATGTCACAAATACATTCATATGATAATGTGTGCAATTGTCCTTGGGTGTCTATTGAAGTCTTGTCCGGATAGGTGTATCCTTGCTATGGGTGATAAGCAAAGTCTTTCAAGTGTCCATACGAAGTCTTTTAAAGTCTCTAAAGTGTCTCGCAAAGTCTGTGGAAATGTCCATCAAAGGTCTGTAGAAATGTTCATCAAAATCTTCTTCCGAGTGGATGTCTTTTTACCTTGGAGAAAAACAAAGGAGAAACGGGTGAAAGAAACGTACCGTGGAATCACGTCTTATCACAGCATTGTCTCAATTGATGGGTCATAAATTAAACCAGTTGTTGTAACAATGCCCTCGCTCCTCAAACTCATCACTTTGGTATTGCGCTTGCACTGCATTAAAATCCGAACACATCTAAATATCAAACCAATCATTATGACAACTCCCAGGATACAAAGGAGAAATTTTCCTACATTCACGATAACATTTTGAGCCCATTCTCCTAAACCTGAGAACCAATTGCGTGGGTTCAACCATGAAACCCAGCCAGTCAGTTCATTACTCACAGCAGTAAGGGTAAGGTTGTGTCTCCTTCGGAACTCCCATTTCAACTGCAAGATATCGTCCATCTTTTGATCTATGACCTCGGTTGGGTCATCAGTGCTATTTGTGATATTTGTACAGCACTTTACACCATACTGAGTTGCTAGGGTGACACAATACCCACCTGTCACCGCTGTGATGTAATTGAGAACCATCCTGTGCTGGATCAGTTCCGTTTTGTAAGCTTGCAATTCCCTCCCAGTATACCTGAAGGTGTCATCATACATCTCGGTGATATTGTCTATCAGGTTCGCTAGCGCAGTAATATACCTAAAATTTATAATTCCTCTGGCGGTTCGGGTGATATCTAGCGCGAGTAGGAATTGAATTCCGGTGGATTCGTGGATCAAATCAGAGGCTGCGTGCTCTGTCCTATCTATAAGGTGTCTCTTAACAATGTGTTCATAGTGAGTGTGAGTGTAAGGAGCTTGAGCATTGCGGTGAACGTCTTTCATCTTATCATGGGTAATGGTCATTACTTCTAGCAACACTCTTCCAATGTAACACAATCCCTCTGAGTTTGGGGCAAGCCACTTATACGCCTTCCTCCCACATATGAAATATGCATCATTGGGGAGAACATATGGGACAGAATATGACATCACCATATTGCAAACCTTCCAGGTGGAAAATCCTATCCCTAATTCTCTCATCTGTTCAGTACACATATCAGGCTGTATGATATGCGCACAGTATCCTGGTGATACTTCTCCAACCCGCATGGTCCTACTTCCTAGAGTATACCTGTACCGAAAATATTTCCCACCGTCGGCTATTTGGCGTATAAGTTCTGAGTCTACGGGCATTCTATCGGCTCTGTGTGAAAATGCCATGGTTTGGTTATTCCATGTCACTTCACAATTTCCCGGCTTTCGGGGATTGGAAATGTTAAAACATACTAAGGACCTATCCACATGATATTGGTGGAGCTTCAAACTAGGAGGCCTAGAAATATTAAATTTCTTGTCCACCGGTCTCCCACCCCTTAATTCAAGTACCTCATCTATTGTTAAGGGATATGGTACTAGTCCTGACTTGCTCTGACCTTGAGGTACTTGTGAGCACACCCAGCATTCCGTTTGGTTTAAAACCTTACCCACTAATGAGTGATAGTCACTCAATGGATGACGGTCCATGTTGATATTAAGGCTGGACTGACATCTCTGGATGCATCCGTCCTCAACTATGTTTTCACAATTCCTACAGATACAATTCTCCTCAGCTAACAATCCTTCACAATGTCTCCTAGTGTCATGACTACCAGATCGTTTTCTGATACTCGCCTTTGCTCGTGACTGTGTTGCTCTTGGAATTCTACTAATCCGTCCTTGTCACCAGAACCCATTCCAGATCCTTTCTCGACCTCTCTGGTACTCTCACCGAAATAGACTGTTCTGGTCAACAACAGGGTCAACAGGAAAACCCGGAACGCAGTCTCTTGGGGTAAGTCCATCTTGCAGGAGGAGAAAGAAAGAGTGGTAATGGGAGGTAAAGAAAATAATAAAAGGGAAAGAAAACTGGTACGATAACCGCCTCTAGTCTTGTTGTTCTCCTTGCTCAGATGTCGTCTCAACAGTGCCGCCTCTCAGTCTTCCCGGAACGGACACTCCAGTGATACGATATTCTTTCCGAATCAGCGACTTTTCTGTGGACACGACCTCACCTGTCCCTCCACTAGGGGCCTTTGCTACTGCTCTTACTGGTTGGGCCGTGCCCACTTGAGTTTCTTGTATGGTGGCTGCTAGAGAGAGTGCCGATATCGTGCTGGGCTCATCTTCTGGGTCGCAGTCCTGAGGGAAGTTTAAGATGGGATACAACTTGCACGGGTTAGCATTAGCATTAATACATTTATCTACTTTACTCTTATCATCATTAATACATTTATTAAGTGCACTCTTATCGTATACCAGTATGCCATTCTCTGTAGCCATTTTCTCCCCTGTAATGTACGGTGGTGGTGGTGCAGTTGCTATCAGTTTCCTGCTAGGGTTGGAACCAGCTGCTTGAGCTAATCCCTGTTGTATCTCACCCTCCTGTTGCCATAACTGTAAATAATCATAATGTCTAATCCTTTGTTTCCTGGATTTTATCAGACATATCCTTCTCCTTACATTTTGCAACACCTCAGGATTAAAACTGCCTACCCTAGGGAACGGTTCCCTATCATCCACAGTCATATGTTCCCATTCATTGCACATAATCTCTGCGTGTGATCCATATTTCTCACACATTATGTACCTCGCCGACCCTTTGGGCCGCGGAATATCAACCTGAACCCTGGTTGATCGTCCCTTACTTGAGCAACTGACCCCCATTCTTTGTAGGTATTGCCTTCTCAGCTAATTCCTACAAAAACCAAATTACTCAATATAAGGCAACGGTGAAAGTTCAACGAGTGCTCTCACTCACTCTCGCCCACGTCGGCCAATACACCTACACACTGTCCGCAGTGCTGGTCGTACCCAACCTAGGGCCCCTGTGTAACCTCTATTTACTGAGAGCGTGTGGGAGTATGCTACCCCTCCCAGTAAATATCAGTTGTTGGAGATTTCCTGAGTGAACAGCGAAACTCCCTTAAAAAAAAAAAAAAACTGTTACACAAATCACGTTGCGTGTACAATTAGCGTCTATGATCCCGCGATTGTACGCAAATTGCGTAATGGGTATCAAGTTGAACTAACTAATGCACACAGTAACGTGCGGTACAGTCGCACTGCGTATAAGTAACTGTTACTAATCCGCTGCACGACCAACGGAATCGATTGTTTAGGCTGCGAAACCTCAGCCGGAGCGTATTCTCTAAACGGGCCTATATGGGTACTACGCAAACCCCCGGGGCTGCGCTCTCACTGCTGACCTTTCTCAGGCCACGGTTTTCAGAGCTTCGCTTGACCTAGTCAGCGGATTTCTGACTTCGCCGACCTCTTGGTCTGCTGTTAAACTTGCTACCTTGCTCCTTTATACCTTATCAACGTTAACGTGAGCAAGCCAATCTCACGCCACCAAGTGTTCACTCCACTGGTGTCCTATGGGATCTCGGGTTCACAAAACCTTTATTTGCATACACACGCTCGTTCACTCATATACACTTTGATTTTTCTGTACAGAAAATTAACTTTCATTCAGGTGAAACAGCCTAGTCCCAGAGGTGATGCAATAAGAGAAGGATCTTTTAAACTAAATTTTGGACACTGATCAATTTGTGCTATTATCGCGTGGCTACCGTGTCGCCTAAACTAAAACAATGCTATCGTGTGATTTGTAATAAGTGGGCGTACCTGTACGCACGTTGCGTAAAATACGCCACGTGTTTAGGCCTTTGCATTGCGTACGCAGTCTCGCACACTGTCTGAGACACGTGTACAAAGGCCGGATACGTCCACAGTAACACAAATAACACGCTTCTATAAATGTAAACGATATTCAACTATAATCGCTTACCAACACCACACAGAATCTCCTGTATGAACCTTTATAACTGGGCCAGGCTGCGTGTGTGTTTTACACTTACTCCCTTAAATATTACTCTTTACTTTTAACTAAGTAGCAACAAATTTCTCAGCACGTAATCAATGCTAATGGCAAACAAGAGGGTAGATATGCAAAATAAACAAATAAAATACAGGTGTGTGTTAGAGATGAGCGCCGGAAATTTTTCGGGTTTTGTGTTTTGGTTTTGGGTTCGGTTCCGCGGCCGTGTTTTGGGTTCGACCGCGTTTTGGCAAAACCTCACCGAATTTTTTTTGTCGGATTCGGGTGTGTTTTGGATTCGGGTGTTTTTTTCCAAAAAACCTAAAAAACAGCTTAAATCATAGAATTTGGCGGTCATTTTGATCCCAAAGTATTATTAACCTCAAAAACCATAATTTCCACTCATTTTCAGTCTATTCTGAATACCTCACACCTCACAATATTATTTTTAGTCCTAAAATTTGCACCGAGGTCGCTGTGTGAGTAAGATAAGCGACCCTAGTGGCCGACACAAACACCGGGCCCATCTAGGAGTGGCACTGCAGTGTCACGCAGGATGGCCCTTCCAAAAAACCCTCCCCAAACAGCACATGACGCAAAGAAAAAAAGAGGCGCAATGAGGTAGCTGTGTGAGTAAGATTAGCGACCCTAGTGGCCGACACAAACACCGGGCCCATCTAGGAGTGGCACTGCAGTGTCACGCAGGATGTCCCTTCCAAAAAACCCTCCCCAAACAGCACATGACGCAAAGAAAAAAAGAGGCGCAATGAGGTAGCTGTGTGAGTAAGATAAGCGACCCTAGTGGCCGACACAAACACCGGGCCCATCTAGGAGTGGCACTGCAGTGTCACGCAGGATGTCCCTTCCAAAAAACCCTCCCCAAACAGCACATGACGCAAAGAAAAAGAAAAGAAAAAAGAGGTGCAAGATGGAATTGTCCTTGGGCCCTCCCACCCACCCTTATGTTGTATAAACAAAACAGGACATGCACACTTTAACCAACCCATCATTTCAGTGACAGGGTCTGCCACACGACTGTGACTGATATGACGGGTTGGTTTGGACACCCCCCAAAAAAGAAGCAATTAATCTCTCCTTGCACAAACTGGCTCTACAGAGGCAAGATGTCCACCTCATCATCACCCTCCGATATATCACCGTGTACATCCCCCTCCTCACAGATTATCAATTCGTCCCCACTGGAATCCACCATCTCAGCTCCCTGTGTACTTTGTGGAGGCAATTGCTGCTGGTCAATGTCTCTGCGGAGGAATTGATTATAATTCATTTTAATGAACATCATCTTCTCCACATTTTCTGGATGTAACCTCGTACGCCGATTGCTGACAAGGTGAGCGGCGGCACTAAACACTCTTTCGGAGTACACACTTGTGGGAGGGCAACTTAGGTAGAATAAAGCCAGTTTGTGCAAGGGCCTCCAAATTGCCTCTTTTTCCTGCCAGTATAAGTACGGACTGTGTGACGTGCCTACTTGGATGCGGTCACTCATATAATCCTCCACCATTCTATCAATGTTGAGAGAATCATATGCAGTGACAGTAGACGACATGTCCGTAATCGTTGTCAGGTCCTTCAGTCCGGACCAGATGTCAGCATCAGCAGTTGCTCCAGACTGCCCTGCATCACCGCCAGCGGGTGGGCTCGGAATTCTGAGCCTTTTCCTCGCACCCCCAGTTGCGGGAGAATGTGAAGGAGGAGATGTTGACAGGTCGCGTTCCGCTTGACTTGACAATTTTGTCACCAGCAGGTCTTTCAACCCCAGCAGACTTGTGTCTGCCGGAAAGAGAGATCCAAGGTAGGCTTTAAATCTAGGATCGAGCACGGTGGCCAAAATGTAGTGCTCTGATTTCAACAGATTGACCACCCGTGAATCCTTGTTAAGCGAATTAAGGGCTCCATCCACAAGTCCCACATGCCTAGCGGAATCGCTCCGTGTTAGCTCCTCCTTCAATGTCTCCAGCTTCTTCTGCAAAAGCCTGATGAGGGGAATGACCTGACTCAGGCTGGCAGTGTCTGAACTGACTTCACGTGTGGCAAGTTCAAAGGGCATCAGAACCTTGCACAACGTTGAAATCATTCTCCACTGCGCTTGAGACAGGTGCATTCCACCTACTATATCGTGCTCAATTGTATAGGCTTGAATGGCCTTTTGCTGCTCCTCCAACCTCTGAAGCATATAGAGGGTTGAATTCCACCTCGTTACCACTTCTTGCTTCAGATGATTGCAGGGCAGGTTCAGTAGTTTTTGGTGGTGCTCCAGTCTTCTGTACGTGGTGCCTGTACGCCGAAAGTGTCCCGCAATTCTTCTGGCCACCGACAGCATCTCTTGCACGCCCCTGTCGTTTTTAAAAAAATTCTGCACCACCAAATTCAAGGTATGTGCAAAACATGGGACGTGCTGGAATTTGCCCATATTTAATGCACACACAATATTGCTGGCGTTGTCCGATGCCACAAATCCACAGGAGAGTCCAATTGGGGTAAGCCATTCCGCGATGATCTTCCTCAGTTGCCGTAAGAGGTTTTCAGCTGTGTGCGTATTCTGGAAACCGGTGATACAAAGCGTAGCCTGCCTAGGAAAGAGTTGGCGTTTGCGAGATGCTGCTACTGGTGCCGCCGCTGCTGTTCTTGCGGCGGGAGTCCATACATCTACCCAGTGGGCTGTCACAGTCATATAGTCCTGACCCTGCCCTGCTCCACTTGTCCACATGTCCGTGGTTAAGTGGACATTGGGTACAACTGCATTTTTTAGGACACTGGTGAGTCTTTTTCTGACGTCCGTGTACATTCTCGGTATCGCCTGCCTAGAGAAGTGGAACCTAGATGGTATTTGGTAACGGGGGCACACTGCCTCAATAAATTGTCTAGTTCCCTGTGAACTAACGGCGGATACCGGACGCACGTCTAACACCAACATAGTTGTCAAGGCCTCAGTTATCCGCTTTGCAGCAGGATGACTGCTGTGATATTTCATCTTCCTCGCAAAGGACTGTTGAACAGTCAATTGCTTACTGGAAGTAGTACAAGTGGGCTTACGACTTCCCCTCTGGGATGACCATCGACTCCCAGCAGCAACAACAGCAGCGCCAGCAGCAGTAGGCGTTACACGCAAGGATGCATCGGAGGAATCCCAGGCAGGAGAGGACTCGTCAGAATTGCCAGTGACATTGCCTGCAGGACTATTAGCATTCCTGGGGAAGGAGGAAATTGACACTGAGGGAGTTGGTGGGGTGGTTTGTGTGAGCTTGGTTACAAGAGGAAGGGATTTACTGGTCAGTGGACTGCTTCCGCTGTCACCCAAAGTTTTTGAACTTGTCACTGACTTATTATGAATGCGCTGCAGGTGACGTATAAGGGAGGATGTTCCGAGGTGGTTAACGTCCTTACCCCTACTTATTACAGCTTGACAAAGGGAACACACGGCTTGACACCTGTTGTCCGCATTTCTGTTGAAATAGTTCCACACCGAAGAGCTGATTTTTTTGGTATTTTCACCAGGCATGTCAACGGCCATATTCCTACCACGGACAACAGGTGTCTCCCCGGGTGCCTGACTTAAACAAACCACCTCACCATCAGAATCCTCCTGGTCAATTTCCTCCCCAGCGCCAGCAACACCCATATCCTCCTCATCCTGGTGTACTTCAACACTGACATCTTCAATCTGACTATCAGGAACTGGACTGCGGGTGCTCCTTCCATCACTTGCAGGGGGCGTGCAAATGGTGGAAGGCGCATGCTCTTCACGTCCAGTGTTGGGAAGGTCAGGCATCGCAACCGACACAATTGGAGTCGGACTCTCCTTGTGGATTTGGGATTTCGAAGAACGCACAGTTCTTTGCGGTGCTACTGCTTTTGCCAGCTTTAGTCTTTTCATTTTTCTAGCGAGAGGCTGAGTGCTTCCATCCTCATGTGAAGCTGAACCACTAGCCATGAACATAGGCCAGGGCCTCAGCCGTTCCTTGCCACTCCGTGTGGTAAATGGCATATTGGCAAGTTTACGCTTCTCCTCCGACAATTTTATTTTAGGTTTTGGAGTCCTTTTTTTACTGATATTTGGTGTTTTGGATTTGACATGCTCTGTACTATGACATTGGGCATCGGCCTTGGCAGACGACGTTGCTGGCATTTCATCGTCTCGGCCATGACTAGTGGCAGCAGCTTCAGCACGAGGTGGAAGTGGATCTTGATCTTTCCCTAATTTTGGAACCTCAACATTTTTGTTCTCCATATTTTAATAGGCACAACTAAAAGGCACCTCAGGTAAACAATGGAGATGGATGGATTGGATACTAGTATACAATTATGGACGGGCTGCCGAGTGCCGACACAGAGGTAGCCACAGCCGTGAACTACCGCACTGTACTGTGTCTGCTGCTAATATATAGACTGGTTGATAAAGAGATAGTATACTCGTAACTAGTATGTATGTATAAAGAAAGAAAAAAAAACCACGGTTAGGTGGTATATACAATTATGGACGGGCTGCCGAGTGCCGACACAGAGGTAGCCACAGCCGTGAACTACCGCACTGTACTGTGTCTGCTGCTAATATATAGACTGGTTGATAAAGAGATAGTATACTCGTAACTAGTATGTATGTATAAAGAAAGAAAAAAAAACCACGGTTAGGTGGTATATACAATTATGGACGGGCTGCCGAGTGCCGACACAGAGGTAGCCACAGCCGTGAACTACCGCACTGTACTGTGTCTGCTGCTAATATAGACTGGTTGATAAAGAGATAGTATACTCGTAACTAGTATGTATGTATAAAGAAAGAAAAAAAAACCACGGTTAGGTGGTATATACAATTATGGACGGGCTGCCGAGTGCCGACACAGAGGTAGCCACAGCCGTGAACTACCGCACTGTACTGTGTCTGCTGCTAATATATAGACTGGTTGATAAAGAGATAGTATACTCGTAACTAGTATGTATGTATAAAGAAAGAAAAAAAAACCACGGTTAGGTGGTATATACAATTATGGACGGGCTGCCGAGTGCCGACACAGAGGTAGCCACAGCCGTGAACTACCGCACTGTACTGTGTCTGCTGCTAATATAGACTGGTTGATAAAGAGATAGTATACTCGTAACTAGTATGTATGTATAAAGAAAGAAAAAAAAACCACGGTTAGGTGGTATATACAATTATGGACGGGCTGCCGAGTGCCGACACAGAGGTAGCCACAGCCGTGAACTACCGCACTGTACTGTGTCTGCTGCTAATATATAGACTGGTTGATAAAGAGATAGTATACTCGTAACTAGTATGTATGTATAAAGAAAGAAAAAAAAACCACGGTTAGGTGGTATATACAATTATGGACGGGCTGCCGAGTGCCGACACAGAGGTAGCCACAGCCGTGAACTACCGCACTGTACTGTGTCTGCTGCTAATATATAGACTGGTTGATAAAGAGATAGTATACTCGTAACTAGTATGTATGTATAAAGAAAGAAAAAAAAACACGGTTAGGTGGTATATACAATTATGGACGGGCTGCCGAGTGCCGACACAGAGGTAGCCACAGCCGTGAACTACCGCACTGTACTGTGTCTGCTGCTAATATAGACTGGTTGATAAAGAGATAGTATACTCGTAACTAGTATGTATGTATAAAGAAAGAAAAAAAAACCACGGTTAGGTGGTATATACAATTATGGACGGGCTGCCGAGTGCCGACACAGAGGTAGCCACAGCCGTGAACTACCGCACTGTACTGTGTCTGCTGCTAATATATAGACTGGTTGATAAAGAGATAGTATACTCGTAACTAGTATGTATGTATAAAGAAAGAAAAAAAAACCACGGTTAGGTGGTATATACAATTATGGACGGGCTGCCGAGTGCCGACACAGAGGTAGCCACAGCCGTGAACTACCGCACTGTACTGTGTCTGCTGCTAATATATAGACTGGTTGATAAAGAGATAGTATACTCGTAACTAGTATGTATGTATAAAGAAAGAAAAAAAAACCACGGTTAGGTGGTATATACAATTATGGACGGGCTGCCGAGTGCCGACACAGAGGTAGCCACAGCCGTGATCTACCGCACTGTACTGTGTCTGCTGCTAATATAGACTGGTTGATAAAGAGATAGTATACTCGTAACTAGTATGTATGTATAAAGAAAGAAAAAAAAACCACGGTTAGGTGGTATATACAATTATGGACGGGCTGCCGAGTGCCGACACAGAGGTAGCCACAGCCGTGAACTACCGCACTGTACTGTGTCTGCTGCTAATATAGACTGGTTGATAAAGAGATAGTATACTCGTAACTAGTATGACTATAAAGAAAGAAAAAAAAACCACGGTTAGGTGGTATATACAATTATGGACGGGCTGCCGAGTGCCGACACAGAGGTAGCCACAGCCGTGAACTACCGCACTGTACTGTGTCTGCTGCTAATATAGACTGGTTGATAAAGAGATAGTATACTACTAATATTATATATACTGGTGGTCAGGTCACTGGTCACTAGTCACACTGGCAGTGGCACTCCTGCAGCAAAAGTGTGCACTGTTTAATTTTAATATAATATTATGTACTCCTGGCTCCTGCTATAACCTATAACTGGCACTGCAGTGCTCCCCAGTCTCCCCCACAATTATAAGCTGTGTGAGCTGAGCACAGTCAGATATATATATACATTGATGCAGCACACTGGGCTGAGCAGTGCACACAGATATGGTATGTGACTGAGTCACTGTGTGTATCGTTTTTTTCAGGCAGAGAACGGATATATTAAATAAAACAAACAACTGCACTGTCTGGTGGTCACTGTGGTCGTCAGTCACTAAACTCTGCACTCTCTTCTACAGTATCACAGCCTCAGGTCAATCTCTCTCTCTCTCTCTCAACCCTAATCTAAATGGAGAGGACGCCAGCCACGTCCTCTCCCTATCAATCTCAATGCACGTGTGAAAATGGCGGCGACGCGCGGCTCCTTATATAGAATCCGAGTCTCGCGATAGAATCCGAGCCTCGCGAGAATCCGACAGCGTCATGATGACGTTCGGGCGCGCTCGGGTTAACCGAGCAAGGCGGGAAGATCCGAGTCGCTCGGACCCGTGAAAAAAAACATGAAGTTCGGGCGGGTTCGGATTCAGAGAAACCGAACCCGCTCATCTCTAGTGTGTGTGTGTGTTACGTGTGTTGCGTGCGCAGTTGGCACCAAACCGAAATTAAACAGATTAAAAAAAAAACCAAACAATAGCTTTACTTTCTTAACTTTCGGATCCCACCAGCATCCCTACAAACCATGCGGAGCAGACGCTTATCTAATCAGCATCAGTGTATCCCCGACCACAAAACGGCTAACAGGGGATACTACCTTCCCGCCCTTTGCTGATAGATAAAGTCTGCCTTGTCCTGCTAGGCTGCGGATATGAGGAGGACCGGACGATGCCCCCAATTGATAATGTCAAATATTACCTTAAAACATAAAGCTATACACTATTACCGTGGAGCCGCTATGGCCGCTAGACTTATTACACACACTACGGACTAAGTACGCTATTTGCGCACTGAGTACCGTATGGGTACGCACTTAGCGTAGCAGACGCTTTGCCGTGGGCGCGACGCACGAGCGGCACGTACGCTCACGGATTCACGCTTCGTACCAAGCACGCTATTGGCGTACTGAGTACCGTACTGCTACGCTATTAGCGTAGCAGACGCTGCGCCGTGAACGTGAGACACGAGCGGCACGGACGCTCACAGAGTGATAAACAGTAAACCTTGTTAATAAAACAATGTAAGGATATGCTTATACTCTAAACCTTAGTAGTCAAATATTGTAACGATGTAACGCCAAAAAACCTTAACAATGCTTATGCTGTTATAGCGATTAAGACGCTAAGAAAGCCCTTTGCAGGAAAGTGAAAACACAACACCGGGATTTGCTAAACCACAGGGCTCTAACACCGCAGTGGATTATTCAGAGAAAAAGGTTAAACAGTTACAAGTTATACACTACAAGCTAACAAGGAAATCTAACAGAATAACAGAGAATAATGATGGCTACAGAGAATATACATACGTGGGGAATCGTTCGCAAGCGCAACCTGTCCTCAGCTATTCAGGTAGAAAGCCTTCAGAGTCTTGAGTCCGGCCAGGCAACAGTGGTCTTTATATACACAACATACATTCACAATACAATGGTCCCTGTAATCTCATTGTTCATTGGACACAGGGATGTGTCTCTACATTACAGCAAAGGTCATAGGTGGATTTGAACAGGTGGGCTGTGTCTTTCCCCAACTGCTCTTGTGGGTGGTATCCTCTGGATTCCCGCCGCATGTGTAATTTTCAGCAAATACAGTTAATGTTCATAATCTACTTCTGTACATAAGTATACGCTGGAGCGAGCGATCCTTTCCTAACTAACACCGGAATGTTACCCTTAAAATACCCTACAGCTGGATACTAGACACCACCTTTCAACCTTTATCTGACCCTTCCTATCATGCAAAGAGGAATCTCTCTGTCCAGGAACTGTTTAAACTAATCATACTCGCTGACATGGTCTATGGGAATAATATCTACAAAATGCACTATTTGGTTTAAATATGCTACGTTCGAGTCGCACGCTACACGCTCACAAACTCCGCCGTAAATACACATATCATGCGCACGAGTCGCTAGAGCGTCTCTTACGCAACTTGCGGGTATGTGTACGCATGGGGGACCAGGTGCACGAGCAGCGTGCATGTGCATGAGGGGTTAGTACAAGGGATATGTATCATGATATTTTTCGACTTTGACATTTCCCAATCCATATCTGGAGACTTTTTGCCCTGTTATAATTATGCCACCAATGGGGCCCTTACATTTCCCAATTCTGCTGATGGCTATCTGCTGGGAAATCAGCAAAATAATGTATGTTAAAAATCTTGTCTCATCAATTTTGATCATTTTTTGTCCGGAATCAGCAAATCAAGAATTTCCAACATGTTGGATTTTCACAATCCTCCAACCCAGGCATCGGCAGAATGGGGAATTGTCCTGATAGCTGCCTGATGTATGTGCCCCATAAGGCACTAATTATAAAAATACAGACCTTATATGCTGTCAATATTATACAACTCTGTGTTTGTTTTACTCTGTATCCGTGTCCTATGCTTCTCTTTATTGTTTGTTCCATTCAAAAAGCTTTATCATATTCAATTCCACTGGTTCTTGAAATGATCATTTGAACTCTTTAATAATGGGTGTGAATTTGTCAGCAACTCTTTCATGTAACCATTACCCTAAGCCAGGAACAAAAGGATCAAGCAAGTCACAGGCTCCCATTAACTGCCCTAGCATGCCACCTACAATGTAGGATGTCTTCATATTAGTACAAGAGGATAAGTCAAAATGACAACCTCAGTTTGAAGAATTACTGATGTTTTTAATTATCCTCTTTTTTTTTTTTTTGGAAGCATAAAAGGGGTTGAGTGAAGATCATATTCCCATGGGATATGGCTGATGGGTTTTAAAGTTTGAAGAAACTGACCAGGTGAGAAAAGGAACAGCGTTGAGGTCTGTTCTGAAAGACACAATTAAAAAACAAAACATGTACATAATGTTCTTGTATGAGCCTTCTCTCTGCAGTACATATTTTCTCTGATGTTGCTTGATCTTATGATGATGGTTCCTTCTTTAAAATCCTGAAACATTTCTTCTCCAATTACAGATTAGTGTCTCCCTTAACCGATTTTCTTTCCTGTGAATGATAAACATTGGTGTCGGATTGATAGCTATAATTGAGACAACCAGTTATTTGCTTTGAAGGAGAGCGAAATGACTGCATGGGAATGGAGAGAGTTAAACATCCTGTGAGGGGTGGACCTAGCTGTGAGGAAAGTACAGCCCATGGAAAAAGGGGGAGGGTTAATATATATAGGGAATGCTAGGCCAGCTCGGTCTCTCTTGCTGCTGAATTGCCTTGGTGAGTGCTGCATAGCAGAGTCTCCCCATTGTTTGGCCTGTGTAATACGTTAGCTCAATTAATTACAAGCCACTTCCCTGCATTTTGTCAATTGTTTTATGATGGCTGCATCTCGCCATTCCGCCGGGACCCCAGCCCGTTACCGCTCATCAGGCGGTGGGTCTGGGCCCGAGGACGGGCTGGCTGGCCCTGTGGACGGCTTCCCGTCCTCTGGGGCCTACGCGGGCGCTGGTGTGGACGGGGCGCGGCGGACCCGGTCATCCTGGCCGCTTGGTGCCGGGCCGGTCTTGCCGACCGGGCGCGGGCGGCGGGGAGGGCTGGGGGTGCAGGCAGGACGCCCGGAGGTGGACAGGCATCGGCCCTCACCTCCGGGTGCAGCGGTGGAAGCCTCAGTGCCGCGTTCGGGCGCCCGCGGTGGATCCAGAGTCGTCCCCAGTCTCTTCCCCCTCGTCGCGGCCGCGAGGCGGTGCCAGGCGAGGGGGGCTGAGGGGACGGGAGGCGGCGGCAAGTCGGACGAGGCCCGTCGCGGGGTCTCATCCGTCAGCTTCACAAGACGGCACGGGCGGCGCCGCTGGTCTCCCTGTCTCCCCAGCTCACTCCCTTGCAGCCGGAGTCCGGCGGGGAGCGGGGGAGGGGGAGAGACAGTGTTAGGGGCAGAGTCAACTATAATGCACAGGGCAGCGGGGAGTCACGCCGCGGCGCCCTCCCAGCGGGCGAAGGGAGCTCCGGCCTGCGGGGGGAGGGTGCGCGCGGGGGGTTTGAAAGAGGGGGCAGCGCTGGCACCATAAGGCAGACACTAGGGGAGAGCAGTGACTGGTGGGGGACCGGGCCGCTGGTGGTCAGGGGCGCTGCCGGTTCCCCACCGGGCCAGTCTGGGCTTCGGGCGTCGGGCCACCTGTTGGCACCTGTCGGGCGTCGGGCAGGAAGGCGCGCGCCGGCATCGGCGGGGGAACCCACGGGGGACGGCGATGAGTTTTGGGGTGGTCAGGACCCCTCCGGAGAGCTGGCGTCGTCCCTGTCAACGGTGGTGGCGGCATGGGGCCCGCTGCCCGCTGCCGCATCCCCGGGGGTGGCAAGGCGTTCCGGCACGCATGCAGTAGCAAGTGGGTCCGGTACGCGTGCGGTGTCGGCGGCGCAGCGAGTTGCTCGCGCTTGCCGCGAGCTGGGGGCGGCCGCGGTGCAGCTGGGTCATCGTTCTGTGCGGGACGAGCAGGGGCGCGAAGCGGGGACGCCTGCGCCCCGGGGTGCTAGGCATGCGCCGCGATTGTTTTCTGGGTCTTTTGCTCCGTCTTCTTCTTCAGGTGATTGAAAGGATTCGCCCCTCTATTCTTTAACCCTCGATGTGATGGCCTCTTAGACGTCTGTGAGTGTAAACCTTCATGCTATGAGTTACATGCACAACACAAGCAGTAAAGATTCACACTGTTTATTTAATAAATTACAGCGTACTATAAAGAAAAGAAACATGGGTGTATACAATATGTGCAAGCATATGATTGGATAAATAGAAGTAGCATACGACATTACATGCAGGATATTTTAGTAACACACAGAAGTAACAGTTTTGATCTGGTATGTAATTGTCCTTGAAGATAAGACACACACAAGCCTTATATTATATGAACAGACAAAGGCATCTTGTAGAGAGTGCGTACGTGTCTATTCAAACACATAACAATTCATATAGCATGTTTAACCCTTCAATCCCCTCTTAGAATCATGATTGTTATATGACATGATTCTTAAGTGAGGCTCCTTTCTTGTTCCTCCAGTTCTTGAGATATTGGACATAATCGTCGGGTCCCTTACTATCAGAGGAGGTGACAGGACTGGTGGTTATATCATAGTACATCAGGGCCTTATCAATGCCTTTGGAGGTAAGTTTCTTTCCACAGGGAATTACACAATAAACTATAATGCCTACAAGAATTAAAGTTACAAGTATGAATATGCTTATTTGCACAAGAGCCTGTTTCCAATTTTCAAACCACCCAAAATATTGGCTCCATGGGTTATCAATACCTGAATTTTTCTTAAGTTCTATGGATAAGGTTTCTAACTTGTTTATGGCTAAAGTAATCTTACCATTGGGACCAGTGTTGTCAGGAATGTATGTACAACAGCCTTCCACCTTACTAATGTAAACACATGTACCGCCTTTTTCTGCTAGGATCATGTCAAGGGCCATTCTATTTTGGAATGTCATTTGGGAAGTGGCTTCTAGCTGTTCAGCTATACCTTTAAGAGCATCTTTGGTATCATTAACAAATCTTTGTTGATTATAATATATATAATTAATCCAGGCTACGTTTTTATTTACAGTTACTATAGGAAACAATGACTCAAAAACCGCAGCCACCTCATCTCTAGCTTTGAACTCATTTGGAACACCTCTTGGGACCCCTATAGCATCAATGTATACGTGGGGGTCAAAGCTACCTCCTGGGAGTGCTCTTTTCTTTCGATTAGCAGGAGTATTAGAGGGAGGAGTGGGGTCATCGGTGATCATTAGGAGTGGCATTATGACTTTGGCCAGGGCACACTCACCATACCATGGTGTGTCTAATTTAATTCTAAGCTTCATATCCCCACATATGTAATAAATGTCGCCTAATGATCTAGTTTGGTTGACTAAAACAGTTGTTCTTTTATTTGCACAATACCCTGGTGGGAAGGTTTTTTAAATTTCTCCCTGTGGTGGTGTTAGATGTATAACAGGTATAGTTTCCAGGATATATGGTTATGGTGCTTCCTGGGTTGGGATTTTTTGACAATATGGGATATTCCCTTTTCCACATTTCGCACTGACTGTTATTTGTTTTGGTGTCATTAAAAAGGCTGAAAAAAACAATTTTCCTGTTCTAGGGGTATATTAAGGGGCACTGTACCTAGGTGGGGCCTAGATTTGCCACAGACATAACAGTTGCTTTTATTGTGTTTGTTGTCAGCAAGTTTAGGGAACATGAAATAATCAAGGATGTATGTGGCTACGTGTGTATTGGAGGAATTGTACCACAAGGTGGGGACCCCATCTGTTTGTGTGATGTCGACTTCACATATTGTGAGGTGAATGAGGGCCAGTAGGGCTATCGAGATAGTCCCCAGGATAGAGATAGGGGGCAGGTTCTTCATCGTTTTCTGTTCTTCTGTCTTCGCTAGGTGGGAGGTCAGGGCTGTCTGCCCCGGTTCGTACCTCACTGGAATCACTTGCTTCCCTCTCTAGGTCTGGTCTAGGAACCTTTTTTACTCGGGATGCATGGATCCAGGTAGGACTTTCCTCTGTCAGGACTGCTGTTCGGGTAACTGCTACGACCTCTGCCTCTGGACCATAGGTGAAGTCTCCTGGGCTCTTGTTCCTGGGGAGCACCTTCACCACGACTCTGTCTCTGACTTTAAAGGGGTGTGTAGGTTCCTGTGGATTCAAAGGGTTTTTACAAACAACCTCATGTTCAATTTCATTCAGTTTTGTTATCAGGGACCTGACATACTCTTCTCTGATGAGTTCTAGATCTCCTTCCTGTATTACTAGTGGTTTCTTAGCCCAGGGTGTAGGAAAAGGGTCTACCCATTAGTATTTCAAAGGGTGAGTATCCTAGAGTTTTCTGTGGGGTATTCAAGATGCTGGTGTTTAGCTTTATTAGGGTTGTTAGGGTTGTTCCCGAGGCAAGTGATGCATCTGCTAACATACTGGTCCACAAGTGATTTGGCATTAGTAACATAAAAATCATTGGTTAGTAGGAGGAGTGTTGTGGCTTCACCACGGTGACCAACACCACGGCACTGGGCAACGAGCAAAGGGGCACTGGACTGGGGTATACAGGGTTTCCCCTCTTTGCAGATTAATCCTGATTTAGGATTTTTTCTGCAGAATTGGGTAAGTTCAGTCGGAGAGATCAGCATTAGTCGCAGCAGCTTGAAGTTGAGTGAGCAGATGGACGCTGTCAAGGGAGGGACATGCTCTAGTGAGTGCAATGAGTTCTGCAGCTTGCGCGGACTGATAAGGTATTGGTAGGGCTTCCAACACAGTGTCAAGGAGGGTGACAATGGCATAGCCAGCCTGGTATGTATTGTCATTGGGCCTACTACAGGAGCCGTCAACAAAAACTATGTCTGCGCCTGGTATGGGAACGGGAGACATGTCAAGTCTGGGAGAAGTTTCAGCTTCAATGGAAGCAGCACAGTCATGTAGGTCGGGTGGTTCATCCTCGGGACCTTTCAAGCCTAAAAGGGCATTGAGAATGGGTGCAGGGCCAGAAGAACTAGCAGTGTACTTAATGGTAAGGGTAGGGTTACTCAAAAGGAGTACTTCATATCCACTAAGGCGTTGTGCTGACATGTGCTGTGTGTGTAAGCCTTTAAGTATTGCCAGGACATCATGTGTGGTGTGGAGTACTGTGATGTGGCCTAAAGTGAGGGTAGTGGCCATTTCTGCAACCATTGCACAGGCTGCCAAAGCCCTGAGGCAGGCAGGCATACCTTGCACAGACACTGGCATGACTTTGGGAAAAAAAATGCCACGGGGCGCAACTTCCCTCCATGAAACTGTGTGAGCACCCCCGCCATGGTTTTACAATTGTCCCTTGCATATAGATGGAAAGGTAGTACATAATTGGGGAGGCCAAGTGCCGGACTTTTTATCAACATACATTTTAAACTTTCATATGCAGTTAACATTTCTTGTGACCATTGTACAGTTTTAGGTTTGTCCTTCAGTGTGGCTTGTCTCAAAATGTTATCATAATAAGAGCAATCAGATATCCACTGTCTGCAGTAATTTACCATACCCAGGAAGGACAGTAGTTCCTTCTGGGTAGTTGGGGTGACCAGGCCCAATACAGACTGTATGCGTTGTGGACTGATTTTCCTCTCTCCCTGAGTGAGCACAAAACCTAAGTAATCATCATGCTTTTTACACCATTGCATTTTTATTTTGGACACCTTGTGTCCACATTCACAAAGCCAGTTTAGTAATGAAACACCATCCTCTCGGCAGGCCTCCTCAGTTTTACTACAGAGCAGCAGATCATCTGCATACTGTAGCAGGACTGAACCATGGTGAGGTTGCCAGGGCCTCAATGTGGCCTGGAGACAACAGGTGCGTCAATAATCTGCACCAGGTAAGTTGTTTACCCTCAAAAGAAAAGGCAAAAAGTAATTGTGTCTGTGAATCTACAGGTATGCTGAAAAAGGCATTCTTCAAATCAAATACAGAGAAGAACGCAGCATCTGCAGGGATTGCAGAAATGAGTGAGTTTACATCTGGAACAATTGGTGCAATTGGGACAATTGGCTGATTGATCGCTCTGAGATTCTGTACAAATCTTATACTGCCATCAGCTTTGGCAACAGGGTTCACAGGAGTACAGTATGGTGATACAATATGTCTGAGAATACCCTGTTGTAAGAATTGCTGTATGAGACCTTCTATAAACAGGTTGTGAGTCGGGTTTGAGATTGGCCTTATGTGGTGTGCATGAGATTAGGCCAGTGTCATATGGACCTTCTGACCAAAGAGCGGGGTTTACTTGAGCTAAGTCAGGCATTGGTGGGTAGGTTGTTAATGAAGGTGGAAATGAGTAAGCTTTCTGAGTTAAGCAAAGGTAAGCCAGCGTCATCTGTCCAGCAGTCCTTAAACCTTTTCCAAAACTCAGTAACAGACTCCGAGGGTTTCAGTTTACAAGCTACAGCGACAGGCAAAAAAACACAGGCAAAGGAGCACGGGTTTTAAAGACCTCCTTCATATGTGTATAGCTGCGTCCTTTGCAAGCTTTGCGCAAATAAGATATACAGCCATCGAGGGTAATAGTGGGCTTGGGACAGTGTTTTACTATTATCTAAACTCTGGGTTATTGGTGCGTTAGGGATAGAGCTAGTGGACGCATTTTCTAGCAGTGGAGCTGGAGGCAATCCCATCTGGTGTGAAAGGGTTACTGCTGCCAAGAGATCTGTGTCCTCAAGCGCAGGATATATTGGAATGTAAGGGGGAGGGAGAGGGTTTTCAAAGATTTTACAGTTTCTCACTTCTTCGCTTCTGTGCTGTTGGAAACTGACATTTTTGTAATCCTCCATATAGAAAGGGTAATTACTGCCTTCCCGTAGGAATGGGTCCTGTCCTGCTTTCTCTGTCCATCCCTGCTAAATTATCCACCCAGGGGTTAACTAAGTAATACTCTGAGGTAGAGTTGCGGGCGACATACATCTTGCATGTCTCACCAGGGAGGGGCGGGGGATATGTAGTTTTTTTTTACTCTGACTAGAGCCCATTGTCAGACAGTAATATAAATCAACAGTACAACTTTAAAAGAAAATATCTAAAATATACAACACTCTACTTACTATACATGCATCAGCTAACCAGTTAATTAGTCATTGACAATATCACAATATTATCTGTATAGTGAGAACATGAAATCTTTTGACGTGTACGATACTTACCATTCGTACAAGATGTCAGAAAAATACAGCGTTTTAAACAGGAAGCAGGAAAAGTGTTTGAGTAAAGATATCTGGCAGACGAAAACTTACCAGCCGTCTGGACCAAATATAAGAACTTATCTCACTACAAACATACAAGAATATATAGACGATCAAATCGAGGTATTCTCTACGTTACGTATAGACCCCAGGTCTATTTTTAAGTATCCCAGATACTAACGTCACGTTATGTATAGACTCCCAGGTCTATTTTAAGTATCCCAGATACTAACGTCTTTGGAGAGTTGCGCTTGGACCCCTGGTCCCTTCTCAGACGTATCTTTAAGTCCCAGACATTAAAGATGTTTGGTCACGTGTTCCCAGAACACTGACACGGATTCAGCTTCAGTGTATGACCGCAATCCCGTATGGCAAAGACAGACAATAAATTCTCTATCTTTACCATTCGGGGACGATCACTGAATCCCGGACGAGCCCCCACTTGAAAGGATTCGCCCCTCTATTCTTTAACCCTCGATGTGATGGCCTCTTAGACGTCTGTGAGTGTAAACCTTCATGCTATGAGTTACATGCACAACACAAGCAGTAAAGATTCACACTGTTTATTTAATAAATTACAGCGTACTATAAAGAAAAGAAACATGGGTGTATACAATATGTGCAAGCATATGATTGGATAAATAGAAGTAGCATACGACATTACATGCAGGATATTTTAGTAACACACAGAAGTAACAGTTTTGATCTGGTATGTAATTGTCCTTGAAGATAAGACACACACAAGCCTTATATTATATGAACAGACAAAGGCATCTTGTAGAGAGTGCGTACGTGTCTATTCAAACACATAACAATTCATATAGCATGTTTAACCCTTCAGTGATCGAGGAGAAGTGGAGATGGTGGGGAGCGAGGATGAGGATGTCGCATTTGCCACACCGGAGGATTCCCTGTCCGAGCAGTCGACGGCATCAGGTGAGGTAGAGCAGTCGGGGTCAGGCTCCAGCACGCGCTCTAGTTCTTGCAGCTCTTCCTCTTCTTCTTCTCTGTCGTCGCCGGCGTCCGAAGTCAGTAGCACGACTAGGGCGAAAAAGAGCGCGACGAAATACGCCAAGAGGGCGGCGGGTCAGCAGGAGAGACGGAAGAGACGTAAGCGGCTTAGCGAGGACGCTCGCAGGGCCAAGAAGCGCTGCGATTTGCCTGGGGTAGTCCACTGCGATTACACTGCTGTGATGCGGGGACTGAGGGATAGCTGCCGTAGGAAAATCTGCAGGGGGGATTACGTTGATATGTTCGTCTTGATGAAGGACGCAAAGAAGGACTATAAGTCGGCTTCAGCAAAGAAGGGCATCGGGGCCGAGGCTTTCCGTACCTTCGACAACTGGCTGGCCGGTTTTTGTGTCTTCGCGGCTTGTTACCTAGATGATAGGCCGGACGAACATATGAACGTCATCAGATACCTGCATTTAATACACTATATGCAGCGCACATCGTCGGACATAGAATGGCGGATGTATGACGAGAAATTCCGGGAAAAGCAGGACTGCTTGCAGGTGATAGACTTTGGATGCAAGGACGTGGAAGTCTGGCTCCAAGTCACCCGGGCTTCTCAACAGGCTAGGGAGCCCCGGAATCCGGGGGCGGACGGGCACCGCGCAGATTCGTCCGCCCAAGGGACCGGCGCGGACGGCGGATCGGGCAAGACAGGTAGGTTGGCCGTCCGTGGAGGGGGGCAGGCCGCCGCAAAAGGGAAGTGCTTCGCGTTTAACAATGCGTCCTGTTCCTTCGGCAAGCAGTGTCGGTTTCGACATTTGTGCTTGCAATGTGGCGGCTCCCACCCAGCCTCTACCTGCTTTAAAGGCAGTCGCCAAGGTGCCCGGGGTAAGCAAAATTACCCAAGACCTGGCGCGAGCGGGAGCGCTCCGCAGAGCTCCAACGCCAATTAATTTGGATACAATGGCCAAGTGGTTGGATTGGTATCCAAATAGGGCGGACGCTCAGTTTTTGTTTTACGGTTTTCAGTTTGGTTTTCGCTTGCCTGTTGCGAGCAAGGTTTCGGTCCGGGCCCAACGGAATCTCCAGTCTGCTCGTGCCTTGCCGTCGGTTCTGCGGGAGAAAGTGGATAAGGAGATTAGGCTGGGTAGGATGGAGGGACCGTTTATCTCACCCCCGGTGGATGACTTGGTCATCTCCCCAGTGGGGGTAGTTCCCAAGAAGACTCCAGGTGCTTTTAGGCTCATTCAGCATCTTTCTTATCCGTCGGGGTCGTCGGTCAACGACGCGATACCGCCGGCTCATTGCTCGGTGGTGTACCAGTCGTTTGACGAGGCGCTAGAGTTGGTCCGTAGTTACGGCCCTGGGGCCCTGATGGCTAAGGTAGATGTGGAATCCGCGTTTCGGTTGCTGCCGTTGCATCCGGACTCATTCCGTTTTATGGGTTTTCGGATTGGAGCGGAGTATTTCATCGACAAGTGTTTGCCGATGGGATGTTCCGTTTCCTGCTCGTTTTTCGAACGGTTTAGCACATTCCTACATTGGTGCATGGAGTCTTCATCAGGGGGTCACGGAGTCGCCCATTACCTCGATGACTTCCTGTGTGTGGGTCCGGCAAATTCACCACGCTGCGGCGACTTGATGTTCAGCATCCGAGCTCTGTTTTTTCACTTCGGCGTTCCTGTGGCCGAGGATAAAACGGAGGGGCCGGTCTCCTGTTTGTCATTTTTGGGGATAGAAATCGACACGGTGGCGGGATCGTGTTGACTGCCTCCGGACAAGGTTGCGAAGCTCCGCGAGGCTATCTGCCGGTTCGTAAGGTCGCGCAAAGTCACGCTGCGGCAGGCGCAGTCCTTGCTGGGCATTTTGAACTTTGCTTGTCGGGTAATCCCGATGGGCAGGGTTTTCTGCCGGAAGCTGGAAAGGGCGACTGCGGGGTGTGCCAGACCGCATCATTTCGTACGCTTGTCCTTTGAGATTAAGAGGGATTTGGCCGTATGGGCCTCGTTCCTGGAGGACTTCAACGGGGTGTGTATATGGCAGGCCCTAACAGTCGACAGCGCTGGGCTGCAGCTGTTTACCGACGCGGCGGGTTCCTCTTGGTTCGGTTGCTATCTGGAGGGATCTTGGTGCGCGGCCTCGTGGCCGGCGGAATGGCATCGCGAGGGTTTAACTAAGGACCTTTTGCTGCTGGAGCTTTTCCCCATTATGGTGGCGCTGGAGGTTTGGGGCGATCGTCTGGCGCATCGCAGCATCTTGTTTAGATGTGACAATCTGGGCGTGGTGCATGCGATAAATAACCAGAGGGCAAAATCGCTGGTGGTCCTGCGGGTGCTGGGGCAGTTGCTGTTGACATGCTTGCATAGGAATATGTGGTTCCGCGCGCAGCATGTGCCTGGGCTGGAGAACGGAATTGCCGACGCGTTGTCACGAGGTCAATGGGAGAGGTTTTGTTTGTTGGCACCCGAGGCCGATGAGCAAGGTTTTCAATGTCCCGGTTATGTCTGGCAGGTGATCGGGCCGGACTGGAGGGTCTAGCGATGCGGTCAGTCGCTCCGAACACGCTCAAGGCTTATGGACAAGCTTGGAGCGAGTGGGAGGATTTTGTCCAAGGACGAAGTCAACAAGGTAAGAGCGGGCATCGGCTGATGCTTTCTTTTATTTCGCAGCTGTTTGTTACGGGTAGGTCCAGAGCGGTGGTATCCCGGTACTTGGCTGGTATTTCGTTCTTTAACAAAATCAAGGGTGTCCCTGACGTGACAAAGAGCGGGATTCTGCTTAAGGCGATGAAGGGGTGGGCGCGCGTGGCGCCGACGCCGCCTGATAGGAGGCAGGCTATTGATGCGGCCTTGCTTCCGGCTGTCATCATGGCGGTTGGCAGTATCGCGTCGTCCATTTTTGAGTCGCTGCTGTTCCGTTTGGCGTTCTCAATGGCTTATCACGGTGCCTTTCGGGTGTCGGAGCTGGTGGCACCTTCTAAGCGAGCAGATTCGCGCATGGTTCTCGAGGACGTGGTGGTGGGTGAGAGGTCCTTGCTGTGCAGATTGCGTCGCTCTAAGACGGACCAAGTAGGTAGAGGGCGATGGGTCACCTTGGTTTCGGCGCTGGAGGAGAGCATTTGCCCAGTGAGGTTGGCAGTTCAGTATGCGGCAGTACGGCCCGATGGTCGGGGGTCGTGGTTGCTGCATTATGACGGTCTGCCAGTGACGAAATATCAGTTTCGTTGGATGCTGGGTCGCTGTCTGGCGAGCTTGGGCCTTCCACCCGCTGCTTTCGGGACGCATTCCTTCCGCATCGGGGCTGCGACGTCGGCTGCGTCGGCAGGGTTTTCCGTGGCTGAAATCCAGGCGGTGGGGCGATGGAAGTCGTCAAGTTACAGACGATATATTCGCCCTGTTGCATGAGATGTTTGCTTGAATATGGTTTTGTTTATTTGTAGTTGTATAAGTCCTGTCGTAAAGCTCAGTACGTCCTTGTGTGGTGTATCGGTTTGTCTCCCCTGTTTATCCTACTCAGGTACTCAGGGATTAGCTACTCGCCGCTGCTGGTAGCGGGGGTCTGGAGTTCTTTTGCGATTTTTTGCCTGACTTGACGGCCTGAATTCTAATCTACAATTCGGCTGATCAGTTCTAATCAAAGTCCCTCAGCAGGTTTTTACGCTTTCACCTCCAGCTGAGTTCTTACATGTTTTTCCCATTTTATACCCCCCCCCCCCGTTTATTTTCTTAATTTAATTTTGATTTTCCCATTGTGTGTTTATGTTCTGCTTCAAATTGGCCAGAAGCTTTTGCAGATCGGCTAGGCCGTTACGTCTGCAAGACACGAAAATCCATTTTTCTTTTGGCAGATCCTTCAGGTTAATGCATTTACTAAACTCTGTTTTAGATTTTTATTAACCAAATTTTTACCCCTTTCCTTCTCTTCAGGTTGGGTAGATGATGATTTGGCAGTCTGGGTGGTTGGCCACTCTTATGTATACTGGGCAGCCAGGTTTTTGGCCTCGGAGGGGGCACAGATGTTTCCTAGGGCTCATGGCGTTCATTGGCTTGGTTGGCGGGGAATGATGTGGAAAGATCTGAAGAGTAGATTAGTCAGTCATGCCAGCGAGCATGGAGTCCCTAGGGTACTGGTTGTCCATTTAGGTGGCAACGACCTGGGGAAGAGGACATCTTTGGAGCTGCGGTGGGCCATGATGAAGGATCTGGCCTGTGTGGCCGCAGCATGGACCAATTGTGTTTTGGTGTTCTCAATGATGGTGCCAAGGTTGAGTTGGCGAGGTGTGGCGGACGGTTGCCTTATTGATGAGGCCAGGCAGAAGGTGAATGGGGCGGTGGTGAAGTGGGTGTTGTCCCACGGAGGCAAAGTGGTTCGCCACCCTAGGATTCGGTTTCGAGACAGTCACCTTTTTCGGCCTGATGGTGTGCATCTGTCCAATGAGGGGATGATGCTTTTCCTGGAGGATCTGTTTCTTGTGTTGCAGGAGTTAGGTTGAGGTTATGGTGGCGGTGCGAAGACTCTGGGGAGGAGTCTTTCGCTGTTGGCGGAAAAGAACGGCAGGTTGTAGTTTGTCTGGTTAGCTGTAGTGATTTACAGTTTGGTGTGGTTTTGGTGCACTCACCTCCATTGACTTTTAAGGCTGCTCGACCACCCGTTCGGGGGCAGCGACATTACCCATCAGGGTGGGTAGTCACCGTGGGGGTTGAGTTGGGCACCTATTACCGATTTTATAGTTTGTATTTAAATTAGGATAGTTTTGAATTTTAACGTTTTAAGGTTAGCGTCAGTTTAATAGAGCCGTTCTTTTTTCTGCTACCATATGCCGGTTGAATCGGCATGTTAAATAAATTTTTCAATTTACAGGTTTACTAATGGTTAGGGTACAATAAATAGCTAACAATTTTCTGCCAAATTCAAGTCTCCGTGTCATTATTTCTTGGTATTAAAGGTAATGAAGGTTTTACTTTTGAATAAGGGGTCCACAAATTATCACTAGGAGGTTTAGGAGAGCGAAATGACTGCATGGGAATGGAGAGAGTTAAACATCCTGTGAGGGGTGGACCTAGCTGTGAGGAAAGTACAGTCCATGGAAAAAGGGGGAGGGTTAATATATATAGGGAATGCTAGGCCAGCTCGGTCTCTCTTGCTGCTGAATTGCCTTCCCGCCCTCCCACCCTGTTTGGTAGAGGTTCTGGCACGGAGTGCCTTGGCTTTGAATTGTTAGTCTGGTGTTATCGTTGGCTATTTGTTGGCGGAAAAGAACGGCAGGTTGTAGTTTGTCTGGTTAGCTGTAGTGATTTACAGTTTGGTGTGGTTTAGGTGCACTCACCTCCATTGACTTTTAAGGCCGCTCGACCACCCGTCCGGGGGCAGCGACATCACCCATCAGGGTGGGTAGTCACCGTGGGGGTTGAGTTGGGCACCTATTACCGATTTTATAGTTTGTATTTAAATTAGGATAGTTTTGAATTTTAACGTTTTAAGGTTAGCGTCAGTTTAATAGAGCCGTTCTTTTTTCTGCCACCATATGCCGGCTGAATCGGCATGTTAAATAAATTTTTCAATTTACAGGTTTACTAATGGTTAGGGTACAATAAATAGCTAACAATTTTCTGCCAAATTCAAGTCTCCGTGTCATTATTTCTTGGTATTAAAGGTAATGAAGGTTTTACTTTTGAATAAGGGGTCCACAAATTATCCCTAGAAGGTTTATGGAAAGGATTTGGATTTTCTAGATATCCAAACAATTTGGGATTTTAATAGAAATTTAGACTACAGTAAATCATCTATAAGGGGTTGTTAATGTTCTTTTAAATGCGCACATCTATCCATAAGGAATTATTATCAGTATAACTTATTGTTAACTAGCGACTCGTCCCGGCTTCACATGGGAGCTGACTTGCTTCACTAAAATTGTCACTGCTCAGCTCTGTTTTGTCAAAGATGTTTCATACACCTAAACCTTTCTAGATAAATGCTCTATAGAACTGTGAAAAACACATCAATATCCATCCAGTGGTTCTCAAGATTAGCGCAAACGAACAGACAGACGCCTACCGGGGACTTTATTTTATACTATGTAGAGATACCACACTACTTGTATATCATTGTCATCATTCTCCTGCTCAAATCATTGATCTGACAATCTATGGTACCCCGGAGACAGTTGTGTATGCCCCTTTAATTGGAAGAAAACAGTGTTTGCTAACCTTGTAAGTTTTACTGGCACATCTAGAGTGAATGGAATGGAAGAGAGCCTGTGGTCAGATGTTTTGTGCAGTGAGGTGGCAGGATCCGATTGGACAGAGACAGTTAGAGCAAGCGTATCCTTGAGGGAAGAAAAAGGTGGTGACACAGTTGTTGGAGAGAAGCCATTGAAGGAGCCGGATGTGTGGCGAGAAGCGGAGCCGGAGAGCTGACTTGACGCACCGGGTGGTCATGCGAGGCGGTGGAGAGCAGCGCTGCAGAGTTAAAGCAGTAGGGTGCTTCCATGAGTGTGGAGAATGGGAGAGCAGGCATGAGTCATTGCAGCTGGGGACTGGACACTGGCAGGCCTATGTAGAGGTACAGACGCCGTGGCCATTTTGAGAGAGCTGAAACAGGTTCTGGGAGAGACTGAAATAACCTGTGAGGTTCGGGGTGAGTAACAGAGAGTATTTTTTTTGTTGCAGACTGCAGGAGGGTGAGTGCTAAACCCTGTTGTCCATTGTCACACATATACTACTCACTACCGCATAGAGTAAAGGAGTGCTACCAGACTTGACTGAGAATCACACAGAGTGACCCCTGTTTTTTTTTTTCTTCAGAAGACATCCATGTGAGAAAACACTAGTCCTTCTATATCGGCAGTGCATAGGTAGAATAGATACAATCTATCTGGTTTTGAACTGTAATCTCTGACTAAAGTTCTTATGAAATGTTAAGGCACAGAACCGTATATAAACAGCACTGCACACCGGAGAAGTCAGCATGTTCACTTCCCTCACAAACTCCTTATGGATCTCAAAAAAGGCCACTGAAGAGCTATGATCTACGACTATAAAAGTGGTCTGCAACAGCATTAAGTTTTGACCGACTGCGAGAAGCTTGTGGGGAAGAAGCACCATCCTGAACCACTGTGTTTGAGTGGTGCAGAATTTTGGCATAGGAGATGGTCCCTGGAAGATGAGGAGTGCAGCAGCCGACCTGTGTCTGCCATCACTGAGGACAACGTTGTTGCCGTGCATTCCATAGTTGGTGGACGGGTGACCATGGCACAGTTAGAGAAGGAGATAGGCATCTCAACGGGTGACATGGTGCCACAACTTACTGGCCTGGTTTGATGGTGGACACTGAAACTCTGTCTGAGAGATCATCAGTGGAGATAAATACTGGATCTACAGTTTTGACCACCAAGACCAAACATGAGTCAGCCCAGTGAACCGCAGTAAGGGGTGCACCGCCACAGAAGTTCTAACATGAGTACAGAGTAGCCAAGCAGATGGTGGCTGTCAGGGCCGGCTCCAGGCCTACTAGCACCCTGAGCGAAAACATGTAAAAGCGCCCCCCTCCCCCCCCTAATGAGCGCGCTCCAGGGAAAGTGGGCGTGGCCTCTTGGAAAGTGGGCGTGGCCTCAGGACTTCATATTATTAGACTATAAATAAATATGTTTTCACACCCCTTCTACGCACACAATTAGCAGCCTTACACATAACAGCCACAGTAGTGTTCCTTACACAAAATGTCTCCAGTATAGTGCCAGATACACAATGTGCAGTGCCAGATAGACATGATATGCCCCCCTGCAGTGCCAGCTACACACAATATGCCCCCCAGCAGTGCCAGCTACACGATAGTGTTCCCTTTTTAGGGCAGGGAGGGCACATTTTTAAGTTAGGAGGGCAAAATGATGTACATACTGTAATGCTTGGTGCTCATTTACCTACATGGTAAAGCATGGACAGTGCGCGCCGAAGGTTCCTGGGGGTCAATCCACTATCGGAGATATACGTTTTGTAGCTCTGGATCTCCTCTACCGGCATACCAAATCTCATGTACCAGTCTACCGAGACACCGGAGCTACCAGCAAAAATTTAGGGGCGTTGCTTCGTGGGGAAGGTGCGTGGCCACATAATAGTGGCAATTCGCATTACACCACACAGTAGTGCAGTTAATACACACTGCACCAGGTAGAACCTCCTAGACACTTTGCGCCAAGCAGAGCACGTTAGACACTTTGCGCCAGGCAGAGCACGTTAGACACTTTGCGCCAGGCACAGCACGTTAGACACTTTGCGCCAGGCAGAGCACGTTAGATACATTGCCTAGCCACAGGCACCTAGCGGGAACACTACATGATATGCTCCCCAGCCGTGCCAGCTACACATGACATGCCCCCCAGCAGTGCCAGTAACACATGACATGCCCCCCAGCAATGCCAGATACATAAATGGCCACACAGTGCCAGATATGTCCCTACATAAATGCCCCTACAGTGCCAGATACAGAAAAGCCCCCACAGTGCCAGATAAATGCCCCCACAGTGCCAGATATGACCCCACAGTACCAGATATGACCCCACAGTGCTACATAAATGCCCCCACAGTGCCAGATATGCCCCCAGCAGTGCTAGCAACCAGTGGCGGATCCAGGGGGGGGGCACTCGGGCCCGTGCCCTCCCTGTAATTTCTGGCCTCCGTCCCGTTCTCCCCCGGCGCCGCACAGGGAGATGACGGGCGCCCGCTGAGATTGTGTTACCAGCGGGCGCCCGTCTCCCTGCACAGCGGCAGCCGGAGGCAGGAGCTCAGTACTGAGCTCCGGCTTCCGGCGCTGTCACTGTGCGCTATGGGAGAGACGTCAGTCATGACGTCTCTCTCATAGTGCTGCTGAGTGACTGAGGAGCGGACGCCCGGGGAGAAGGAGGACTTCAGCGGCGCGGGAACGGGGCTCGGTAAGTATGTTTTTTATTTCCTTAATGCAGCGGGGGCATCTCCTGGGGGCAAACTACGGGGGACATTACTACTGGGGGGGCATCAACAAGGGGCATTACTACTGGGGGGGGGACTACTGGGGGCATTATAACTGGGGGGCATCTACTGGGGGCATCACTACTGAGGGGTCGTCTATTGGGGGCAGCTACTGGGGGACATTTTTACTGGGGGCCATCTACTGGGGTATTACTACAGGGGGGCCATCTATTGGGGCAAACTCGTAGGGGGCATTATTACTGGGGGGTCATCTATTGGGGGCAGCTACTGGGGCATTATTACTGGGGGGCATCTACTGAGGGCATTACTACTGGGGGGTCATCTATTGGGGGCAGCTACTGGGGCATTATTACTGGGGGGCATCTACTGGGGGCATTACTACTGGGGGGTCATCTATTGGGGGCAGCTACTGGGGGACATTTTTACTGGGGGGCATCTACTGGGGGCATTATTACTGGGGGGCATCTACTGGGGCATTACTACTGGGAGGTCATCTATTGGGGGCAAACTCATAAGGGGCATTACTACTGGAGGCAAACTACTGGAGGACATTATTACTGGGGGCATCTACTGGGGGCCAACTACAAAGGTGCCAACTACTGGCGGCGTAACTACAGGGGCATTACTACTGGCGGCTTAACTACAGGGGCATTACTACTTGGGGGCTAAACTACAGGGGGGCCAAACTACTGGGGGCTTAACTACAGGGGCCAAACTACTGGGGATAACTACAGGGGCCAAACTACTGGGGGCATTACTACTGAAGGCTAAGCTACAAGGGGGCATACCTACAGGGACTAAACTACAATGGGGCAAACTACAGGGGGGCATTACTACCAGTGGCTAAACTACTGGGGGCATTACCACTGGGAGGCTAAACTAAAGGGGGGGGGGGTAAACTACTGGGGTCATGACTGCAGGGGAATTACCACTGGGGGCATAATGACTGGGGGCATTACTACAGGCAACATTACTACTGGGGGCAATACGGGCATTGCAAAAGGGGCACCACTACTTGGGGGTCTATATAAGGGGCACTACCAGTACAGTGGACATTGCATAATGAGCGCTACAACTGTGGGCATTGTATAAGAAGCGCCACCTCACATGCACCGAAGCCGCACGCAAATGTACTTGCCCCTTCCATGGTGCCCCCCCAATCATTTTCTTCTGGATACGCCCCTGCCAGCAACACATGACATGCCCCCCAGCAATGCCAGATACATAAATGCCCCTACAGTGCCAGATACAGAAATGCCCCCACAGTGCCAGATAAATGCCCCCACAGTGCAAGATAAATGACCCCACAGTGCCAGATAAATGCCCCCAGTGCCAGATAAATGTCCCCACAGTGCCAGATAAATGCCCCCCAGTGCCAGATAAATGTCCCCACAGTGCCAGATAAATGCCCCCACAGTGCCAGATAAATGCCCCCACAGCGCCAGATACATAAAATGCCCCCACAGTGCAGATATGCCCCTACAGTGCCAGATACATAAATGCCCCCACAGTGCAGACATGCCCCCACAGTGCCAGATACATAAATGCCCCCACAGTGCCAGATACATAAAATGCCCCCACAGTTCCAGATACATAAATGCAACCACAGTTCCAGATACATAAATGCCCCCACAGTGCCAGATACATAAATGCCCCCACAGTGCAGATATACCCCCACAGTGCCAGATACATAAACGCCCCCACAGTGAAATATATACCCCCACAATGCAGACATACATGCCCCCACATTTCCAGATACATAATTGCCCCACAGTGAAAGATATGCCCCAACAGTGCCCCCACACAGAGCCCGAACCACGATACCTGTGGTTGTGGCAGGAGGGGGAGTGCCGCTGAGGACGCGGGCGGCTCTTCTAAACTCCTGTGTGCGCGGCTGCCCGGCGCCGGCGTCTAACGTCAGACGCCGGCGCCGCACAGCCGCATACACAACAACTTAAGTTTATGCCAGGCAGCACTGCAGGCTGGCTCCAGGCACAAAGATGGCGGCGCCAGCGCGCGGCGCCCATAAAGGGTGGCGCCCCGAGCGGCCGCTCTAGTCGAACATGCCTGGAGCCGGCCCTGGTGGCTGTTTTTGTGGCCAAGACTGGTCATGTAGCTACAGTACTTGTGCTGCAGCGCACCGTCACTGGGGACTGGTAAGCGAACCAATGCCTGACGCAAGTGCTGGAATCCATTTCCAGGCACAGTCCAAGAACTCCACCGTAAAGTCCAGACCAGGCCCCCCTGTGACTTCTTCGTGTTCACACAAAGCAAGCGCAAGATATGTGGGATTAGTTTTGAGTCACAAGAAGCTGCAGGTGAGACCTTCATCCAACTTGCAGAAGTGTGCATCCGGAAACATATTGCACATCCCTCTTGGTACTATACTATACTGTTACTATATTGCAGGTTTTCAATAACTATGCGGTGGAGGTTATTTTTTAGTTACAGCAAGCATTAAATATATGCCTCACAGAGAAAAAAACAACAACTTTTTTAATCAGTGATGTTTATTGGAAGTTTTCAAAAAGATAAGGGTACAGAAAATAAAAAGAGGCAAGAGGAAACACTAAAGGGGGGTACTCACGGAGCGATATTCTAAGCAATCTGACTAGATTGCTTAGAATATAAGGCTGATCGCTCCGTGTGTACCCCTTACAGCGATAGCGATGCGCAGCCCCGCGCATCGCTATCGCTGCTGCTAGATTGGCCTGCTGTGCAGGCCAATCTAGCGGGTCGCTCACTTCACTTGCTATATGGGCCTTAAGGGAAGGAGGGCCTTAAGGGAAGGAGGGAAGGAGGGCATCAAATGGGAAAGGAAGGGTGCACTCATGGAAAATACTATTTTACAATCTGAAGGAATTAATTTAATGAAAATGATCTATGTGGATTTATTTATTTATTTATTATTTATTAGCAGTTTCTTATACAGCGCAGCATATTCCGTTGCGCTTTACAATTAGAACAACAGTTATAGAACAAAACAGGGCAAAGACAGACATAGCGGTAGGAAGGCCCTGCTCGCAAGCTTACAATCTAGAGGGAAATAGGTATTGATACACAAGGATAGATGCAATCTGTTACATAATGTTTCCCCAGATTGCTAGCTTCTTAGTGGGTTGTATGATATGATCACCCAGCAATGTTGGAAGACAAAATGTGAGGTTATGGGGACTGTGCAGAGGGAATGTAACTGTATAGGGAAGCATTGAAGGTTATGTGTGTGGGTCAGGAATTTGGTAGGCTTGTCTGAAGAGATGAGTTTTCAGGGAACGTTTAAAGGTTTGGAGACTAGTGGAGAGTCTTATTGTGCGTGGGAGGGCATTCCACAGAGTGGGTGAAGCCAGGGTAAAGTCCTGTAATTTTGAGTGGGAACAGGTAATACATCTGGATGAGAGACGCAGATCTTGTGCAGAACGGAGGGGTCTGGTAGGGAGATATTTTGAGATGAGTGAGGAGATGTATTATGGTGCAGTTTGGGTAATAGCCTTGTATGTAAGTAAAAGTATTTTATATTTGACACGGTAGAATACCGGTAACCAATGGAGGGACTGACAGAGCGGATCAGCAGATGAAGAACGTCTGGCGAGGAAGATTAGCGGATCAGAGTTTTTGCAGTGTCTTGTGTAAGATAAGGGCGTATTTTGGATATGTTTTTAAGGTGCATGTAACTTAAATTTAGAGACAGATTGAATGTGTGGAACAAACGACAGTTCAGAGTCAAGGATGACACCTAGGCAGCGAGCTTGTGGGGTAGGGTGGATAGTTGCATTGTCAACAGTTATGGCAATATCAGGTTGGTAACTACCCTTAGCTGGTGGGAAAATAATTAATTCTGTTTTGGAAATGTTGAGTTTGAGATGGCGAGATGACATCCAAGATGAAATGGCAGACAGGCATCCAGTGACACGAGCCAATACAGATGGTGATAAATCTGGGGAGGATAGGTAGATTTGAGTATCATCAGCGTACAAATGATACTGAAATCCGAAGGAGCTGATTAGTTTACCAAGAGAGGAGGTATAGATTGAGAAAAGCAGAGGACCTAAGACTGAGCCTTGCGGTACTCCAACTGATAGAGGTAGAGAAGAGGAGGTAGAATCAGAGAAGCGAACACTGAAAGATCGATTAGATAGGTAGGATGAGAACCAAGTAAGGGCTGTGTCCTGAAGACCTAGGGACTCTAGTGTTTGTATGAGAAGAGAGTGGTCAACAGTGTCAAAAGCAGCAGAGAGATCTAGAAGAATAAGTAGTGTGTAATGGCCTTTTGATCTAGCAGTGACCAGATCATTCACTACTTTGGTCAGTGTCATCTCCGTGGAGTGTTGGGCACGAAAGCCTGACTGAAGTGGGTCCAGTAAGTTGTGGGAGTTAAGAAAGTGTGTAAGGCGAGTGTAGGCAAGTCTCTCAAGTAGCTTGGAGGGACTGGGTAGCTGAGAAATGGGACGGTAGTTAGAGAGTGTGTTTGCGTCAGAGTTGTGTTTTTTCAGAATGGGAGTAATCACTGCATGTTTAAACAGAGATGGAAAGATGCCAGTAGAGAGAGAGAGATTACAGATTTTAGTTAAGGTTGGGATAAGCACAGGAGACAAACTTTTGCTGACCTGTGAGGGTATAGGATCAAGAGGAGAGGTAGTGGAGTAGGAGGATGAAAAGAGTGTTGATACTTCATCTTCACTTGTGGGATCAAATGAAGAGAAAGTGCCAGAGGGTTCAGATAGGGATTTGAGCAGGTCACTGGCTGAGTTAGAGCATACCATTTCAACTCGAATTTTATCAATCTTATCCTTGAAGTAGGAAGCAAGTTCTTGTGCACTAATAGTAGCTAGTGGGGGAGGTGAGGGAGGGTAAAGAAGTGATTTAAATGTATTAAAAAGTCGTTTGGGGTTGGTGGCATGATAAGAGATGAGAGATTGGAAATATGTTTGTTTGGCAGTGTCCAGGGCCTGACGATAGGAGTGGTAGGTAGTCTTATATGTGAGAAAGTCACTTGGATTCTGAGATTTCCGCCACTGACGTTCTACCTTACGTGACAGTTTTTGTAGGTGTCTTGTTGATTTAGAGTGCCATGGTTGGCATCTAAGCCTACGTGGAGTGTGATGGGTAGCTGGAGCAACTTCATCAAGGGCACTCTCTAGGGTCTGGTGCAGGTGGGATACAGCAGTGTCAGGTGTGGTGAATGTAGAGATTGGTGAGAGACGTTGTTGCAGAGAAGTGGAAAGTTGTTGAAAATTTATAATGTTAGTATTTCTGCGTGTTTGAGGAGGCTTGCTTGGTTTTAGTGTCCTAGAATTTAAAGTAATAGAAGAGATTGTGAAGGTGAGCAGGTTGTGATAAGAGAGAGGGAAAGGAGTGTTAATGAGTTGGGAAACTGAGCAGAGCCTGGTGAACACAAGATCAAGGCAGTGGCCCTCCTGGTGAGTAGAGGAGTCGGACCATTGGGTTAGGCCAAGAGAGGAGGTTGGAGAGAGGAGTTTGGATGCATGAACAGATTGTGGACTGTCAAGAGCTATATTGAAATCGCCCATAATGATGGTGGAGATGTCAGAGGATAAGAAGTGTGGGAGCCAGGCAGAAAAATCTTCTAGAAATTGTTGTTTAGGTTGCCCAGGAGGGCGATAGATAGCTGCAACATGCAGAGAGAAGGGGGTGAAAATCCTGATAGAGTGAACTTCAAATGATGTGAATGCGAGTGATGGAACCTGAGGTAGAACAGTGTATGTGAAAAACTGTGACAGTAAGATTCCAACCCCACCACCTACTATTATTAGGCCTAGATGTGTGTGTGAAGTGGAAACCACTGTGTGACAGTGCTGCAGGGGAGGCCGTGTCTGATTGTGTGAGCCATGTTTCTGTTATAGCCAGCAGATTAAAGTTGTGAGATATGAAGAGGTCATGGATGGATGTTAATTTGTTGCAAACAGAGCGTGCATTCAATAAGGCACATTTTAGTGACTTGGAGGGGGATGGAGACACGTGATATTTATGAGGTTAGATGGATTTCTATGTTGTTTTGAGACAGCCGAGTGTGAGAGGGAAAGGTGGTTGGGGCCTGGATTTGGTGATATGTCACCAGCTAATAAAAGCAGAAGAGTGAGATAAATATTGGTGGATGTTTGCGAGTGTTTGTACTGGTGGCCAATTGTGGTTGTAATTTGCTGACTAATCTATATGATCCTGACTGATGGGGTAATGCAGACCTGATAGCTGCTGTGCGTTTTCGCACAGTGGGCGATCAGTTCCAAACTGCGCATGAGTATGCTCCACAATGTGCAGGCGTGTTGCATGGGTACAAAGCGGATCGACGCTCAGCGATGGGTTTGTGCCACGGATCCATTTGCACGGGCGATCGCAAGGAGATTGACAGGAAGAATGCGTTTGTGGGTGGCAACTGACCGTTTTCAGGGAGTGTCTGGAAAAATGCAGGCGTGTCCATGCGTTCGTACATCTCTGCTACACATGCATTCGCACACTTGCACAGCTAAAATACACTCCTTCTGTATGCGGCAACTGTCAGATCGCAGCAGTGCAAAAATCGCTTGCTAGCGATCAGGACTGAATTAGGGCCTAAGTTTCATGCAATGCTGATATTCACGCAAATGTCTATGTTTTTCAACTGTGCCTTAATTGAAGTCGCTGAAAAGTTGCACAGTGCATGCATCTTGGGGTGTGTATGCACAGAAATATGGGTCGCATATGATCGCAGCCAGCAACTTTTTGCTGCTACTGCAATCAACTAGTACATGCCTATGGGGGAGTTTATTTTAGCTTAGCAGGGCTGTGATCGCTTGTGCAGCCCTGCTAAGCTAAAAAAAAAATCAAGCAGAAGAAGACTAGCCCTATGCCTACTTACCATGTGCAATGATCTCTGCGATGCTGGAGCCGGCTTTGACGTCAGACATCCGCTCTCCATTCTGCTGGACACGCCTGCGTTTTACTTACCACTCCCCGAAAACGGTCTCTAACGGTCCGGATCCACCCAGGTATGCCTTCTTCTTGTCAATCTTCTTTGCGGTCGGCTCTGCGACTGCTTCCATCGCAGGACGCAATGTAACCCAGCGACCCCTGTTGCCGGGCAACATCGCGCACGCACATTGCGGCCACCGCGCATGCGCATTCCGGACCCATTCGCACCGCAGCGATAAACCGCTGCATGCGAACGGGTCGGAATGACCCCCATGGTTACACTCTCAAACACACTGAAGGGACACACCCTAGCCATGGGAGTGGCTAGGGTGTGTCACTGAACTAGTTGCAAACTCAGGCGCTTAGGGGAAGATTTATCAAAGCTTGAAGAGAGATAATGTGGAGAAAGATAAAGTAGCAACCAGTCAGCCCCTAGCTGCGATATTACAGGCTGTTTTTGAAAAATTACAGGAGCTCATTGGTCGGTTCTTGATTTCTCTCCACTTTATCTCTCTCCAAGCTTTGATAAATCTCCATCCTAATCAGTTACATTGGGGCCATACTCTGACTGAGATTCTGCAGCTAGCATAGGGTTGGTGCAAGTTTTGATGGTGCAGCTGATTTCTGTGTCTAAAGATGCACCCACCAAGCAGTAATGCAATTCATCATCTAAAGATGTTGGCATCTTAAGGCCCATACACACTATGGATTTTCATTTCAATAGACTTTGGCCACATCTGTGAAAGATATATTTTTCACCCAAAGTAGTGCATACATACTGAGCTATTTTCCCAAAGAGCAAGAGATTTTCAGGTGGCAAAAGACTTTGCTGAAAATCTTTCATTAGAAAGGCTATTTACATAATGGGCTGAGTTTGAATTCCAAGGGTGGGAGCATGGGCCATTGTAAAAAGGGGGGACTGCTGCCGTGTAAAAAGGGGGACTGCTGCCGTAATGTGTATAAATGGGGCCCACAATTTATATATTATGTAGATATTATACATTAACATTGGTAGGCAGTGGTGCCAGTAATATATACATTGCTGGCCTGTGCCAGCAATGTATATATGACTGGCTTAAATAAAAAAGCATTAAATAAACATTGGTAGGCAGTGGTACAGTGCTGGCCTATGCAAGCAATGTATATAACACAGGGTCACAACTTCAAGCAGTGCCAGCGCCTCACCTTGCCTCACTTTGACTCCGTGCCGCTGCGTCTCCGTGCGGTCACGGGCTGGAGGGAGCAGGCTGAGTAGGAAGGAGCAGGCGGGTCTGCGGTGCCGGAGCAGGTGGGACTTCGGGCAAGAGCAGGACGGGTCCGCCGGGCAGATGATGATTCTTCTTCCAGCCATCATCGCTCACGGCCGTACACACTGAGCGATGATGGCTGGAAAAGGAACCATCATTTTCAAACATGCTGGTCAAACCAGCCGACGGAGCACCTCGCTGGCGATGATGCGGTAGCACGCATTATCGCCAGTCGTTTGTCGCTAGCCCATACACACTGGTAGACTTTGATCTCAAAATCGTTCAAAACGGTCAAAATGAACTATTTTGAGGCCAAAGTCGCCTAGTGTGTATGGGCCTTTAGTCTTTGCACATGCAGATGCATGGCTGTACACCAGAGAAGGGCTTGTCATACACACTGCACTGACAAAAGATGCGCACCCCAGAACCAGGCCCTAAAGGCCAGTACTCACTGGCCGATGCGGGAGAGATGTGTGCTGAGCGAACCGCTCAGCACACATCTCTCCCGCCGTTCAGCACAGCGCGATGTGTGCTGAGCATGCGGGGGGAGATGGGGGAAGGGGGGGCGCTCATTTCACCCAGCCAGTGAAATGAGCGACCCGCTAGATTAGCCTGCACGGCAGGCCAATCTAGCACCAGCGATAGCGATGCACAGGGCTGCCCATCGCTATCGCTGTAGGGGGTACACACGGAGTGATCAGGCTTAAAATCTGAGCAATCTAGTCAGATTGCTTAGATTTTAAGCAGCGATCGCTCCGTGAGTACCCCCCTTAAGGGTTTGTGCTTATGTCCTAGCATCAGAATAAATGGCTTTTTCATCTGTCAGTTTTCAAAACTGATTTGTGTGCACCTGAGAAACAGATAAATTATCAAAGCAGCCACCAGTGTTAGTACACAAGACATAGTAATTCAGTTGGCTCAGTATATGGTAATACTGTAGGCTAATGAATATGAATCAGGCTTCAGGGGGGCTGAAATACTGAGTACTGTGTTATGATCAGGAGCAATCAAAGATGGATGAAATTCTGCATAAGGTGAAAAACACAGACAGAGGCCAAAACGCCAATGAAGCAATGATATGTAAATTGTGTAGACAATGAGAAGCTACTGTATATTGTCCTGAAGGTGGGACACTTTTATTAAAAAGAGGGGATTGCAAATGGATATATAAGGAAGAGCTAATAGAGCAAGAGTAAAAGACGTAACAAAAACCTGGGATCAGTAGAGCTGTACAGTTGCCGAAAATAATTATAATAATGATTGTTATAGTGCTCCCTAAACAAAGTAAGCCTGGATTACAAAGGGTTCCACACTTGCTACTAACTGATGTGATATTACACAGATCTAATCTGATATATTGGGTTTTTTTTTAATATTGAGTGCCATGGCTAATCAACAGGTAGATTTTTCTATGTTCAGAGTTTTATACAGAGCTGAGGAGTGATGTGATCAGGAGTAAGGGATTGATTTCCTGATAATGTTAATGCCAGTCAGATTAAGCCTGAGATGTATCAAACCTTCTAAAGAGGACAAGTGGAGAATTTACCCATAGCAACCATCAAATACATGCTACAACATTATAGCTTTACACTGAATGGTTGCTATGGACAACTTCTCCACTTGTTCTCTTTCGAAGGTTTGATATTGTTCCACCTGAGAGAGGAGCCATCTGTTGGGAACCAACCCACTGCAGAATTGATCAAGGAGCAACGACTGTCCCTGTTCAGAGGGCAGCAGCCATCGATCCTGTCTGAAAAAAACTTACAGTGCAACAACTACAGCAGAAACATTACAAGTGCAGCAGCCAGCCAGGCAGTCACTCCCAGGCAAACAATTCTTCTTCTAACAAAATATAAACGTAGAGGAGCCACCAACCCTAAAACCGCTTCATTGGAGAATATCTAATCACAAATCCCAATGGCTAATTTGTTTCACATTTGTTTATGTATAATGTACGTAGCTGCTCATCATTACCACTTGCCATGCTGTAGCAGATTGATCACATTGCAAGGCATACTAAATAAATAAATAAATAAATAAATAAATAAATACATGTGGAATGTTTAATAAAAGGCATTAGCACAATGCATGAGAGATTAGTGTTTTTTATTACTGTGTTTTTAGCCTTGTTTCCAGCATTGTTTGGGTGCCCACATGGCATGTGATGCTATGGAAAGGTATAGGTGCTTGCATTGGGGGAGGTACAGGTAGTGGATATTTTCCCAATGTCATCATATAGCCAATATGTTTCATTTCAGCTTTACATGCTACCATGTGGTTTGAATGCAACATACCGTGGCTTCACAAGCCAGAACATAGCTCTTTATGTGTCTCCATGTAGCCAATATGTATCTCCATTTAGCCAATATGCCTCAATTCAGCTTTACATTGTACTATATATCATACATGCCTCAAAATCACCTATATTATAGAACAATGTACAACCTACTGAATCTGCACTCAGGATGAACACTTGCAGTGTTTCCTGTGCAGTGCCCATCAGTACATTATTTGGGACAGTGACTGGAGCTCTGGTCACCATAATGCTGTACAGTATTTATCAGCTTATCCATGGTCTTTTGGCCTTGTTACTTGTCTATGGCATGTGAATACATCTTGTGCCTTCTATGGAGGAAAGTCAGAAACACATACCGTATACTGTACCTTCAAGGCAAATTTTGGAGATGTGAAAGACTAATATAAAGCATGTCCCATCCCTGTTCTGTCAGCTGCTATTATGAGCATTCACTCACTGCACCATGGCCTTTCTTTAAATAGCCTGTATGACAACCTACACATGCTGCCACCTTAAAAGACTACTGAGATCCATATTATTAAGGAGGTAAATGCAGGCTACATTGGCTTACGGCACTATGACTATTATCACTGTGACCATGTTACCCGCTAAGTGTTTCTTGCCCTTTGAATTCTTGCATTGTTTACCATGTTTGATGAAAGGCTTTGGTCTAGCTTCACCTATAGACAGATGCCTTTAAAGTTGAAAGAGGTTGTGTTGTGTGTAAAGGAAGCTGTCTAAAGAATTGGTCACCCGTTGCTCTGAGGTACTAGCTGTCTTTTAGTTGGGCACATTTTGCCACGTGGCATGTCTTACATTTGCTGATCCCATCACCTTCCTAGAAGGCAGAAACAGGAGCGTCCTATAAACAGCTTTATTACAGTGAGTGTTTAAACCCCCAGTGGGACATTCATTAGAACCATATGCAAGTTCTGGGAATGGCTGACACACTGACTGTAATACTGCTGTTTGGAAAGAACTTCCCGCTCCTGTATAGATGCGTAGTTATTTACAGCACTTTATATGCCCTAATGGACGACTGCTGTCTGCCATCCCTTACTTACATATACATCCATTCACTCTATATAGTTCTGGATATTTGTTTTACATTCTAGAAAATGAATCTTTGTATCATACTGAACTGTTTTATATTGTTTGTAACATGTTAAAGCACATAAGGACTGAAGCTGAGTTTAGATGCATTTCCATAACAAATGCAGACATAAAATTGTTCACTAAAACAACGGCAATTGCATGCCTATGAAATGTGGGACAAATCCCAAGATGCGCCAATAGCAGATGGGCCAGGATTAGGTCATGCCTGCATCAGATACACTTACACCTCATTTTGTTATTTGGTAGTGAAATACTTATTTGCTATTATAGAAGCAGACCCGTAACTAAGGGGGTAATTCCAAGTTGATCGCAGCAGGATATTTTTTAGCAGTTGGGCAAAACCATGTGCACTGCAGGGGGGGCAGATATAACATTTGCAGAGATAGTTAGATTTGAGTGAGTTATTTTGTTTCTGTGCAGGGTAAATACTGGCTGCTTTATTTTTACACTGCAATTTAGATTGCAGATTAAACTCACCACACCCAAATCTAACTCTCTCTGCACATGTTATATCTGCCACCCTGCAGTGCACATGGTTTTGCCCAACTGCTAAAAAATGTCCTGCTGCGATCAGCTTGGAATTACCGCCTAAGTGTGTGCAAGCAGTACCATCACACAGTGTGCCGGGCACTGGGAATGGCATCTTCACTGCCCCATGGCCCTTATTTCTGGCTAGCAGGGTACCGCGAACGGCAGGGTACTGCTGCTTTGCCAACGCCCCTTGCTTTCAATACCCTTTACAGCCTCTTTGAATGTCCTCAGGACGCTCCGGGCAGTGCTGTACTTCCCAATGCTGAAGGGCCTGTCCCCTCTGCGTAAGATTAGGCTTACCATACTATCTCTTTAAACTGGGACACTCATGAATTACACAGGTTCTGTGGCTGCTGACTTCAAACTTGTATTTCACCTTGTTTTAATCAGCCACAGAACCTGTGTAATTCATGAGTGTCCTGATTTAAAGGTATAGTTTGGTAAATCTACATAGCATCATGACATCATGAATGCGGAGCGCGGCACAGGGCGCACTGCTGCTCTGTTATGCCATTGTATAAAAGGTATAATTCTCCTTTGTTGCAAAAAAAAAAAAAAAAAAAAATTGATGGAAATCAATAACACAGGCACGATCAATGAAAGCTTCAGCAGTGAAGCCGCAATCAGACAACCAGAAATGGTCAGTTATGGGCCCTACACACTGGCAGATGATACTGCACGATATGAACGTTCTTGTTCATTAATGAACGACAACTCGTTCATATCGTGCAGTGTGGAGGCACCATTGATGAAAGATGTGCGGCCCCACGCTCGTTCATCGTTGCTGCCCCGTCGCTTGTGCATGCAGGCCAATATGGACGAGATCATCCATATTTGCCTGCACTGCTATGGAGCCGGGTGACGGGGACAGTGAATAAACTTCACTCCCCCCGTCACTGCCCCCCCCCCCCCCCCGCCGCTGGGTCGCCAATCGGCCAAATCCGCCGTCGGGCAGCTCGGCGGCGGATCTATCAGTGTGTAGGGCCCATTAGTGCTGGCAGCCACCATCATTAGTGTGTATTTGCATCAGCCCTCTGCCCTTACACAACTGCAATTGATACAGCTTTCACCAGCGTATTACATTTCTGTGCAGTTCTTCATCTGTTCACAATAACATGTACCCTTCCTCAATGCACTCGGCCTACATTAGTTTCCCCTTGAAGCTCACTCACAGTTCTCTCATGCTGTTCTATGAGATTGCTAATGAGGAAGTTGATGTTGGGTGTGACCTCCATTATTCTTGACCAGAAATTGATTTTGGAATAAACATTTCAGGTCAGTTCACTTTCTCTTTCAGTTTTTACAAAGAGGAGAAATAGAAATGGATGGAAAAAAAAAAGAAGATAGCGATTACCGTAATTACCACTTTATTATAATATTTTCGATGTTGATCTCAATCACTGTGTAAGTCAAAAGATGAAAATGTCAGCTGTAATGTTTAGTATGTAAGCAAAGCAATATGGCAGTGTCATAACAGGGTGGCAATGTGCCCTCAGCTGGCCACGCTCCCTGAAGGAATTACATCATTATGTCATGCTGAGGCAGGTGGCCCACAGAGGTACAGGGAAAACCCCAGTGGGCCCTCCTCCTCCTCTAGGAATCAGGTTCCTGACTATGCACTAATTATATATATATGTTACATTATACTGCCCAGAACTATGGTGTATTTTCTACAGTGCCTTTCAGGAGTATTTACTATATATATATTTATGAAGGGGCCTAGACCATGCACTCTAATGAATAGGCAAACCAATGTGGTGACTGGCCACACCCCCTCTGGAGACTGGCCACACTCCTAAGCATGGGCCCCTACCAGAGGCGTAACTAGGGTAGGGCGAGTGGGGCACGTGCCCTGGGCGCCTTGGCAGGCCCAGGAGAGGGGGGCGCCGCCGGCGGCCAGGGCATCATGCCCCACTCGCCCCCGTCACCCCAAAATGTGAGGGGAGGAAAGCGCAGCGTCTCTCCCTCCCCTCACCGCCGCTGCCAGCAGCGCTGCTGTGTCCGGTCTCCGACGGCGTTAGCCAATCAGAGCTTGCGGACCGGCTCCTGATTGGCTGCCGGTCCGCGAGCTCTGATTGGCTAGTGAACCGGCGCCACACAGCCGCCGGAGACCTGGAGCGGTGAGGGGAAGGAGAGGCGCTGCGCTCTCCTCCCCTCACATATCAGAGGCGAGCCGGAGCCACAAGCGGTGAGTGACCGGGGGGGGCGGGAGGGAGCACAGTGGGGCATGTAACTGACACAGTGGGGCATGTATCAGGCACAGTGGGGCATGTATCTGGCACAGTGGGGCATGTATCTGGCACAGTGGGGCATGTAACTGGCACAGTGGGGCATGTATCCGGCACAGTGGGGAATGTATCTGGCACAGTGGGGCTTTGTATCTGGCACTGTGGGGCAATGTAACTGGCACTGTGGGGCATGTAACTGGCACTGTGGGGCATGTAACTGGCACTGTGGGGCATGTATCTGGCACTGTGGGGCAATGTAACTGGCACTGTGGGACATGTAACCGGCACTGTGGGGCATGTATCCGGCACTGTGAGGCATTGTATCTGGCACTGTGGGGCAATGTAACTGGCACTGTGGGGCATGTAACTGGCACTGTGGGGCAATGTATCTGGCACTGTGGGGCAATGTAACTGGCACTGTGGGGCATGTATCCGGCACTGTGGGGCATTGTATCTGGCACTGTGGGGCATTGTATCTGGCACTGTGGGGCAATGTAACTGGCACTGTGGGGCAATGTAACTGGCACTGTGCGCCATTTTCAGTGGCCACACCCCTTCTGGTGTGTGGCCATGCCCATTTTTTCGCCGCGCGCGCACATTCTTCTTTTGGTGTGTGTTTTGTGTTTTTTTTTTTTGGGGGGGGGGCGCCATTTTCCATCTTGCCCTGGGCTCCGAAAACCCTAGTTACGCCTCTGGCCCCTACCATTGTATTCCCCTGGTGGGCCCTTCATGCCCCAGTCCAGCACTGCACTTAGGGAGCAGGGCCGCCACTGCTGAAGGCAGGGTACAGCATTGCCCTGAGCAGGTTGCTCCGGGAGGCTGCACAGGCTGAAGTGTGCATGCTCGTTCATTTGGATGCTCCTGGCAGTGTTGAAGTAGTGATACTGGCTGCAGGGTGCCGTTGCAGTCAGTCTGGCAGCAAGAGCTGTGGGGCAGCGATGGTGCCTCTCTCAGAACTCTGCGCTCTAGGCGGACGGCACTGCTCGCAAACCCCTAGTTATGTCCCTGGTTCCTGCACTATTTGTTCAGCTATTGTAATAGCATATTTCAAGACTAAGCAATGGCAGAAGAAAAGGAATATTATTAATAGGCAGTTAAGGCAGTTCTACAGATATTGGGGGTGATTCCGAGTTGTTCGCTCGCAAGCTGCTTTTAGCAGCATTGCACACGCTAAGCCGCCGCCTACTGGGAGTGAATCTTAGCTTATCAAAATTGCGAACGAAAGATTCGCAATATTGCGAAAAGACTTCTCTGTGCAGTTTCTGAGTAGCTCGAGACTTACTCTGCCAGTGCGATCAGTTCAGTGCTTGTCGTTCCTGGTTTGACGTCATAAACACACCCAGCGTTCGCCCAGACACTGCTCCGTTTCTCCAGCCACTCCCGCGTTTTTCCCAGAAACGGTAGCGTTTTTTCACACACTCCCATAAAACGGCCAGTTTCCGCCCAGAAACACCCACTTCCTGTTAATCACACTCCGATATCCAGAACGAAGAAAAAACCTCGTAATGCCGTGAGTAAAATACCAATCTTCATAGCAAATTTACTTGGCGCAGTCGCAGTGCGAACATTGCGCATGCGTAATAAGTGAAAAATCGCTGCGATGCGAAGAAAATTTACCGAGCGAACAACTCGGAATGACCACCATTGTGTATTCATTGTAGGATACTTTTACACTGCATAGCATGAAACATATCATCGGTGCTTTGGTGACAGGAATAACAAGTGCTCTCTGAGCAGGCTGGAGGGATTTATTCATCATGATTAAGCTCACATTCTGCAGGTATAGAATATACTCCTCTGAAAGCATTACACGTCTGTGCACTGTACACAATAATGTGACAACACTGGTGTCCATTAACCTTCTACCAGGTTATAAATTTATTATTTTATCTATAGATTGTGTTTGATAAAGATGTCTTGGGGGTGAACTACTCCAAGTGCATTACTGTTAGGTCCACGTGAGAAGATCACTCAAGTCATAAAAGTCACTTTTACAGCATTTACCTCTCAGATGGAAGTATAAATGGCTCACACAGCCCATTTCAATGTATCTTGTCAAGTCAGGTGCATCAGGAGCCAGCATGTTTCAGAAAATAAAGCTAAAGATTTCCTGTGGCAAAACCTATGATTGGTTGCCATGGTCAACTTCTCCACTGGCTCACTTCTGCACCCTTTTCACTGTTTAATACATCTCCCCATCAGTATGATATTCCAATCGACGGGATGCAGCATTCTGACCATCAGAATCCCGACAGCCCCCTGTAAAATACCCTAAATCTTCCCTGCCCCCTACCCTAACCCTCCGTGTAGGTGCCTAACCCTCACCGATGGTGCCTAACCCTAACTCTCCCAGGTGGTACCTAACCCTAACCCTCCCTTCACACTGCCTAAACCTAACTTTGACCGCTTAGTACCTAACCCTGACCTCCCCTTCTAAGTGCCTAAATCTAACATTCCCCCCCGGTACCTAACCATACCCTTCCTGTCCCTGCACCCTAACCCCCCTTCTAATGCCTAACCCCCCTTGTGATGCCGGCATTATGCCGCCAGTCAGGATTGCGGCGTTGGTATTTCGACCGCTGGGATCCTGTCTGGCGGCATTTTAACTCCATCCCAATTGATGACTTGATGGTTTAATGACACATCATTAAGTGATATAATATGGGTTAGATATTTGTTAGGTAAAGCAGAAAAAAAAAAAATCTGATGGTCTGTTTGCGAATGTCTGCTAACTTGCCAACATTAGGAAAGTTGCTGAAGGGTACACACTCGCATCGCTGAATTGCTAGGTACTCCGGGTGCCTCCTCTTTTGTGTACTGAAGTTTTTTTTATTGCAAGTTTGCGTTGCAGGAGTGTATTGTGTTTATTAGCAGATTTGCGATTGATAACAAATAAAAGCAAATTGACTTGCGTCTAGAGATGAGCGGGTTCGGTTTCTCTGAATCCGAACCCGCCAGAACTTCATGTTTTTTTTCACGAGTCCGAGCGACTCGGATCTTCCCGCCTTGCTCGGTTAACCCGAGCGCGCCCGAACGTCATCATGACGCTGTCGGATTCTCGCGAGGCTCGGATTCTATCGCGAGACTCGGATTCTATATAAGGAGCCGCGCGTCGCCGCCATTTTCACACGTGCATTGAGATTGATAGGGAGAGGACGTGGCTGGCGTCCTCTCCGTTTAGACACTTGATTTACTAATTTTGGGGAGCATTAGGAGTACTCAGTAGTGTACAGTGCAGAGTTTTGCTGATAGTGACCAGTGACCACCACTTTTATTTATAATCCATTCTCTGCCTGAAAAAAGCGATACACAGCACACAGTGACTCAGTCACATACATACCATATCTGTGTGCACTGCTCAGGCTCAGGCCAGTGTGCTGCATCATCTATATATATATTATATATCTGTCTGACTGCTCAGCTCACACAGCTTATAATTGTGGGGGAGACTGGGGAGCACTACTGCAGTGCCAGTTATAGGTTATAGCAGGAGCCAGGAGTACATAATATTATATTAAAATTAAACAGTGCACACTTTTGCTGCAGGAGTGCCACTGCCAGTGTGACTAGTGACCAGTGACCAGTGACCTGACCACCAGTATATAATATTAGTAGTATACTATCTCTTTATCAACCAGTCTATATTAGCAGCAGACACAGTACAGTGCGGTAGTTCACGGCTGTGGCTACCTCTGTGTCGGCACTCGGCAGCCCGTCCATAATTGTATATACCAGTGACCTAACCGTGGTTTTTTTTTTCTTTCTTTATACATACATACTAGTTACGAGTATACTATCTCTTTATCAACCAGTCTATATATTAGCAGCAGACACAGTACAGTGCGGTAGTTCACGGCTGTGGCTACCTCTGTGTCGGCACTCGGCAGCCCGTCCATAATTGTATATACCAGTGACCTAACCGTGGTTTTTTTTTCTTTCTTTATACATACATACTAGTTACGAGTATACTATCTCTTTATCAACCAGTCTATATATTAGCAGCAGACACAGTACAGTGCGGTAGTTCTCGGCTGTGGCTACCTCTGTGTCGGCACTCGGCAGCCCGTCCATAATTGTATATACCACCTAACCGTGGTTTTTTTTTCTTTCTTTATACATACATACTAGTTACGAGTATACTATCTCTTTATCAACCAGTCTATATATTAGCAGCAGACACAGTACAGTGCGGTAGTTCACGGCTGTGGCTACCTCTGTGTCGGCACTCCGCAGCCCATCCATAATTGTATATACCAGTGACCTAACCGTGGTTTTTTTTTCTTTCTTTATACATACATACTAGTTACGAGTATACTATCTCTTTATCAACCAGTCTATATATTAGCAGCAGACACAGTACAGTGCGGTAGTTCACGGCTGTGGCTACCTCTGTGTCGGCACTCGGCAGCCCGTCCATAATTGTATATACCAGTGACCTAACCGTGGTTTTTTTTTCTTTCTTTATACATACATACTAGTTACGAGTATACTATCTCTTTATCAACCAGTCTATATATTAGCAGCAGACACAGTACAGTGCGGTAGTTCACGGCTGTGGCTACCTCTGTGTCGGCACTCGGCAGCCCGTCCATAATTGTATATACCAGTGACCTAACCGTGGTTTTTTTTTCTTTCTTTATACATACATACTAGTTACGAGTATACTATCTCTTTATCAACCAGTCTATATATTAGCAGCAGACACAGTACAGTGCGGTAGTTCACGGCTGTGGCTACCTCTGTGTCGGCACTCGGCAGCCCGTCCATAATTGTATATACCAGTGACCTAACCGTGGTTTTTTTTTCTTTCTTTATACATACATACTAGTTACGAGTATACTATCTCTTTATCAACCAGTCTATATATTAGCAGCAGACACAGTACAGTGCGGTAGTTCACGGCTGTGGCTACCTCTGTGTCGGCACTCGGCAGCCCGTCCATAATTGTATATACCAGTGACCTAACCGTGGTTTTTTTTTCTTTCTTTATACATACATACTAGTTACGAGTATACTATCTCTTTATCAACCAGTCTATATATTAGCAGCAGACACAGTACAGTGCGGTAGTTCACGGCTGTGGCTACCTCTGTGTCGGCACTCGGCAGCCCGTCCATAATTGTATATACCAGTGACCTAACCGTGGTTTTTTTTTCTTTCTTTATACATACATACTAGTTACGAGTATACTATCTCTTTATCAACCAGTCTATATATTAGCAGCAGACACAGTACAGTGCGGTAGTTCACGGCTGTGGCTACCTCTGTGTCGGCACTCGGCAGCCCGTCCATAATTGTATATACCAGTGACCTAACCGTGGTTTTTTTTTCTTTCTTTATACATACATACTAGTTACGAGTATACTATCTCTTTATCAACCAGTCTATATATTAGCAGCAGACACAGTACAGTGCGGTAGTTCACGGCTGTGGCTACCTCTGTGTCGGCACTCGGCAGCCCGTCCATAATTGTATACTAGTATCCAATCCATCCATCTCCATTGTTTACCTGAGGTGCCTTTTAGTTGTGCCTATTAAAATATGGAGAACAAAAATGTTGAGGTTCCAAAATTAGGGAAAGATCAAGATCCACTTCCACCTCGTGCTGAAGCTGCTGCCACTAGTCATGGCCGAGACGATGAAATGCCAGCAACGTCGTCTGCCAAGGCCGATGCCCAATGGCATAGTACAGAGCATGTCAAAACCAAAACACCAAATATCAGTAAAAAAAGGACTCCAAAACCTAAAATAAAATTGTCGGAGGAGAAGCGTAAACTTGCCAATATGCCATTTACCACACGGAGTGGCAAGGAACGGCTGAGGCCCTGGCCTATGTTCATGGCTAGTGGTTCAGCTTCACATGAGGATGGAAGCACTCAGCCTCTTGCTAGAAAACTGAAAAGACTCAAGCTGGCAAAAGCACCGCAAAGAACTGTGCGTTCTTTGAAATCCCAAATCCACAAGGAGAGTCCAATTGTGTCGGTTGCGATGCCTGACCTTCCCAACACTGGACGTGAAGAGCATGCGCCTTCCACCATTTGCACGCCCCCTGCAAGTGCTGGAAGGAGCACCCGCAGTCCAGTTCCTGATAGTCAGATTGAAGATGTCAGTGTTGAAGTACACCAGGATGAGGAGGATATGGGTGTTGCTGGCGCTGGGGAGGAAATTGACCAGGAGGATTCTGATGGTGAGGTGGTTTGTTTAAGTCAGGCACCCGGGGAGACACCTGTTGTCCGTGGGAGGAATATGGCCGTTGACATGCCAGGTGAAAATACCAAAAAAATCAGCTCTTCGGTGTGGAGGTATTTCACCAGAAATGCGGACAACAGGTGTCAAGCCGTGTGTTCCCTTTGTCAAGCTGTAATAAGTAGGGGTAAGGACGTTAACCACCTCGGAACATCCTCCCTTATACGTCACCTGCAGCGCATTCATCATAAGTCAGTGACAAGTTCAAAAACTTTGGGTGACAGCGGAAGCAGTCCACTGACCAGTAAATCCCTTCCTCTTGTAACCAAGCTCACGCAAACCACCCCACCAACTCCCTCAGTGTCAATTTCCTCCTTCCCCAGGAATGCCAATAGTCCTGCAGGCCATGTCACTGGCAAGTCTGACGAGTCCTCTCCTGCCTGGGATTCCTCCGATGCATCCTTGCGTGTAACGCCTACTGCTGCTGGCGCTGCTGTTGTTGCCGCTGGGAGTCGATGGTCATCCCAGAGGGGAAGTCGTAAGCCCACTTGTACTACTTCCAGTAAGCAATTGACTGTTCAACAGTCCTTTGCGAGGAAGATGAAATATCACAGCAGTCATCCTACTGCAAAGCGGATAACTGAGTCCTTGACAACTATGTTGGTGTTAGACGTGCGTCCGGTATCCGCCGTTAGTTCACAGGGAACTAGACAATTTATTGAGGCAGTGTGCCCCCGTTACCAAATACCATCTAGGTTCCACTTCTCTAGGCAGGCGATACCGAGAATGTACACGGACGTCAGAAAAAGACTCACCAGTCTCCTAAAAAATGCAGTTGTACCCAATGTCCACTTAACCACGGACATGTGAACAAGTGGAGCAGGGCAGGGTCAGGACTATATGACTGTGACTGCCCACTGGGTAGATGTATGGACTCCCGCCGCAAGTACAGCAGCGGCGGCACCAGTAGCAGCATCTCGCAAACGCCAACTCTTTCCTAAGCAGGCTACGCTTTGTATCACCGCTTTCCAGAATACGCACACAGCTGAAAACCTCTTACGGCAACTGAGGAAGATCATCGCGGAATGGCTTACCCCAATTGGACTCTCCTGTGGATTTGTGGCATCGGACAACGCCAGCAATATTGTGTGTGCATTAAATATGGGCAAATTCCAGCACGTCCCATGTTTTGCACATACCTTGAATTTGGTGGTGCAGAATTTTTTTAAAAACGACAGGGGCGTGCAAGAGATGCTGTCGGTGGCCAGAAAAATTGCGGGACACTTTCGGCGTACAGGCACCACGTACAGAAGACTGGAGCACCACCAAAAACTACTGAACCTGCCCTGCCATCATCTGAAGCAAGAAGTGGTAACGAGGTGGAATTCAACCCTCTATATGCTTCAGAGGTTGGAGGAGCAGCAAAAGGCCATTCAAGCCTATACAATTGAGCACGATATAGGAGATGGAATGCACCTGTCTCAAGTGCAGTGGAGAATGATTTCAACGTTGTGCAAGGTTCTGATGCCCTTTGAACTTGCCACACGTGAAGTCAGTTCAGACACTGCCAGCCTGAGTCAGGTCATTCCCCTCATCAGGCTTTTGCAGAAGAAGCTGGAGGCATTGAAGAAGGAGCTAAAAGGGAGCGATTCCGCTAGGCATGTGGGACTTGTGGATGCAGCCCTTAATTCGCTTAACAAGGATTCACGGGTGGTCAATCTGTTGAAATCAGAGCACTACATTTTGGCCACCGTGCTCGATCCTAGATTTAAAGCCTACCTTGGATCTCTCTTTCCGGCAGACACAGGTCTGCTGGGGTTGAAAGACCTGCTGGTGACAAAATTGTCAAGTCAAGCGGAACGCGACCTGTCAACATCTCCTCCTTCACATTCTCCCGCAACTGGGGGTGCGAGGAAAAGGCTCAGAATTCCGAGCCCACCCGCTGGCGGTGATGCAGGGCAGTCTGGAGCGACTGCTGATGCTGACATCTGGTCCGGACTGAAGGACCTGACAACGATTACGGACATGTCGTCTACTGTCACTGCATATGATTCTCTCAACATTGATAGAATGGTGGAGGATTATATGAGTGACCGCATCCAAGTAGGCACGTCACACAGTCCGTACTTATACTGGCAGGAAAAAGAGGCAATTTGGAGGCCCTTGCACAAACTGGCTTTATTCTACCTAAGTTGCCCTCCCACAAGTGTGTACTCCGAAAGAGTGTTTAGTGCCGCCGCTCACCTTGTCAGCAATCGGCGTACGAGGTTACATCCAGAAAATGTGGAGAAGATGATGTTCATTAAAATGAATTATAATCAATTCCTCCGCGGAGACATTGACCAGCAGCAATTGCCTCCACAAAGTACACAGGGAGCTGAGATGGTGGATTCCAGTGGGGACGAATTGATAATCTGTGAGGAGGGGGATGTACACGGTGATATATCGGAGGGTGAAGATGAGGTGGACATCTTGCCTCTGTAGAGCCAGTTTGTGCAAGGAGAGATTAATTGCTTCTTTTTTGGGGGGGGTCCAAACCAACCCGTCATATCAGTCACAGTCGTGTGGCAGACCCTGTCACTGAAATGATGGGTTGGTTAAAGTGTGCATGTCCTGTTTTGTTTATACAACATAAGGGTGGGTGGGAGGGCCCAAGGATAATTCCATCTTGCACCTCTTTTTTCTTTTCTTTTTCTTTGCATCATGTGCTGATTGGGGAGGGTTTTTTGGAAGGGACATCCTGCGTGACACTGCAGTGCCACTCCTAGATGGGCCCGGTGTTTGTGTCGGCCACTAGGGTCGCTAATCTTACTCACACAGCTACCTCATTGCGCCTCTTTTTTTCTTTGCGTCATGTGCTGTTTGGGGAGGGTTTTTTGGAAGGGACATCCTGCGTGACACTGCAGTGCCACTCCTAGATGGGCCCGGTGTTTGTGTCGGCCACTAGGGTCGCTAATCTTACTCACACAGTCAGCTACCTCATTGCGCCTCTTTTTTTCTTTGCGTCATGTGCTGTTTGGGGAGGGTTTTTTGGAAGGGCCATCCTGCGTGACACTGCAGTGCCACTCCTAGATGGGCCCGGTGTTTGTGTCGGCCACTAGGGTCGCTAATCTTACTCACACAGCTACCTCATTGCGCCTCTTTTTTTCTTTGCGTCATGTGCTGTTTGGTGAGGGTTTTTTGGAAGGGACATCCTGCGTGACACTGCAGTGCCACTCCTAGATGGGCCCGGTGTTTGTGTCGGCCACTAGGGTCGCTTATCTTACTCACACAGCGACCTCGGTGCAAATTTTAGGACTAAAAATAATATTGTGAGGTGTGAGGTATTCAGAATAGACTGAAAATGAGTGTAAATTATGGTTTTTGAGGTTAATAATACTTTGGGATCAAAATGACCCCCAAATTCTATGATTTAAGCTGTTTTTTAGTGTTTTTGGAAAAAAACACCCGAATCCAAAACACACCCGAATCCGACAAAAATAATTCGGTGAGGTTTTGCCAAAACGCGTTCGAACCCAAAACACGGCCGCGGAACCGAACCCAAAACCAAAACACAAAACCCGAAAAATTTCAGGCGCTCATCTCTACTTGCGTCTGCATTATTTAGCGATCCATGCTGAATTAGGCCCATAATGTGCAAATCAAGTATTATATCTGTTACCTATGAGCTGATGACTGAAGAGATTTCCCTATGAACCACGTTCTGTTTTAAGACATGTTAATTACACAATTGCAGCCAACTTTGGAACTTTTAGTGCAGTTGGAAGATCACTTGTTAACACAGTCCAGTATCCGCAGGCCACATATTGCATCAATTCTATTCATTTTTATTGGGTCTATTCTCGCCACTGTGCTTAGTTTGTTCAAAAATCTCATATTATTTGAGTGAGGGGGAGTGGTGTTGCTCTACCTCCTGTACTTAGTACTGTGGCATCCCAGGTAATCTATACCCCCCTCCCCCTCTTTCTTGAAAAGCCTGTCCATAGAGGGAGTCCAGATGCGTAGAGTGACAGCTCTAAAAATGTCTACATGCCTAATTCATGTTTGCACACAAATGCATTGCGCAGCTACGGTTTTCTAGGTTACGGCACTGCTAATCATCTCAATTGAAGCTGCCGCCCAGGAAAGCAGATAGACGCTCACCAGAGCCATCACAAAGTCTTCCGCAATTGCATACTCATACACAGCACCGACGCAATAATGAGGAACATAAACTCCTAGAGTTGACCTATGTCTACACAGACTGGCCGTGGCAGTAGCGACGCTAGCACCATATTTCTCTACATACATGATAGCAGCTGAAGGCAGATACATGTCTTGAAAATACTAGAGATGAGCGGGTTCGGTTCCTCGGAATCCGAACCCGCCCGAACTTCAGCTTTTTTTACACGGATCCGAGCGACTCGGATCTTCCCGCCTTGCTCGGTTAACCCGAGCGCGCCCGAACGTCATCATGACGCTGTCGGATTCTCGCGAGGCTCGGATTCTATCGCGAGACTCGGATTCTATATAAGGAGCCGCGCGTCGCCGCCATTTTCACACGTGCATTGAGATTGATAGGGAGAGGACGTGGCTGGCGTCCTCTCCATTTAGATTAGAAGAGAGAGAGTGAGATTGAGACAGAGACACTTGATTTACTGGAGCTTAGGAGTACTAGAGAGAGAGTGCAGAGTTTACTAGTGACTGACCACTGACCAGTGACCACCAGTGCAGTTTTATTTAATATAATCCGTTCTCTGCCTGAAAAAAACGATACACAGTGACTCAGTCACATACCATATCTGTGCTCAGCCCAGTGTGCTGCATCATCTATGTATAATATCTGACTGTGCTCACACAGCTTAATTGTGGGGGAGACTGGGGAGCAGTTATAGGTTATAGCAGGAGCCAGGAGTACATACATATTATTAAAATTAAACAGTGCACACTTTTGCTGCAGGAGTGCCACTGCCAGTGTGACTGACCAGTGACCTGACCACACTGACCACCAGTATAGTCTACTATATTGTGATTGCCTGAAAAAGTTAAACACTCGTCGTGTGACTTGTGTGGTGTTTTTTTATTCTATAAAAAACTCATTCTGCTGACAGACAGTGTCCAGCAGGTCCGTCATTATATAATATATACCTGTCCGGCTGCAGTAGTGATATATATATATATTTTTATATCATTATTTATCATCCAGTCGCAGCAGACACAGTACGGTAGTTCACGGCTGTAGCTACCTCTGTGTCGGCACTCGGCAGTCCATCCATAATTGTATACCACCTACCCGTGGTTTTTTTTTTCTTTCTTCTTTATACATACTACATCTCATTATCATCCAGTCTATATTAGCAGCAGACACAGTACAGTACGGTAGTCCACGGCTGTAGCTACCTCTGTGTCGGCACTCGGCAGTCCATCCATAATTGTATACCACCTACCCGTGGTTTTTTTTTCCTTCTTTATACATACTACATCTCATTATCATCCAGTGTATATTAGCAGCAGACACAGTACAGTACGGTAGTCCACGGCTGTAGCTACCTCTGTGTCGGCACTCGGCAGTCCATCCATAATTGTATACCACCTACCCGTGGTTTTTTTTTCTTTCTTCTTTATACATACTACATCTCATTATCAACCAGTCTATATTATCAGCAGACACAGTACAGTACGGTAGTCCACGGCTGTAGCTACCTCTGTGTCGGCACTCGGCAGTCCATCCATAATTGTATACCACCTACCCGTGTTTTTTTTTTCTTTCTTCTTTATACATACTACATCTCATTATCATCCAGTCTATATTAGCAGCAGACACAGTACAGTACGGTAGTCCACGGCTGTAGCTACCTCTGTGTCGGCACTCGGCAGTCCGTCCATAATTGTATACCACCTACCCGTGGTTTTTTTTTCTTTCTTCTTTATACATACTACATCTCATTATCAACCAGTCTATATTAGCAGCTTCTTTTTTTGGGGGGGTCCAAACCAACCCGTCATATCAGTCACAGTCGTGTGGCAGACCCTGTCACTGAAATGATGGGTTGGTTAAAGTGTGCATGTCCTGTTTTGTTTATACAACATAAGGGTGGGTGGGAGGGCCCAAGGACAATTCCATCTTGCACCTCTTTTTTCTTTTATTTTTCTTTGCGTCATGTGCTGTTTGGGGAGGGTTTTTTGGAAGGGACATCCTGCGTGACACTGCAGTGCCACTCCTAGATGGGCCCGGTGTTTGTGTCGGCCACTAGGGTCGCTTATCTTACTCACACAGTCAGCTACCTCATTGCGCCTCTTTTTTTCTTTGCGTCATGTGCTGTTTGGGGAGGGTTTTTTGGAAGGGACATCCTGCGTGACACTGCAGTGCCACTCCTAGATGGGCCCGGTGTTTGTGTCGGCCACTAGGGTCGCTTATCTTACTCACACAGTCAGCTACCTCATTGCGCCTCTTTTTTTCTTTGCGTCATGTGCTGTTTGGGGAGGGTTTTTTGGAAGGGACATCCTGCGTGACACTGCAGTGCCACTCCTAGATGGGCCCGGTGTTTGTGTCGGCCACTAGGGTCGCTTATCTTACTCACACAGTCAGCTACCTCATTGCGCCTCTTTTTTTCTTTGCGTCATGTGCTGTTTGGGGAGGGTTTTTTGGAAGGGACATCCTGCGTGACACTGCAGTGCCACTCCTAGATGGGCCCGGTGTTTGTGTCGGCCACTAGGGTCGCTTATCTTACTCACACAGTCAGCTACCTCATTGCGCCTCTTTTTTTCTTTGCGTCATGTGCTGTTTGGGGAGGGTTTTTTGGAAGGGACATCCTGCGTGACACTGCAGTGCCACTCCTAGATGGGCCCGGTGTTTGTGTCGGCCACTAGGGTCGCTTATCTTACTCACACAGTCAGCTACCTCATTGCGCCTCTTTTTTTCTTTGCGTCATGTGCTGTTTGGGGAGGGTTTTTTGGAAGGGACATCCTGCGTGACACTGCAGTGCCACTCCTAGATGGGCCCGGTGTTTGTGTCGGCCACTAGGGTTGCTTATCTTACTCACACAGTCAGCTACCTCATTGCGCCTCTTTTTTTCTTTGCGTCATGTGCTGTTTGGGGAGGGTTTTTTGGAAGGGACATCCTGCGTGACACTGCAGTGCCACTCCTAGATGGGCCCGGTGTTTGTGTCGGCCACTATGGTCGCTTATCTTACTCACACAGCTACCTCATTGCGCCTCTTTTTTTCTTTGCGTCATGTGCTGTTTGGGGAGGGTTTTTTGGAAGGGACATCCTGCGTGACACTGCAGTGCCACTCCTAGATGGGCCCGGTGTTTGTGTCGGCCACTAGGGTCGCTTATCTTACTCACACAGCGACCTCGGTGCAAATTTTAGGACTAAAAATAATATTGTGAGGTGTGAGGTATTCAGAATAGACTGAAAATGAGTGGAAATTATGGTTTTTGAGGTTAATAATACTTTGGGATCAAAATGACCCCCAAATTCTATGATTTAAGCTGTTTTTTAGGGTTTTTTGAAAAAAACACCCGAATCCAAAACACACCCGAATCCGACAAAAAAAATTCGGTGAGGTTTTGCCAAAACGCGGTCGAACCCAAAACACGGCCGCGGAACCGAACACAAAACCAAAACACAAAACCCGAAAAATTTCCGGCGCTCATCTCTAGAAAATACCCATAACACGGCTGCGTTTTTGCCACCACTCCCACGTTAACGCCCCCAACAGGTCCCTTACTGTCAATCCCTCTGCGTATAAAATGTCAGTGAGATCGCGATCGCAAGGATACCTTGGCGCAGTGCCGTAACCAGACATTTCGCACTGTGTGCAAGAAACGGCATCGGCGCCCACTGTTATGTAAAATAGGGGCAGAGCGTGCCGTAGGCGCTCATCAAAAATATAGGGGCGTGGCTTCATGGGGAAGGGGTGTGGCCACAAAATAATACCAATTCATATTACAGTGCACAGTACTCTCCATTATTCAAATTATGCCGCACAGTAGCGCCACTATACCAGGTAGAGACCCTTTTACACATTACGGCAGACAGCGTCCCCTTTTTACACATTACGGCAGACAGCGTCCCCTTTTTACACATTACGTCAGAGTCCCCCTTTTTACACATTACGGCAGACAGACAGAGTCCCCTTTTTACACATCACGGAAGACAGAGTTCACCTTTTACACATTAAAACAGGCATATGCGTTGTCTGCCACCTAGTTATGGCCCTGGATAAATAGACAGATAGGTAGACAGGTAGATAGATAGATAGATAGATAGATAGATAGATAGATAGACTAGATGATAGATACTTACTCTCTCCCCGCTCAGGCAGTCAGGCTCCTCGGTGCAGCTGCTGGCAGATCCCAGGCAGGGGAGGAGGAGGAGGGAGGGGGACTCGAGAGCCACAGCAGCGCACTGTAATTGGTGGTCTGGGTGTCTGCAGCTGAATTTAAGTAATCAGATCATTGGAATGTCTTGTCAATCTCAGCATCAAATGGAAAAACCATTTCACCAATCTGGGAACATTGATGGCTGCCAACCAACTGCATGCAATGTCCATTCCTATACACACAGACTAGAGCGGCCATCTGCCTTCTGTCCTTATAGCCACGCCCAAGAATAATCCTATGGTCGTGCTGACCCACAGGGGCACAGGGGGAAATCCCCGATTGGCCCCACTGCCCGAGAGCCCCACTTCCTCTTCTAATGTCAGGTTTCAGACTATGCACTGAATTACAGGCTCAGTTCATACTTGCCGACATTGTTGCCCTATCTCCAGGAGGGGGCAGCCTGGTCGGCAAACAGGGGGCATGTCCGGTGTAAGGGGCGTGTCCGTGGACACGAAAATTTTATTGTGGCTCTGCCCCCCGCTATCCAGTGCCGAGGAAACAGGCACTACATACTGAAGAGCGAAGCTTCGATGACACGATTCAGTGCAAAACGCATCATCGGGTCCCCCTCGGACCACCCACTGGTGCTCCGTTGTGGGCAGCTGAGGGGGAAGATGCAGAGTCTGGCGACAGGTGCGGGACACTTGCTGACCTTTCTGGGGGGGGGGCGGGAATGCCACTTGATTTTCGGGAGCCTCCGACCGTACCAGGAGGGTAGGCAAGTATCGATCAGTTACCTGGTAGAGCGGATGAACAGACTGCATTGTAGTATCCATGTTTTCTGCAGACTATGACCTCTATAATGGTTGGCTAAGCCTCAGTGGAAGCTGGCCACGCCCCTTTAGCATGGGCCCTTGCCTTTGTCTTCCCCTTGTGAGACCTTCATGCCTCAGTCCAACACTGAATAATCCTATTCATTTTGATAGGATATTTATTGTGTATTTTGTATGGTGTGAAGTCACACACCAATTTGCCAATATCAACAGCATTACTGAAGCAAAGTTTAATTGTACCAGCACATTACTGTATTCTTTTTATTTTATTTAAAATGTGATGTTGCGTGGTGTTCTGTTTTGTACATGGCTTACATAGCAATAAATGGCTTAGGAACCTGCTACAACCATTAACTATATATCAGTCTCTAATTTCATTTCAACAATATATTGTACGGCACAGCTGATTAATATTGCATTAGTGCACTTTTATATTCATGAATCTTTTACAAGTATGAAAGAAAGTAATCACATGTACCTCTTGCTTGGGGAGAACAGGTGCTGTGATAGCATGGTAAAGAGTAATGTCTGTGTCTTAGTTATTGTGTATACTGAAATGCAGTTTTGTTTAGGACTCATGGGAAAAGCAGCCACATAATGGTAACTCTAATCCTCTGTACCAGTGCCGTAACTAGGCATTTTAGCTAGAGATGAGCGCCTGAAATTTTTCGGGTTTTGGTTTTGGGTTCGGTTCCGCGGCCGTGTTTTGGGTTCGACCGCGTTTTGGCAAAACCTCACCGAATTTTTTTTGTCGGATTCGGGTGTGTTTTGGATTCGGGTGTTTTTTTCAAAAAACCCTAAAAAACAGCTTAAATCATAGAATTTGGGGGTCATTTTGATCCCAAAGTATTATTAACCTCAAAAACCATAATTTCCACTCATTTTCAGTCTATTCTGAATACCTCACACCTCACAATATTATTTTTAGTCCTAAAATTTGCACCGAGGTCGCTGTGTGAGTAAGATAAGCGACCCTAGTGGCCGACACAAACATCGGGCCCATCTAGGAGTGGCACTGCAGTGTCACGCAGGATGTCCCTTCCAAAAAACCCTCCCCAAACAGCACATGACGCAAAGAAAAAAAGAGGCGCAATGAGGTAGCTGTGTGAGTAAGATTAGCGACCCTAGTGGCCGACACAAACACCGGGCCCATCTAGGAGTGGCACTGCAGTGTCACGCAGGATGTCCCTTCCAAAAAACCCTCCCCAAACAGCACATGACGCAAAGAAAAAAAGAGGCGCAATGAGGTAGCTGACTGTGTGAGTAAGATAAGCGACCCTAGTGGCCGACACAAACACCGGGCCCATCTAGGAGTGTCACTGCAGTGTCACGCAGGATGTCCCTTCCAAAAAACCCTCCCCAAACAGCACATGACGCAAAGAAAAAAAGAGGCGCAATGAGGTAGCTGACTGTGTGAGTAAGATAAGCGACCCTAGTGGCCGACACAAACACCGGGCCCATCTAGGAGTGGCACTGCAGTGTCACGCAGGATGTCCCTTCCAAAAAACCCTCCCCAAACAGCACATGACGCAAAGAAAAAAAGAGGCGCAATGAGGTAGCTGACTGTGTGAGTAAGATAAGCGACCCTAGTGGCCGACACAAACACCGGGCCCATCTAGGAGTGGCACTGCAGTGTCACGCAGGATGTCCCTTCCAAAAAACCCTCCCCAAACAGCACATGACGCAAAGAAAAAAAGAGGCGCAATGAGGTAGCTGTGTGAGTAAGATTAGCGACCCTAGTGGCCGACACAAACACCGGGCCCATCTAGGAGTGGCACTGCAGTGTCACGCAGGATGTCCCTTCCAAAAAACCCTCCCCAAACAGCACATGACGCAAAGAAAAAAAGAGGCGCAATGAGGTAGCTGACTGTGTGAGTAAGATAAGCGACCCTAGTGGCCGACACAAACACCGGGCCCATCTAGGAGTGTCACTGCAGTGTCACGCAGGATGTCCCTTCCAAAAAACCCTCCCCAAACAGCACATGACGCAAAGAAAAAAAGAGGCGCAATGAGGTAGCTGACTGTGTGAGTAAGATAAGCGACCCTAGTGGCCGACACAAACACCGGGCCCATCTAGGAGTGGCACTGCAGTGTCACGCAGGATGGCCCTTCCAAAAAACCCTCCCCAAACAGCACATGACGCAAAGAAAAAAAGAGGCGCAATGAGGTAGCTGACTGTGTGAGTAAGATAAGCGACCCTAGTGGCCGACACAAACACCGGGCCCATCTAGGAGTGGCACTGCAGTGTCACGCAGGATGGCCCTTCCAAAAAACCCTCCCCAAACAGCACATGACGCAAAGAAAAAAAGAGGCGCAATGAGGTAGCTGACTGTGTGAGTAAGATAAGCGACCCTAGTGGCCGACACAAACACCGGGCCCATCTAGGAGTGGCACTGCAGTGTCACGCAGGATGTCCCTTCCAAAAAACCCTCCCCAAACAGCACATGACGCAAAGAAAAAAAGAGGCGCAATGAGGTAGCTGACTGTGTGAGTAAGATAAGCGACCCTAGTGGCCGACACAAACACCGGGCCCATCTAGGAGTGGCACTGCAGTGTCACGCAGGATGGCCCTTCCAAAAAACCCTCCCCAAACAGCACATGACGCAAAGAAAAATAAAAGAAAAAAGAGGTGCAAGATGGAATTGTCCTTGGGCCCTCCCACCCACCCTTATGTTGTATAAACAGGACATGCACACTTTAACCAACCCATCATTTCAGTGACAGGGTCTGCCACACGACTGTGACTGATATGACGGGTTGGTTTGGACCCCCCCCAAAAAAGAAGCAATTAATCTCTCCTTGCACAAACTGGCTCTACAGAGGCAAGATGTCCACCTCATCATCATCTTCCGATATATCACCGTGTACATCCCCCTCCTCACAGATTATCAATTCGTCCCCACTGGAATCCACCATCTCAGCTCCCTGTGTACTTTGTGGAGGCAATTGCTGCTGGTCAATGTCTCCGCGGAGGAATTGATTATAATTCATTTTAATGAACATCATCTTCTCCACATTTTCTGGATGTATCCTCGTACGCCGATTGCTGACAAGGTGAGCGGCGGCACTAAACACTCTTTCGGAGTACACACTTGTGGGAGGGCAACTTAGGTAGAATAAAGCCAGTTTGTGCAAGGGCCTCCAAATTGCCTCTTTTTCCTGCCAGTATAAGTACGGACTGTGTGACGTGCCTACTTGGATGCGGTCACTCATATAATCCTCCACCATTCTTTCAATGTTGAGAGAATCATATGCAGTGACAGTAGACGACATGTCCGTAATCGTTGTCAGGTCCTTCAGTCCGGACCAGATGTCAGCATCAGCAGTCGCTCCAGACTGCCCTGCATCACCGCCAGCGGGTGGGCTCGGAATTCTGAGCCTTTTCCTCGCACCCCCAGTTGCGGGAGAATGTGAAGGAGGAGATGTTGACAGGTCGCGTTCCGCTTGACTTGACAATTTTCTCACCAGCAGGTCTTTCAACCCCAGCAGACTTGTGTCTGCCGGAAAGAGAGATCCAAGGTAGGCTTTAAATCTAGGATCGAGCACGGTGGCCAAAATGTAGTGCTCTGATTTCAACAGATTGACCACCCGTGAATCCTTGTTAAGCGAATTAAGGGCTCCATCCACAAGTCCCACATGCCTAGCGGAATCGCTCCGTGTTAGCTCCTCCTTCAATGTCTCCAGCTTCTTCTGCAAAAGCCTGATGAGGGGAATGACCTGACTCAGGCTGGCAGTGTCTGAACTGACTTCACGTGTGGCAAGTTCAAAGGGCATCAGAACCTTGCACAACGTTGAAATCATTCTCCACTGCGCTTGAGACAGGTGCATTCCACCTCCTATATCGTGCTCAATTGTATAGGCTTGAATGGCCTTTTGCTGCTCCTCCAACCTCTGAAGCATATAGAGGGTTGAATTCCACCTCGTTACCACTTCTTGCTTCAGATGATGGCAGGGCAGGTTCAGTAGTTTTTGGTGGTGCTCCAGTCTTCTGTACGTGGTGCCTGTACGCCGAAAGTGTCCCGCAATTCTTCTGGCCACCGACAGCATCTCTTGCACGCCCCTGTCGTTTTTTAAAAAATTCTGCACCACCAAATTCAAGGTATGTGCAAAACATGGGACGTGCTGGAATTTGCCCATATTTAATGCACACACAATATTGCTGGCGTTGTCCGATGCCACAAATCCACAGGAGAGTCCAATTGGGGTAAGCCATTCCGCGATGATCTTCCTCAGTTGCCGTAAGAGGTTTTCAGCTGTGTGCGTATTCTGGAAAGCGGTGATACAAAGCGTAGCCTGCCTAGGAAAGAGTTGGCGTTTGCGAGATGCTGCTACTGGTGCCGCCGCTGCTGTTCTTGCGGCGGGAGTCCATACATCTACCCAGTGGGCTGTCACAGTCATATAGTCCTGACCCTGCCCTGCTCCACTTGTCCACATGTCCGTGGTTAAGTGGACATTGGGTCCAGCTGCATTTTTTAGGACACTGGTGAGTCTTTTTCTGAGGTCCGTGTACATTTTCGGTATCGCCTGCCTAGAGAAGTGGAACCTAGATGGTATTTGGTAACGGGGGCACACTGCCTCAATAAATTGTCTAGTTCCCTGTGAACTAACGGCGGATACCGGACGCACGTCTAACACCAACATAGTTGTCAAGGCCTCAGTTATCCGCTTTGCAGCAGGATGACTGCTGTGATATTTCATCTTCCTCGCAAAGGACTGTTGAACAGTCAATTGCTTACTGGAAGTAGTACAAGTGGGCTTACGACTTCCCCTCTGGGATGACCATCGACTCCCAGCAGCAACAACAGCAGCGCCAGCAGCAGTAGGCGTTACACGCAAGGATGCATCGGAGGAATCCCAGGCAGGAGAGGACTCGTCAGAATTGCCAGTGACATGGCCTGCAGGACTATTGGCATTCCTGGGGAAGGAGGAAATTGACACTGAGGGAGTTGGTGGGGTGGTTTGCGTGAGCTTGGTTACAAGAGGAAGGGATTTACTGGTCAGTGGACTGCTTCCGCTGTCACCCAAAGTTTTTGAACTTGTCACTGACTTATTATGAATGTGCTGCAGGTGACGTATAAGGGAGGATGTTCCGAGGTGGTTAACGTCCTTACCCCTACTTATTACAGCTTGACAAAGGGAACACACGGCTTGACACCTGTTGTCCGCATTTCTGTTGAAATAGTTCCACACCGAAGAGCTGATTTTTTTGGTATTTTCACCAGGCATGTCAACGGCCATATTCCTCCCACGGACAACAGGTGTCTCCCCGGGTGCCTGACTTAAACAAACCACCTCACCATCAGAATCCTCCTGGTCAATTTCCTCCCCAGTGCCAGCAACACCCATATCCTCCTCATCCTGGTGTACTTCAACACTGACATCTTCAATCTGACTATCAGGAACTGGACTGCGGGTGCTCCTTCCAGCACTTGCAGCGTGCGTGCAAATGGTGGAAGGCGCATGCTCTTCACGTCCAGTGTTGGGAAGGTCAGGCATCGCAACTGACACAATTGGACTCTCCTTGTGGATTTGGGATTTCGAAGAATGCACAGTTCTTTGCGGTGCTACTGCTTTTGCCAGCTTGAGTCTTTTCATTTTTCTAGCGAGAGGCTGAGTGCCTCCATCCTCATGTGAAGCTGAACCACTAGCCATGAACATAGGCCAGGGCCTCAGCCGTTCCTTGCCACTCCGTGTGGTAAATGGCATATTGGCAAGTTTACGCTTCTCCTCCGACAATTTTATTTTAGGTTTTGGAGTCCTTTTTTTACTGATATTTGGTGTTTTGGATTTGACATGCTCTGTACTATGACATTGGGCATCGGCCTTGGCAGACGACGTTGCTGGCATTTCATCGTCTCGGCCATGACTAGTGGCAGCAGCTTCAGCACGAGGTGGAAGTGGATCTTGATCTTTCCCTAATTTTGGAACCTCAACATTTTTGTTCTCCATATTTTAATAGGCACAACTAAAAGGCACCTCAGGTAAACAATGGAGATGGATGGATACTAGTATACAATTATGAATGGACTGCCGAGTGCCGACACAGAGGTAGCTACAGCCGTGGACTACCGTACTGTACTGTGTCTGCTGCTAATATAGACTGGATGATAATGAGATGTAGTATGTATGTATAAAGAAGAAAGAAAAAAAAACCACGGGTAGGTGGGATACAATTATGGACGGACTGCCGAGTGCTGACACAGAGGTAGCTACAGCCGTGGACTACCGTACTGTACTGTGTCTGCTGCTAATATAGACTGGTTGATAATGAGATGTAGTATGTATGTATAAAGAAGAAAGAAAAAAAAACCACGGGTAGGTGGTATACAATTATGGATGGACTGCCGAGTGCCGACACAGAGGTAGCTACAGCCGTGGACTACCGTACTGTACTGTGTCTGCTGCTAATATAGACTGGTTGATAATGAGATGTAGTATGTATGTATAAAGAAGAAAGAAAAAAAAACCACGGGTAGGTGGTATACAATTATGGATGGACTGCCGAGTGCCGACACAGAGGTAGCTACAGCCGTGGACTACCATACTGTACTGTGTCTGCTGCTAATATAGACTGGATGATAATGAGATGTAGTATGTATAAAGAAGAAAGAAAAAAAAAACCACGGGTAGGTGGTATACAATTATGGATGGACTGCCGAGTGCCGACACAGAGGTAGCTACAGCCGTGGACTACCGTACTGTACTGTGTCTGCTGCTAATATAGACTGGTTGATAATGAGATATAGTATGTATGTATAAAGAAGAAAGAAAAAAAAACCACGGGTAGGTGGTATACAATTATGGATGGACTGCCGAGTGCCGACACAGAGGTAGCTACAGCCGTGGACTACCGTACTGTACTGTGTCTGCTGCTAATATAGACTGGATGATAATGAGATGTAGTATGTATAAAGAAGAAAGAAGAAAAAACCACGGGTAGGTGGTATACAATTATGGATGGACTGCCGAGTGCCGACACAGAGGTAGCTACAGCCGTGGACTACCGTACTGTACTGTGTCTGCTGCTAATATAGACTGGATGATAATGAGATGTAGTATGTATGTATAAAGAAGAAAGAAAAAAAAACCACGGGTAGGTGGTATACAATTATGGACGGACTGCCGAGTGCCGACACAGAGGTAGCTACAGCCGTGGACTACCGTACTGTACTGTGTCTGCTGCTAATATAGACTGGTTGATAATGAGATGTAGTATGTATGTATAAAGAAGAAAGAAAAAAAAACCACGGGTAGGTGGTATACAATTATGGATGGACTGCCGAGTGCCGACACAGAGGTAGCTACAGCCGTGGACTACCGTACTGTACTGTGTTTGCTGCTAATATAGACTGGATGATAATGAGATGTAGTATGTATAAAGAAGAAAGAAAAAAAAACCACGGGTAGGTGGTATACAATTATGGATGGACTGCCGAGTGCCGACACAGAGGTAGCTACAGCCGTGGACTACCGTACTGTACTGTGTCTGCTGCTAATATAGACTGGTTGATAATGAGATGTAGTATGTATGTATAAAGAAGAAAGAAAAAAAAACCACGGGTAGGTGGTATACAATTATGGACGGACTGCCGAGTGCCGACACAGAGGTAGCTACAGCCGTGGACTACCGTACTGTACTGTCTGCTGCTAATATAGACTGGATGATAATGAGATGTAGTATGTATAAAGAAGAAAGAAAAAAAAAACCACGGGTAGGTGGTATACAATTATGGATGGACTGCCGAGTGCCGACACAGAGGTAGCTACAGCCGTGGACTACCGTACTGTACTGTGTCTGCTGCTAATATAGACTGGATGATAATGAGATGTAGTATGTATAAAGAAGAAAGAAAAAAAAAACCACGGGTAGGTGGTATACAATTATGGATGGACTGCCGAGTGCCGACACAGAGGTAGCTACAGCCGTGAACTACCGTACTGTGTCTGCTGCGACTGGATGATAAATAATGATATAAAAAATATATATATATCACTACTGCAGCCGGACAGGTATATATTATATAATGACGGACCTGCTGGACACTGTCTGTCAGCAGAATGAGTTTTTTATAGAATAAAAAAAAAAACACCACACAAGTCACACGACGAGTGTTTAACTTTTTCAGGCAATCACAATATAGTATACTATACTGGTGGTCAGTGTGGTCAGGTCACTGGTCAGTCACACTGGCAGTGGCACTCCTGCCTGCAGCAAAAGTGTGCACTGTTTAATTTTAATAATATGTATGTACTCCTGGCTCCTGCTATAACCTATAACTGCTCCCCAGTCTCCCCCACAATTAAGCTGTGTGAGCACAGTCAGATATTATACATAGATGATGCAGCACACTGGGCTGAGCACAGATATGGTATGTGACTGAGTCACTGTGTATCGTTTTTTTCAGGCAGAGAACGGATTATATTAAATAAAACTGCACTGGTGGTCACTGGTCAGTGGTCAGTCACTAGTAAACTCTGCACTCTCTAGTACTCCTAAGCTCCAGTAAATCAAGTGTCTCTGTCTCAATCTCACTCTCTATCTTCTAATCTAAATGGAGAGGACGCCAGCCACGTCCTCTCCCTATCAATCTCAATGCACGTGTGAAAATGGCAGCGACGCGCGGCTCCTTATATAGAATCCGAGCCTCGCGAGAATCCGACAGCGTCATGATGACGTTCGGGCGCGCTCGGGTTAACCGAGCAAGGCGGGAAGATCCGAGTCGCTCGGACCCGTGTAAAAAAACATGAAGTTCGGGCGGGTTCGGATTCCGAGGAACCGAACCCGCTCATCTCTAATTTTAGCGCTGTGTGCAAGAAACGACATTGGCGCCCCCCCCCCCACCATGTAAGATAGGGGCAGTGCAAAAATTATATAGGGGCGTGGCTTCATGGGGAAGGGGCGTGGCCACAAAATAATAGCAATTCCTACTACGGTGCACAGTAGTCTCCATTATTCAAATTACGCTGCACAGTAGCGCCACTACACCAGGTAGAGCCCCTTTTATACATTACAGCAGACAGCGTCCCCCTTTTTTACATTACAGCAGACAGCGTCCCCCTTTTTACACATTACAGCAGACAGTGTCCCCCTTTATACACATTGTGGCAGACTGTGTCCCCCTTTATACACATTGCGGCAGCCAGTCCCCCTTTTTACACATTGCGTCAGCCAGGCCCCCTTTTTACATATTACGGCAGACGGTGTCCCCCTTTTTACACATTGCGGCAGACGGTGTCCCCCTTTATACACATTGCGGCAGCCAGTCCCCCTTTTTACACATTGCGGCAGCCAGGCCCCCTTTTTACACATTGCGGCAGACGGTGTCCCCCTTTATACACATTGCGGCAGCCAGTCCCCCTTTTTACACATTGCAGCAGCCAGTCCCCCTTTTTACACATTACGGCAGCCAGTCCCCCTTTTTACACATTGCGGCAGCCAGGTCCCCTTTTTACACATAATGGCAGACGGTGTCCCCGAGAGAGAGAGAGAGAGAGAGAGAGAGAGAGAGAGATAGAGAGAGATACTTACCATCTCCCCGCTGACAGTCAGGCTCCTCGTGCAGCTCCCTCGGTGCAGGCAGGTGAGAAGGAGGAGGAGGGAGGGGGACTGGAGCCGCAGCAGCGCTATTTCATTGGTAGTAAGCGCCGCTGCAGCTGTCCCCTCTCCTTCCGTATTGGTTGCCCGGCGCTGCTGTGGATGCTGGGATGGAGGAACCGGATCCCAGCATCCACAGCAGCGCTGGGCAGCCAATACGGAAGGAGAGGGGGCTGCGGCAGCGGCGCTTACTACCACTGAAATAGCGCTGCTGCGGCTCCAGTCCCCCTCCCTCCTCCTCCTTCTCCGCTGCCAGGCGCTGTAGCTCTCCTCCCCAGTGCGGCGGCGGCGCACGGCGCAGACTTCAGAGGCGGCATGTAATGAGTCAATTTGACTCATTATATGCCGCTGGCCGTGCGCCCTCAGGGCAACTGCGCTGTGTGCCAAGCCCACTTGGCACACACGTAGTTACGGCCCTGCTCTGTACATTTGTGTGTTATTTCTTGTAAACATTTGACCCTGCAACTCACGGAGACTTTCCTCTCACTCCAGACTTACATTTTAATTCCTTACATGTAGACCTTTGCTACAACATGAGTAATTAACAGTTCCTAATATAGCAACGTGGGTAGGCAAACAAGGTTTAGCTACAAAATAGGAAGTGTACAGGCAGATCAATGTCAAAAGGAAGCTTGTAAAACAGGGATATGTATATAGTGAGCCTTAGGTGTTGTGAAGCTGAAGATGACGGACAAGCTGTCGGCTATATGAACGGACTGAATAGATGGCAGATTTCATGAAGGGTTAGTGATATGAAATAATGACACGAGTATCAAAGCTGAAGCTTCTGCCTTTCCCTCTAATTATGCTCATGAATAATGCATGGCCTCCCTTGGGCTACGAGCACAATCCCAAACCTTCCCTCGTCTTGTGGAAAGCAGCACATGGGGATTTCAAGAATTTCCCAAGTATGCATTGTTCTAACAGGTCTGCAGAAAAGAGGGGGCTGCTCTCTATAAAAGCAGACAATAAGGACTGGAGAATGGGCCATGTCTGTAACGAATAAATTAAACAGAAGAAAGAGAATTGAGAGAAACTGCTGTACAGTTGGAGCACCTTTGTTCCGTGTGCACTTGTGTACTGCATGTAGCTCTAATGTCAGAATGAGTGCTGTGAGGAGTATTGGGTGTGGTACTTGGGTTCCTCTGCATAAATCCTTGCCCCGTAACTTATTTTATAAATAATTGTCTGGTATTCCTACTTTGGTGCCAAGGCATGTAACAACACTGTGTCTTTACAAGAGTGTTTATATACCTTCCAAACATCACGGGCCAAATGTAATAGAGTGAGAGTTTCAGAAAGTGAGAGATTTGGTAAGGTTTTCAGTTTTTTTGAAAGTGGCAATCATTTACACTGCAAAACCAGGTTGATCTTGCTGTGTAAATGATTGCCACTTTAAAAAAAACCTGCAAAACCATACCAAATCTCTAACTTTTTGAAAGGGATCAGTACGAGATCCCGCCGGACGGGATCCCGGCGGTCGGAAGCCCGACACCGGGATCCCGGCGGTTGGAAGCCCGTCACCGGGATCCCGACTGCCACAATCCCGACAGGGAGGCGTGCGCAATGCAGGCCCTTGCGGGCACGGTACCTTGCTATGCTCGGCGCACTAATTTATTCACCCTCTATGGATGTCGAGACACCCACAGAGGGAGAATATGTCGGGATTGTGCCGGTCGGGATCCCGGTGTCGGTATTCCGACCGCCGGGATCCCGTCCGACGGGATCTTGACCGCATCCCTTTTGAAACTCTCACTCTATTACATTTGGCCCCACATGTGCTGTACACATTATAACAACTGGAAACCCAGTCTGTCATCACTGAACATTTCAGTGGACCCCCATTTATTTTATGAAACATGCTTTAAATAAGGTGAAAAGTACTAATTAAATAAAACTGAATGCAAACATCCATTGGTTTTCCCTTTAAAAATCGTACAGGAATCTTCTTTCCTGTCGATATATGAATTCAAATGTTTGTTAAGTAATGTGAATAGATGGCTGCAACTTCATATACTAGAGCAGCTGCACTAATCAGAGGCGGAACTACCGTCAGTGCAACCAGTGCGTTGCACTGGGGCCCGCCTCTGTCCAGGGGCCCAAAGCATGTAATGAGTCAAACTGACTCATTACATGCCGCTGCGTGCTGCGGGCAACCGCTGCCCGCAGCGCACAGCCGCCCGGAGAGGAGAGGAGCAGCGGTACGGGGGAAGGAGGAGGAGGGAGGAGGAGGAGGGAGCCGCAGCAGCGCTTTGTTACTTTGTTCTTTCTTTCTTTCTTTCTTTCTTTCTTTCTTTCTTTCTTTCTTTCTTTCTTTCTTGGGACTGCCTGCCGCTATGTGTAAAAATGGGGAATCTGCCTGCCGCTATGTGTAAAAATGGGGAATCTGCCTGCCGCAATGTGTAAAAATGGGGAATCTGCCTGCCGCAATGTGTAAAAATGGGGAATCTGCCTGCTGCTATGTGTAAAAATGGGGAATCTGCCTGCCGCAATGTGTAAAAAGGGGGAATCTGCCTGCCGTAATGTGTAAAAATGGGGAATCTGCCTGCCGCAATGTGTAAAAATGGGGAATCTGCCTGCCGCAATGTGTAAAAATGGGCAATCTGCCTGCCGCAATGTGTAAAAATGGGGAATCTGCCTGCCGCAATGTGTAAAAAGGGGGAATCTGCCTGCCGCAATGTGTAAAAAGGGGGAATCTGCCTGCCGTAATGTGTAATAAGGGGGACGCTGTCTGCCGTAATGTGTAACAAGGGCACGCTGTCTGCCGTAATGTGTAAAAAGGGGACGCTGTCTGCTGTTATGTGTAAAAAGTGTACGCTGTCTGCCGTAATGTGTAAAAAGGGGACGCTGTCTGCCGTAATGTGTAAAAAGGGGGACGCTGTCTGCCGTTATGTGTAAAAAGTGTACGCTGTCTGCCGCTATGTGTAACAAGGGCACGCTGTCTGCCGTTATGTGTAAAAAGGGGACGCTGTCTGCCGTTATGTGTAAAAAGTGCACGCTGTCTGCCGTAATGTGTAAAAAGGGGGACGCTGTCTGCCGTAATGTGTAAAAAGAGGAATCTGTCCGCTGTAAGGTGTAAAAGGGTCTCTACCTGGTGTAGTGGTGCTACTGTGCGGCGTAATTTGAATAATGGAGACTACTGTGCACCGTTTTATGAATTGGTATTATTTTGTGGCCACACCCCTTCCCCACGAAGCCACGCCACTATGTATTTTTGCGCGCGCCTACGGCGCGCACTGCCCCTGTTTTGCATGCAGGGGTGGGGCTCCGATGCCGTTTCTTGCACACAGTGCTAAAATGTCTAGTTACGGCACTGTTGCTAGGTATCCATTTCTCTGGCCCTGAGCAGGTCCCCCTCACCAGATCCTCTCCAGGGGTGAGGGGGTGGACTTGGATGGGATGGGGGGGGGGGCCAAAGCATTTTGCCGCACCTGGGCCCACCGCTCTCTAGTTCCGCCACTGGCACTAATGACTCAAATATTCCCAGCTGGTAGTTTCCAAACTCAATCAGCCAATAAGAAGCCACTATTGATTGTCATCATCATTTGTGCGGATTTTGCACTAGTAGTTGAGCACCTGCAAGAGACATGTCCTGTGACAGACGCATATGTGTCTGTGTACAGGTCTACCTTGGTGGCTTTTATGTGAACACCCCCATACTGTACGTGGCCTATGGAAGTTAGAATGAGAGAATTAAAGGATTTGTCCACTGTTGAACAACCTACACAGGTGGTGTGGTTTATGCAGGCAGACTATATAAATCCAGAACGAACAGCAAATATATTTTACCTATGAGGATATTTCCGTTTCATATCAAACTACATAGTAGATTGTCTTCCCTTGTAATGCCCGTGATTAAACTTACATTTCAAAACAATGCATCCCTAAGAAACTTTTGCGAAATGTAGCCCATAGGATACAATGTCCAGGGCCGTTTCTAGGGGCAGGCGAGCAGTGCAACCGCACTGGGCGCCCGCTGCGGCATTAACTGTGGCTCCCTGCTTCCCCCTCCTATTTCTCCCAGAGTAACCCGCTCGGGGGGCGGAGTTTCGGCCGGCGCGAGGAGCGACTGGTGAGGCAGGCCGAAGAGCGGTAATCGCCTCTGTAAGTCCTCTCTCTCTCAATGTGTAAAATTGGGACAACTGCCGTAATGTGTGAAATGGGGACTCTTGCCTGACGTAGTGTGGGGATTTAATGTATCAAGGGCATTGCGGTGTGTGGCATAATATGGTGCAGGGGGCATTACTGTGTGGGGCTTAATATGGTTGAATTTTTTTTTCCTGTGGTGGTCGTGATCTGTTGGAGCAGGGTCAAACACTGGATTGTGAGGTAGTCTTTTCAGACGAGGCCATGCCCATTTAAATGAGGCCACACCCATTTAGATGAGGCCACGCCCCATTGCCGGGTGCGCACGCAAGTTTTTTTTTATCTAGGTGTGTGTGGGGGGGAGGCATTTTTTTATGTCATGGGGGGGCGCATTTTTAAATCTGGCACTGGAAGCCAAATTGGCTAGAAACAGCCCTGACAATGTCTAATGTTCTAGAGTCCCTCTCCGTGCGCATTATCAGCTCTCAAACTAATAATTATGCTAACTATGGCGGTATTTATATAGCACTTTTCTCACAATAGGACTCAAAGAAACTGTTTCTGAGCCTCACGCATCTATATATACAGCTACATTTAGCAAATTTTAGCAACCTGCACATACGCTCAGGGCCAGATTAACAATGAGGCAGATGGAGCTACAGCTCCAGGCCTCCACATAAAAATAGGCCCATCCTGCTAGCAGCAGGATGGTGACCAGGCACACAGCTGGCCAAACAATCATAAATCATAAGTATTAAAAGTTTTTTTAGTTTTCTCACAAAATTATGCATATTTTCTATGTTTATGTATTTAGGAAGTGATTAGGGTTCATAGTGTATAGGGTGTACACACCCATATGGCTCTGGCCACACCCACACAGCACTAATCACAGCTCCTCCCCTTCACAGTATAGGCCCTTGGAAATTTTCAGCTCCAGGCCCATGTGACCCTTAATCCGTCCCTGCATGCGCTCTAGTAAAAATACTAGTGATGAGCGGGTTCGGTTTCTCGGAAACCGAACCCCCCCGAACTTCACGCTTTTTACACGGGTCCGAGGCAGACTCGGATCTTCCCGCCTTGCTCGGTTAACCCGAGCGCGCCCGAACGTCATCATCCCGCTGTCGGATTCTCGCGAGGCTCGGATTCTATCGCGAGACTCGGATTCTATATAAGGAGCCGCGCGTCGCCGCCATTTTCACACGTGCATTGAGATTGATAGGGAGAGGACGTGGCTGGCGTCCTCTCCGTTTAGAGTAGACTAGAGAGTAGTAGAGACACTTGATTTACTAATTTTGGGGAGCATATTAGGAGTACTACTTGCTGATAGTGTGACCAGTGACCACCAGTTTAATTAATCCGTTCTCTGCCTGAAAAAAAACGATACACAGTGTGACACAGTCACATACCATATCTGTGCTCAGCCTCAGTGTGCCCTCAGTGTGCTGCATCATCTATGTAATACTGTATATCTGACTGTGCTGAGTGCTCACTGCTCACACAGCATAATTGTGGGGGAGACTGGGGAGCAGTTATAGCAGGAGTACATATTTTAACAGTGCACACTTTTGCTGCCAGAGTGCCACTGCCAGTGTGACTGACCAGTGACCACTGACCACCAGTATATTGTGATTGTCTGCCTGAAAAAGTTAAACACTCGTCGTGTGGTGTTTTTATTCTATAAACGCATTCTGCTGACAGTGTCCAGCAGGTCCGTCATTATATAATATATACCTGTCCAGCTGCAGTAGTGATATATATATATTTTTTATATCATTATCATCCAGTCTATATTAGCACTGCAGCAGACGCAGTACGGTAGTCCACGGCTGTAGCTACCTCTGTGTCGGCAGTCGCTCGTCCATCCATAATTGTATACCACCTACCCGTGGTGTTTTTTTTTTTCTATCTTCTTGATACTAGTAGCTTACTTTAGGAGTCTGCAGTGCTGAGCTGACAGTGTCCAGCAGGTCCGTCATTATATAATATATACCTGTCCGGCTGCAGTAGTGATATATATATATTTTATATCTCATTATCATCCAGTCTATATTAGCAGCAGACGCAGTATGGTAGTCCACGGCTGTAGCTACCTCTGTGTCGGCAGTCGCTCGTCCATCCATAATTGTATACCACCTACCCGTGGTGTTTTTTTTTTCTATCTTCTTGATACTAGTAGCTTACTTTAGGAGTCTGCAGTGCTGAGCTGACAGTGTCCAGCAGGTCCGTCATTATATAATATATACCTGTCCGGCTGCAGTAGTGATATATATATATTTTTTATCTCATTATCATCCAGTCTATATTAGCAGCAGACGCAGTACGGTAGTCCACGGCTGTAGCTACCTCTGTGTCGGCAGTCGCTCGTCCATCCATAATTGTATACCACCTAGCCGTGGTGTTTTTTTTTTTTCTATCTTCTTGATACTAGTAGCTTACTTTAGGAGTCTGCAGTGCTGAGCTGACAGTGTCCAGCAGGTCCGTCATTATATAATATATACCTGTCCGGCTGCAGTAGTGATAAATATATATTTTATATCTCATTATCATCCAGTCTATATTAGCAGCAGACGCAGTACGGTAGTCCATGGCTGTAGCTACCTCTGTGTCGGCAGTCGCTCGTCCATCCATAATTGTATACCACCTACCCGTGGTGTTTTTTTTTTCTTCTATCTTCTTGATACTACTAGTAGCTTACTTTAGGAGTCTGCAGTGCTGAGCTGACAGTGTCCAGCAGGTCCGTCATTATATAATATATACCTGTCCGGCTGCAGTAGTGATAAATATATATTTTATATCTCATTATCATCCAGTCTATATTAGCAGCAGACGCAGTACGGTAGTCCACGGCTGTAGCTACCTCTGTGTCGGCAGTCGCTCGTCCATCCATAATTGTATACCACCTACCTGTGGTGTTTTTTTTTTTTTCTATCTTCTTGATACTACTAGTAGCTTACTTTAGGAGTCTGCAGTGCTGAGCTGACAGTGTCCAGCAGGTCCGTCATTATATAATATATACCTGTCCGGCTGCAGTAGTGATATATATATATTTTATATCTCATTATCATCCAGTCTATATTAGCAGCAGACGCAGTACGGTAGTCCACGGCTGTAGCTACCTCTGTGTCGGCAGTCGCTCGTCCATCCATAATTGTATACCACCTACCCGTGGTGTTTTTTTTCTTTCTATCTTCTTGATACTAGTAGCTTACTTTAGGAGTCTGCAGTGCTGAGCTGACAGTGTCCAGCAGGTCCGTCATTATATAATATATACCTGTCCGGCTGCAGTAGTGATATATATATATTTTATATCTCATTATCATCCAGTCTATATTAGCAGCAGACGCAGTACGGTAGTCCACGGCTGTAGCTACCTCTGTGTCGGCAGTCGCTCGTCCATCCATAATTGTATACCACCTACCTGTGGTGTTTTTTTCTTCTTCTATCTTCTTGATACTACTAGTAGCTTACTTTAGGAGTCTGCAGTGCTGAGCTGACAGTGTCCAGCAGGTCCGTCATTATATAATATATACCTGTCCGGCTGCAGTAGTGATATATATATATATTTTATATCTCATTATCATCCAGTCTATATTAGCAGCAGACGCAGTACGGTAGTCCACGGCTGTAGCTACCTCTGTGTCGGCAGTCGCTCGTCCATCCATAATTGTATACCACCTACCTGTGGTTTTTTTTTTTTTTCTATCTTCTTGATACTACTAGTAGCTTACTTTAGGAGTCTGCAGTGCTGAGCTGACAGTGTCCAGCAGGTCCGTCATTATATAATATATACCTGTCCGGCTGCAGTAGTGATATATATATATTTTATATCTCATTATCATCCAGTCTATATTAGCAGCAGACGCAGTACGGTAGTCCACGGCTGTAGCTACCTCTGTGTCGGCAGTCGCTCGTCCATCCATAATTGTATACCATCTACCCGTGGTGTTTTTTTTTTTTTTTTCTATCTTCTTGATACTAGTAGCTTACTTTAGGAGTCTGCAGTGCTGAGCTGACAGTGTCCAGCAGGTCCGTTATTATATAATATATACCTGTCCGGCTGCAGTAGTGATATATATATATATTTTATATCATTATCATCCAGTCTATATTAGCAGCAGACGCAGTACGGTAGTCCACGGCTGTAGCTACTTCTGTGTCGGCAGTCGCTCGTCCATCCATAAGTATACTAGTATCCATCCATCTCCATTGTTTACCTGAGGTGCCTTTTAGTTGTGCCTATTAAAATATGGAGAACAAAAATGTTGAGGTTCCAAAAATAGGGAAAGATCAAGATCGACTTCCACCTCGTGCTGAAGCTGCTGCCACTAGTCATGGCCGAGACGATGAAATGCCAGCAACGTCGTCTGCCAAGGCCGATGCCCAATGTCATAGTACAGAGCATGTCAAATCCAAAACACCAAATATCAGTAAAAAAAGGACTCAAAAATCTAAAATAAAATCGTCGGAGGAGAAGCGTAAACTTGCCAATATGTCATTTACCACACGGATTGGCAAGGAACGGCTGAGGCCCTGGCCTATGTTCATGGCTAGTGGTTCAGCTTCACATGAGGATGGAAGCACTCAGCCTCTCGCTAGAAAAATTAAAAGACTTAAGCTGGCAAAAGCACAGCAAAGAACTGTGCGTTCTTCGAAATCACAAATCCACAAGGAGAGTCCAATTGTGTCGTTTGCAATGCCTGACCTTCCCAACACTGGACGTGAAGAGCATGCGCCTTCCACCATTTGCACGCCCCCTGCAAGTGCTGGAAGGAGCACCCGCAGTCCTGTTCCTGATAGTCAGATTGAAGATGTCAGTGTTGAAGTACACCAGGATGAGGAGGATATGGGTGTTGCTGGCGCTGGGGAGGAAATTGACCAGGAGGATTCTGATGGTGAGGTGGTTTGTTTAAGTCAGGCACCCGGGGAGACACCTGTTGTCCGTGGGAGGAATAGGGCCATTGACATGCCTGGTGAAAATACCAAAAAAATCAGCTCTTCGGTGTGGAAGTATTTCAACAGAAATGCGGACAACATTTGTCAAGCCGTGTGTTGCCTTTGTCAAGCTGTAATAAGTAGGGGTAAGGACGTTAACCACCTCGGAACATCCTCCCTTATACGTCACCTGCAGCGCATTCATCATAAGTCAGTGACAAGTTCAAAAACTTTGGGCGACAGCGGAAGCAGTCCACTGACCAGTAAATCCCTTCCTCTTGTAACCAAGCTCACGCAAACCACCCCACCAACTCCCTCAGTGTCAATTTCCTCCTTCCCCAGGAATGCCAATAGTCCTGCAGGCCATGTCACTGGCAATTATGACGAGTCCTCTCCTGCCTGGGATTCCTCCGATGCATCCTTGCGTGTAACGCCTACTGCTGCTGGCGCTGCTGTTGTTGCTGCTGGGAGTCGATGGTCATCCCAGAGGGGAAGTCGTACTCGTAAGACCACTTTTACTACTTCCACCAAGCAATTGACTGTCCAACAGTCCTTTGCGAGGAAGATGAAATATCACAGCAGTCATCCTGCTGCAAAGCGGATAACTGAGGCCTTGGCATCCTGGGCGGTGAGAAACGTGGTTCCGGTATCCATCATTACTGCAGAGGCAACTAGAGACTTGTTGGAGGTACTGTGTCCCCGGTACCAAATACCATCTAGGTTCCATTTCTCTAGGCAGGCGATACCGAAAATGTACACAGACCTCAAAAAAAGACTCACCAGTGTCCTGTGACAGCCCACTGGGTAGATGTATGGACTCCCGCCGCAAGAACAGCAGCGGCGGCACCAGTAGCAGCATCTCGCAAACGCCAACTCTTTCCTAGGCAGGCTACGCTTTGTATCACCGCTTTCCAGAATACGCACACAGCTAAAAACCTCTTACGGCAACTGAGGAAGATCATCGCAGAATGGCTTACCTCAATTGGACTCTCCTGTGGATTTGTGGCATCGGACAACGCCAGCAATATTGTGTGTGCATTAAATATGGGCAAATTCCAGCACGTCCCATGTTTTGCACATACCTTGAATTTGGTGGTGCAGAATTATTTAAAAAACGAGAGGGGCGTGCAAGAGATGCTGTCGGTGGCCAGAAGAATTGCGGGACACTTTCGGCGTACAGGCACCACGTACAGAAGACTGGAGCACCACCAAAAATGCCTGAACCTGCCCTGCCATCATCTGAAGCAAGAAGTGGTAACGAGGTGGAATTCAACCCTCTATATGCTTCAGAGGTTGGAGGAGCAGCAAAAGGCCATTCAAGCCTATACAACTGAGCACGATATAGGAGGTGGAATGCACCTGTCTCAAGCGCAGTGGAGAATGATTTCAACGTTGTGCAAGGTTCTGCAACCTTTGAACTTGCCACACGTGAAGTCAGTTCAGACACTGCCAGCCTGAGTCAGGTCATTCCCCTCATCAGGCTTTTGCAGAAGAAGCTGGAGACATTGAAGGAGGAGCTAACACAGAGCGATTCCGCTAGGCATGTGGGACTTGTGGATGGAGCCCTTAATTCGCTTAACAAGGATTCACGGGTGGTCAATCTGTTGAAATCAGAGCACTACATTTTGGCCACCGTGCTCGATCCTAGATTTAAAACCTACCTTGGATCTCTCTTTCCGGCAGACACAAGTCTGCTGGGGTTCAAAGAACTGCTGGTGACAAAATTGTCAAGTCAAGCGGAACGCGACCTGTCAGCATCTCCTCCTTCACGTTCTCCCGCAACTGGGGGTGCGAGGAAAAGGCTCAGAATTCCGAGCCCACCCGCTGGCGGTGATGCAGGGCAGTCTGGAGCGACTGCTGATGCTGACATCTGGTCCGGACTGAAGGACCTGACAACGATTACGGACATGTCGTCTACTGTCACTGCATATGATTCTCTCCCCATTGAAAGAATGGTGGAAGATTATATGAGTGACCGCATCCAAGTAGGCACGTCAGACAGTCCGTACTTATACTGGCAGGAAAAAGAGGCAATTTGGAGGCCCTTGCACAAACTGGCTTTATTCTACCTAAGTTGCCCTCCCACAAGTGTGTACTCCGAAAGAGTGTTTAGTGCCGCCGCTCACCTTGTCAGCAATCGGCGTACGAGGTTACATCCAGAAAATGTGGAGAAGATGATGTTCATTAAAATGAATTATAATCAATTCCTCCGTGGAGACATTCACCAGCAGCAATTGCCTCCACAAAGTACACAGGGAGCTGAGATGGTGGATTCCAGTGGGGACGAATTGATAATCTGTGAGGAGGGGGATGTACACGGTGATATATCGGAGGATGATGATGAGGTGGACATCTTGCCTCTGTAGAGCCAGTTTGTGCAAGGAGAGATTAATTGCTTCTTTTTTGGTGGGGGTCCAAACCAACCCGTCATTTCAGTCACAGTCGTGTGGCAGACCCTGTCACTGAAATGATGGGTTGGTTAAAGTGTGCATGTCCTGTTTATACAACATAAGGGTGGGTGGGAGGGCCCAAGGACAATTCCATCTTGCACCTCTTTTTTCTTTCATTTTTCTTTGCGTCATGTGCTATTTGGGGGGTGTTTTTTGGAAGGGCCATCCTGCGTGACACTGCAGTACCACTCCTAGATGGGCCAGGTGTTTGTGTCGGCCACTAGGGTCGCTTAGCTTACTCACACAGCTACCTCATTGCGCCTCTTTTTTTCTTTGCGTCATGTGCTGTTTGGGGAGGGTTTTTTGGAAGGGACATCCTGCGTGACACTGCAGTGCCACTCCTAGATGGGCCAGGTGTTTGTGTCGGCCACTAGGGTCGCTTAGCTTACTCACACAGCTACCTCATTGCGCCTCTTTTTTTCTTTGCGTCATGTGCTGTTTGGGGAGTGTTTTTTGGAAGGGCCATCCTGCGTGACACTGCAGTGCCACTCCTAGATGGGCCAGGTGTTTGTGTCGGCCACTAGGGTCGCTTAGCTTACTCACACAGCTACCTCATTGCGCCTCTTTTTTTCTTTGCGTCATGTGCTGTTTGGGGAGTGTTTTTTGGAAGGGCCATCCTGCGTGACACTGCAGTGCCACTCCTAGATGGGCCAGGTGTTTGTGTCGGCCACTAGGGTCGCTTAGCTTACTCACACAGCTACCTCATTGCGCCTCTTTTTTTCTTTGCGTCATGTGCTGTTTGGGGAGTGTTTTTTGGAAGGGCCATCCTGCGTGACACTGCAGTGCCACTCCTAGATGGGCCAGGTGTTTGTGTCGGCCACTTGGGTCGCTTAGCTTAGCCATCCAGCGACCTCGGTGCAAATTTTAGGACTAAAAATAATATTGTGAGGTGTGAGGTGTTCAGAATAGACTGAAAATGAGTGGAAATTATGGTTATTGAGGTTAATAATACTTTGGGATCAAAATGAGCCCCAAATTCTATGATTTAAGCTGTTTTTTAGGGTTTTTTGAAAAAAACACCCGAATCCAAAACACACCCGAATCCGACAAAAAAAATTCGGTGAGGTTTTGCCAAAACGCGTTCGAACCCAAAACACGGCCGCGGAACCGAACCCAAAACCAAAACACAAAACCCGAAAAATTTCCGGTGCTCATCACTAAAAAATACGCATCTTTGCGATTCTGAGTTGCACAGATTACCACCACTTCTCTGCAGCTGCTAAATTGGCTTTTCTGGATGGCAACAATGTGAACATGCTAATGAACTGTTTTGTGGAAGTGTCAGGGCAGTGTTGCAAATGTGTAGCCAGAGTTTTGTCCTATTCTCTGTCGTGCGTATGCAGTGGGGACAGATCTCTTGCAGCCGGCATAGTATGTGGACAGAAAAACAGTGGGTGGCACAATTTGAATGCTGGAAGATGTGCACATGGCTGCATGAGCATTCCATTAGCTACATATTCCATTCTGTATGGGGCCTGATGTGGCGCTGTGTGATACACAGAATCACACCCATTATACATGTAACCATGTTGTGCAGGTTACATTTAACCTGCACAAGTTCATAATACATAGACAAGAACAAATTATCACAAAAAGTGTCTACTGACTACTTTTATTCCTACAGATTATTTGCTTTTGCTAAAATAAAATCTAACCTATGAAACCATCACTGTTGAAATCTTCTGTGTGTCCCTGGGCAGCAGTGGAGTCAGTACAATATTCTGCATCAGAAGTCAGTGCATTTGGACATCAGAACATTTGGACTACAGCCAGTCAGCTGGGAGATAAGCGTTATTATTTGTATTTTACAAAAATCAAGTGTGTGAGGGGCTGGGAATTGGGGTTTTTGGATGATGGGGTATAGAGTAAAGCTTTGGTAAACAGTACGTGGATAAATCCAACCTGATGATGCCAGTGGAGTAAACAGGGGTCATATGGTAATAATAAGGGGCATATTGCTGCATTTTGAAATGTGTTTTCATGTTTATTAATCCGGTCCTGGCAAAAACCTCACTCCTATGCATAGGTTTTCTTTTCTCCATCTCCAATAAAATACTTGAAAATAGAGGAACTGCTGATGAACAATTTCTTTGCGGTATCCTTTTTCTGATTAAGGAAGATGCAGTGATAAATCCCTTCTTGGGGAAAAAAGGTGGATAAGGAGGTTATCACTGCTACATAAATAAACCCCAAAATGTGTTTACTGAGATGGGTGGGACCAGTAACCATATATGTCATAATGACAGCTCACCTTTCACTTTGCAGGCACTGTATCTAAGCACCGCTGCAGAAGTGCCTGCTCTCTTATAAATGTGAGAGTTCTCCCCCTTAATCCAGTAATCTGGAGAGTAAGCAAGCATGATGTAGATTGTAATGTTCCAAAAGATTGCAAACTCACCATATAAAAAGAGGTGTAAGGTTTTCTGGTGTGGGAGGCAATAACGTGTATGGAATTGTGTAGGGAGTTATTTTAAGGTATACAATATAAAAAGTGGTTTCTACTTTTCTGATAGACCTAATAATACAAATAGAATTATTGATGTTAGGTTGTGTAAGGAATGAGACAGGCATTGTTTTAGTTGCTGACTAAGGCTGCAGAACGAAGAATGCTTAGGCACACCTCTGCACAAGGACATAAAGAATACAGTATGTCTGGTTAGTTGAATACTGTTAGTGCTACAGATTAAGAAAAGTCAGAAGAAGATGTTGTACCATGTTATTATGCATCTGTTGACCTTATGCCTTGCAGTGCTCTGTGGGATGTTACAGTCACTGGTAGAGTATACGAGAATGCTCTCAGGCAGGATATGCAATGTTGTCAAGGTAAGTTTACCAGATGTTCCTTGTAGAGCTCATTGCACATTCCCGTAATGCAGTAACTGGAATGGGAAATGTTTAAAACAGTCATCACATGCTATTCGGATACTGTTCACTTCGAGTAACTGGCTAGTACTGTAACCAAAATTGTTCTCCTACCATTAGGAATATTGCTTTTAGTAAACACCAAGAGGATAAAGTATTTTGTAAATTATATTAATCTGTTCTTGTTGTCTAACAATAACAGATTAGGCATTGGGCTTTCAGTTACCCTAATGTCATACCTCCCAACTGTCCCAATTACAGCTTGACAGTCCCGCTATTTGGACAATGTCCTGCTATCCCACCCGCGGGCAGCAGTGTTTCATGGGCGGGGGGGGGGGGGAGGAGCAGTTGGGGGAGCCTTTGATATATTTTTAAATGCTGTAATCAACTGTTAAAATTATTTTAAAATTAGGATCAAGTTCTTCTGTTCCTGAAAGATATCTTTGACATGATGAAGGTTTGCTAATCATCCGTTAAAATTGTTTTCAAATTAGGATCAAGTTCTTCTGTTCCTCAAAGATTTATTGAACCCGGAGAAGATTGCTATTCGAGCGTGGAGAGTTTGTCAGAAGATATGATGTCAGACAGCAGTGTTTGACTAAGATTTTTTGGGCATATATTGGAGCAGGCTCATTGAAGCCAATTTGTGTCCAATCCTATGTGAACCAAGTTCAACCAACCATCTAAAAAACATGATCTGAGTGACATCTACAGAGCACCTGTCGCTACCACACAGTGTGTGCAGCCATTTTGTGCCACAACCTCATGAATATTGATAATGATAAGTATAGGGAGCAGACCATAAAAGGATGTTTATTTTGTGCTCTGGGTTGTTGGGGATAATGGGACCAAGATTTGCTGTTATACACCAGAGAAAAGCAGCATGTGGCTCTCCAGCTGAACTATAACTCCCAGGATCCATGATGTTTGTCAGCCCTACTGGAAATTGTTTGTCAACAACAGGCAACAGGTGAAGCGCCTCAGGTTGCCTCAGCCAGATTTACACACAGTATATATCATACTGTATTGCAGATATGTATGTTTTTGACCAATATACACAACTAATTTTTGTGTTAATTAATTAACTAGATCAGGGACCCAATGGAGGTAGAGTATGTATGTAGTGGAAGGAAGGATTGATTAGTAATTTGATTTTGTTTGTTTGATTTAAAAATGTAAATTAATCATTGGGGGCATTGGTGATGGTCTTTAATTCATAGAAACAATTTTTATTGGTTATATTATTGCACTAATCTGACTTTTACTAAGTGGGGTGCAGCACACACTACAATTGGTACAAAAATGTACCACCTACAGTGTCACAATACATGTATGAGTCAGAAATAATAATCGAATGCTACGGTTTATTGTGGTACAATCTTCACCCACAGCATCACACAATACAGTACGTGTATGAGTCAGAGATAATAATCGAAATCTATGGTTTCATTTCACCAACAGTGTCACTTAATATGTGTATGAGTAGGAAATAAAATATATTACTGTGGTACCACCTTTAACCACAGCGTTACACAACACGTGTGTGCTTTAGAAATAGTGATCGAACTCTGCGGTTGGCCTTCACCAACAGTGTCGTACCATATGTGTATGAGTAGTAAATAATATACTGCGGTCTGACCGGCAGTGTCACAGTACTTATGAAAATAAAATAAAAATGGTATAGTACACTGGGGTACAGTACAAACAAAAAAATATATATTTTTGTTATAATTATATTTTTAGGCTTTTTGTTTTTAGCTTTTATTTGTTTAATTTTAGACTGGGGTGGAGCCCTTGGATGGACACACAGATCACCCTTTTCAGATACAGCAGATAGAGCACCTCGCCTGCACTGATACAGCAGAGTGCCCCTTTCAGATATAGCACACAGAGCACCCCGCGCCTGGACTGATAGAGCAGAGCACCCCTTTTTCAGATACAGCAGACAGAGCACCCCACCTGGACTGATACAGCAGAGCACCCTTTTTAGAAACTGCAGACAGACACCCCGTCTGGACTGATATAGTAGAGCACCCTTTTCAGATACATCAGACAGAGCATCCCTTTCTCAGATACAGCAGACAGAGCACCCCACCTGGACTGATACAGCAGAGCACCCCTTTCAGATACAGCAGACAGAACATCCCTTTCTCAGATACAGCGGACAGAGCACCCCGCCTGGACTGATACATCACAGCACCCCTTTCAGATACAGCAGACAGAGCCCCCCTTTTTCAGATACCTCAGATAGTTGACCCCGCCATGACTGATGCAGTACCCCTTTCAGATACAGCAGACAGAGCACCCCGCGCCTGGACTGATAGAGCAGAGCACCCCTTTTTCAGATACAGCAGACAGAGCACCTCACCTGGAGTGATACAGCAGAGCTCCCCTTTTTCAGATATAGCAGACAGAGCACCCCTTTCAGATACAGCAGACAGAGCATCTCACCTGGAGTGATACAGCAGAGCACCCCTTTTTCAGATACAGCAGACAGAGCACCCCTTTCAGATACAGCAGACAGAGCACCCCACCTGGAGTGATAAAGCAGAGCACCCCTTTTTCAGATACAGCAGACAGAGCACCCCTTTCATAGTATTATTCACAGTGCCCTCTCGAAAGAGGTTTAGAACAAAGCTTAGACAAAGACAAAAAACCCCAAGCGCTCCGGTATCTGATAATAACACTTCTACTTGAATTGTTAAATCACACTAGTATCAAATGATTATAGTAGCAGGTAGTGACCATTAATAATCACACATCCATATGGAAGAAAGAGTATTGTTTTATTTTATTTTAAAAATATATCTACACAGAGTAACACACTTTGTCTGTTACCTATCTATAATAAAGTGAGTCCTAATACCGGTATACTACATATATAACAATACAACATATAACATGTAATTTTTAAAAAGTCCAAAAAAGTCCAAGAGAATTTAAAATGATATCTGAAAAAGTCTAGCACCTTAAGGGATATAAGTGCTTTTATCCCTTCTCTGGTGTATCAAGTGTTAAGTCCAGAATAGTTAAATGATGTCCTTCTTAGTGAAATCCTATCAGGCTGGTGGTGTCCATATTTAAATCAAAGGGCATTTCTAATACACAGCCTGATTTGTTCTCCAAGGTTGGGGATCACCGCAACGTACTTGTAAATCCGTGGATGGCAAGGAGAGCAAAGCATCGGATGTCCGCCGGCAGACGTGTTGTGGTGCTCTAGCATCAACTAGTTTCGCCTGTCTAGCAGGCTTCGTCAGGATCCTGCGGTGATCTCCAACCTTGGAGAACGAATCAGGCTGTGTATTAGAAATGCCCTTTGATTTAAATATGGACACCACCAGCCTGATAGGATTTTCCTAAGAAGGACATCATTTAACTATTCTGGACTTAACACTTGATACACCAGAGAAGGGATAAAAGCATTTATATCCCTTAAGGTGCTAGACTTTTTCAGATATCATTTTAAATTCTCTTGGACTTTTTTGGACTTTTTAAAAATTATATGCTATATGTTGTATTGTTATATATGTAGTATACCGGTATTAGGACTCACTTTATTATAGATAGGTAACAGACAAAGTGTGTTACTCTGTGTAGATATATTTTTAAAATAAAATAAAACAATACTCTTTCTTCCATATGGATGTGTGATTATTAATGGTCACTACCTGCTACTATAATCATTTGATACTAGTGTGATTTAACAATTCAAGTAGAAGTGTTATTATCAGATACCGGAGCGCTTGTTTTTTTTTGTCTTTGTCTAAACGTAATATTGGGAAAGCTGGATTCCCTCCATACCCCTATAGCAGCTTACGTATCTGTTAGCGACAAGCGCAGTCCTTGTTTGTCATTTTTTCTTTTAGAACAAAGCTTACACATATGAGGCGCCTGCATGACATTTTTATTCCGTCTTCAATACTCTTGTTGAATAGTGAGAATGTACTATCTTAATTTGGAGTGCCAGGGTGTTTTTTCCCAAAACATTTGTGTGCTGTGGTCTTAATTCTGACCTGATCACAACAGCAAAGTTTTTCTCTAATGGGCACAACCATGGGCCTAATTCAGACCTGATCATTAGCAAGCGATTTTTGCACTGCTGCGATCAGATAGTCGCCGCCTACAGGGGGAGTATAAGTGCAAGTTTGCGAACTCATGTGTAGCAGAGCTGTACAAACAGATTTTGTGCAGTCTCTGCGCAGCCCAGGACTTACTCAGCCACTGCGATCACATCAGCCTGTCCATGACCGGAATTGGCGTCAGGAACCCTCCCTGCAAACGCATTGGCCACACCTGCATTTTTCCAGACACCCCTGAAAACGGTCAGTTCACACCCACAAATGCCTTCTTCCTGTCAATCCGTCTCACAAACCCATCGCTAAGCAGCAATCCACTTTGTACCAGTGCGATGCGCCTTTGCATTGCAGTGCATACGCATGCGCAGTTTGGACCTGATTGCCCGCTTTCCGAAAATGCACAGCAGCGATCAGGTCTTAATTACCCCCATGTGCAGTGAAGGTGGGGCAGATATAACATGTGCAGAGAGAGTTAGATTTGGGTGGGGTGTGTTCAAACTAAAATCTAAATTCTCGCTGTGACTGGAGGAGAGAAAGTTCCGAACGCAACGGAGGAAAGGGTTCTTCACTGTTAGGGCAATCAGTATGTGGAATTCCCTGCCAGGGAAGGTGGTAATGGCGGACTCTGTAATTGGATTTAAAAAAAGGAATGGATAAATTTCTGAATGAAAATGATATCCGAGGTTATAATACTTAAAATATCAATGTGGTTAATCCGGGGGTAACATGAGTTATAGTAGCTAACTAGTCATAAAACATTATTCAGCAAGTATGTAGAATCATCACAACTTAAAACAGGTTGAACACGATGGGCAATTTGCTTCTATTCAACCTCAAATACTATGTTACTATGTATGTAAATTGAAGTGTAAAAATAAAGCAGCCAGTATTTACCCTGTACAGAAACAAAATAATCCACCCAAATCTAACACTCTCTGCACATGTTATATCTGCCCCACCTGCAGTGCACATGGTTTTGCCCATTAGAGAAAGATTTTGCCTTTGCAATTAGGTCTGAATTAGGCCCTTTATCTGTTTTGCTGCTCATTCTACTTGTTGTGTTTCAGAGGAATTTTAAGAAAGGAGGGGACCCGCGTGCAACTTCTGTTGCTGGTCACCTTCTCTCCGGCAGCCAGTAGTCTCTGGCATAGTGTCAGAGTCTGCTGTGCATGCACAGGTGTCCGGGAACATGGCGTCTGCGTCTTGTTCCCGGGGACATCTCCAGTGTGCATGAGCAAATCACTCGGAAATGGCCGTGGCAGCCATTTTCCAAGTGATCGGTGCCCACACTGCAGGGCTGTCGCTGCAGGACTCCGGTGGGGTAAGTATATTCTATGGGTACAGTGTGTGTGGTGTGCACCCCTCCACCCCCCCCCCCCCCCCTGGACCCAGGAGCCCGTGTTCACCGCACACATTGCACCCGTTATAGAAACGCCTATGCTGTGTTTGTACAATGTAATTTCATCTCAGATTTGTCTGTTTTTGTTAATGACATTAACTAAATTTAGAATTCCAACCACCTATAACTATCTCCAATGGCAACTATTGCAGAACAGCCAACAACACTCTCCATGTACTCTCCTAATCTAAAATGACACCTGAATGATGAGGGTAGGACTTATTTGCAATCCGAACACGTGAGATCCGACATTGCTCAATTACTAAAGAAGAAGGAGACATATTTCAGTTTTTATATGATATATCAGATTACATCCCACACTGCCATATTAACAGCCTCATATGTCTCTACTGCATACCTGCCTACATTTTCTGTCTCCTCTCTAGGAGAATCCTTGAGAGGAGACGCTGCTGAGGCTTCGAGGGACTGGGACGGGTTTACATGACATTAGGCTCCACCCCCAACCTGTGAAAAATGCAACGATTCATGAGGCTATGGGTAGTGGGTGGGGCTAAACAACACAATTTGCAAAGCCCCGCCCCCTCCACAGCAATTTGGTGACTTTCTTTCTATCCTGCTCGTTTCACTAGGAATTGGGTGGGATGCGGGAGATTTGCCTGCTCTTCCATTGGTGTGGAGGACTACCCAGAAAAATTGGGAGTCTCCCGAAACTTCTGGGAGAGTAGCAAGTATGCTGCACTGTTATCTGCCAAAACATCATGTTTAATGGCTCTTTGAAAACCATTAAAATAGGTTTATTATATTGCCTATTGTTATAAATGTCATTTATAACAAGCTGTAGAGAATGTCAGTCTACCCCAATAAAATAAAAACAATCATACAAATACTCTACGCATTCTCTAAAAACTTGAGAAGAACTGCTGAACTTGCATTATTTGCATTCATGAATAATCCCAGAGTTAAATAAGTGCGAGTTTCGTTTTGTCTTGATAAAGATAAGTTGCTTTACAGGATCGATGTGACAGGACATGAAACAGTGAACATCCAAGCTGCATTTCAGCTAAAATGCTATTTTACAAGTATTTATTTGATTTTTATTGCCTGTTACAATTAAAATAAAATGAGCAGACTAATGACTTCAGACGGAGGTTTGGAAAGAATGAACAAGGAATATAAAACTGGCAGCATTAATACTCCTCAGAGCACGGCTAATTTAGCAATCTCTGCAACTTTAATTCAACTGCAATTAAATCACTACTGTGGCATAGACGTACACAAATTATGTATATGAAATAACAGAAATGTTTGCAGGTATGTAACTTAGTGTAAGGTAGATGTACTGCACTACTGACAACAAACAATTTCATTTAACTATCAATTCCTGGAAAATGTTTCTAGATATAACTAACTTACACTTGTAGTTTTTCTACCTTTTATCCGGGAGATCCAGAGGCAATGTTGGAAAAAAACAAGCTCAACAGGGATTCAGGAGACATATTGCCACTTGAGTGAATGTTTTCTTTCCTAACCCGACCCACACAATTAGCAGGGGTGATCCCATGGTTATATATTCTGTAAGGGGACTAATAAGTTAATATTTGGAGATATAAGAGAAGTAATAATTATATAAAAAAAACCATGATTCTATCACATTAACACTTAAGTATCACACAGGAAGTGATGTCACCGTGCACAAGGTATATAAACTAGTTCAGGTTCAGTTGAGAGGTATTGCTGTTCAGGAGTGTGATTCTAAAGCTGACAAGTAAGTCTATTCAATTTATTTCTGCCACCGCATTCAGGCCTTTCCATAATGGCTGTTTTATTTGTTTATGTGGTCACTGCGTTGACCTATTCAATTAGTACTTTGGTAATGGCTGATATTGTGCCTTTGGGAATATTAATATAGAGGCTTAAGTTTAAATTAACCATTTTCATTTATTTTATTTTAACCAATCCGAGATTCTATATATTGATCTGTATGAATTAGATGTAAATTATTAGACGAAGCCATATCTGGTTATCTGTATTGAAGGGTGTTTGATTTTTGATAACATTCGGTTTTATAGATATAGTAAATATGTGTTAATATACAGAATTAAATATCAATCTTGAATACATAACAAACTTGATACATAATAATATACATATAGAAAACAGTTTAAAATCGATGGGTTCTTGTTACATGCCAAGAACACATTTGGTAATCTGGATTATTAAATGGATTTATAAATTATTATATAATTCTCCATATTGTAGGCTTGGTTTATACAATGTACAGGTTGTCAACAGCAAATTCAGCAATTAATTGTTTCTGAAGTGTCTTATTGGTACGTATGTATGTATATTCTTGATGGTTATGTATTGTTACCATATCTGGAATCAGTCCCTGTTCCTTTTACTTACCCCCTTTGCCAAACTCCTCCTTTTGGTATTCAAATGTCTATTGTATATCTATTTTTTCCATCATATATGTATAGACATGTTCATTGCCACAATTTATGTATAAAATTATAATTATGTCAGATTTTATATGAATTTATGTATATATATATATATATATATATATATACACTGCTCAAAAAAATAAAGGGAACACTTAAATAACACATCCTAGATCTGAATGAATGAAATATTCTTATTAAATACTTTGTTCTTTACATAGTTGAATGTGCTGACAACAAATTCACACAAAAATTATCAATGGAAATCAAATTTATCAACCCATGGAGGTCTGGATTTGGAGTCACACTCAAAATTAAAGTGGAAAAACACACTACAAGCTGATCCAACTTTGATGTAATGTCCTTAAAACAAGTCAAAATGAGGCTCAGTAGTGTGTGTGGCCTCCACGTATTACCTCCCTACAACACCTGGGAATGCTCCTGATGAGGTGGCAGATGGTCTCCTGAGGGATCTCCTCCCAGACGTAGACTAAAGTATCCGCCAACTCCTGGACAGTCTATGGTGCAATGTGGCGTTGGTGGATGGAGCGAGACATGATGTCCCAGATGTGCTCAATTGGATTCAGGTCTGGGGAACGGGAGGGCCAGTCCATAGCATCAATGCCTTCGTCTTGCAGGAACTGCTGACACACTCCAGCCACATGAGGTCTAGCATTGTCTTGCATTAGGAGGAACCAAGGGCCAACCGCACCAGCATATGGTCTCACAAGGGGTCTGAGGATCTCATCTTGGTACCTAATGGCAGTCAGGCTACCTCTGGCGAGCACATGGAGGGCTGTGCGGCTCCCCAAAGAAATGCCACCCCACACCATTACTGTCCCACTGCCAAACCGGTCATGATGGAGGATGTTGCAGGCAGCAGAACGTTCTCCTTGGCGTCTCCAGACACTGTCACGTCTGTCACATGTGCTCAGTGAGAACCTGCTTTCATCTGTGAAAAGCACAGGGCGCCAGTTTCGAATTTGCCAATCTTTGTGTTCTCTGGCAAATGCCAAACGTCCTGCACGGTGTTGGGCTGTAAGCATAACCCCCACCTGTGGACGTCGGGCCCTCATACCACCCTCATGGAGTCTGTTTCTGATCGTTTGAGTAGACACATGCACATTTGTGGCTTGCTGGAGGTCATTTTGCAGGGCTCTGGCAGTGCTCCTCCTGTTCCTCCTTGCACAAAGGCGGAGGTAGCGGTCCTGCTGCTGGGTTGTTGCCCTCCTACGGCCTCCTCCACGTCTCCTGATGTACTGGCCTGTCTCCTGGTAGCGCCTCCATGCTCTGGACACTACGCTGACAGACACAGCAAACCTTTTTGCCACAGCTCGCATTGATGTGCCATCCTGGATGAGCTGCACTACCTGAGCCACTTGTGTGGGTTGTAGACTCCGTCTCATGCTACCACTAGAGTGAAAGCACCGCCAGCTTTCAAAAGTGACCAAAACATCAGCCAGAAAGCATAGGAGATGAGAAGTGGTCTGTGGTCACCACCTGCAGAACAACTCCTTTATTGGGGGTGTCTTTCTAATTGCCTATAATTTCCACCTGTTGTCTATTCCATTTGCACAACAGCATGTGAAATTGATTGTCAATCAGTGTTGCTTCCTAAATGGACCGTTTGATTTCACAGAAGTGTGATTGACTTGGAGTTACATTGTGTTGTTTAAGTGTTCCCTTTATTTTTTTGAGCAGTGTGTATATATATATATATATATATATATATATATATATATATTTATTTATACATTTACATATACACATATATATATATACTTATCATATTTAGTATGGAAAATGCAATTCATTTTGTAATAAGATAACATTATGACTACAATCTGGATATTTTATGATTCTTGTAAGATATTATGACCCATATATCTTCATCAAATGATGTGGTTCTTTCAGATCCTTTTAATTGTGGGACCACATAAAATCGTGCCGCTAATTATGAAATAAAGTTATACTGACTATTTCTTTGGTATGTATATATTAAATTATCCCCTTGAATAACCACTTGAGTATAAACTGTATTACTATAATCTATATTTTTACTTAGATATTCAGATCCCTGGCCTTAAATCCCTGATGAAATCCATTGGATGAAACGCGTTGGGTTATGCTTTACAGATTTGAAGTCATCATGCGCTCTTTTATTCAGTTTTGCAAGAAAATTGGAGTAAAAATACTTATGCCCACAAATTAATTCAACATATATGTTTTTAAATAAATTATTATATATTGTTATTGTGGATGTACTATATGTGCTGATGACATAATTATTGACTGGGATCCAGTGTTTTATCAATAAATTTGTTCTAAAAAATCTTGTGGTCATAAACGTTTTGGTGATAAAACTGAGAAATAAGTATTACCGTAAACAGCTCCCTTGGGAACCCTTTTCATTTTTGTTTATATATATATATATATATGGAAAGAGTTTTTTAGGTCAGTGCGCTTATCCAACGTTCGAATGTTCCTTCAAAGGAAGGGGTCGCCAAATGTCAAAATATTAAGACTTAATTGGTCGTGGATAGTCCGTATCAATAGCTTCCTAGCAAAGACTTCATGCTCTATAGACACCTCCCAAACTTCTTTGGTGGCTGCTCAGTTCTTCAAGATATGACCCGGGTATATTCAGTCATGCAATTCTGTGGAGGCAGGGGAGAAGAACAAGCGCCATATGGTGTAGTAATTTAGATAAATGGGAAGATTGTAGACACATATACGAAATGTAAGTACCGGATGAATTCTTGGAATCAGGCCTATCTGTCTCTCTTTATCCTCAGTGGCTGTTCCCCACCTTTCCTTCTCCGGACAAGCGTTTTTCCAGATGCCTCAAACAACCTGAAAGGGGATTCCTCAGAGAAAATGACCTCCAAAAGTCTTCTCCTCACTGTGCATGCCGATGAACTCACACCTGCCTGCAGCAGGAATTCATCCGGTACTTACATTTCGTATATGTGTCTACAATCTTCCCATTTATCTAAATTACTACACCATATGGCGCTTGTTCTTCTCCCCTGCCTCCACATATATATACACACACACACACACACACACACACACACACACACACACACACACACACACACACTGGAGGAATTGCTGGTGTTAATGCTTGGAGGTGGAGCAAAATAGAGGAAGAGGATTCAGAACAGGGAATTATCTTTCCCTCTATTGCGAGTCTGTCTACTATAATGTGTATGTGGTACCACGGAAAGTGGTGTGTGCCCCTTTAAAAGTTTACTTACAGTGACTGCTGCAGTGAATGTGAAGTGCTGGCACAGGAGGGGTTAAGGATGGACCCTAGTCCAATCACAATGGTTCAGGTACATATTGAAGATTGGACAAGGCAGTCTGGAAGTAGAGGAGCCTTATGGGAAGAGGAAGGAGGAGTTGGATGGAAGTGTTTGGAGGTGGTGGACACACTGAATGAGGAGTGGAGCGTGAGCTGAGTAACAGATGCAAATGAAATAACATGGTCACGCTGGGTGGTGAGGGCAGCGGTGCAGAGCAGAAGCAGCGGGGTGCTACCAGTAAGCACAGAGCCGGGTGAGTGAGTGTGAGATGTTGCAGCCGGAGACTGGACACCAGGGGTGATTCAGATGCGATCTCTGCAACGGCAGCGATCGCACTCTGAAGGCTTTTGGGGAGTGCGCATGTGCACCCAGTAAGTCCCAGTGAGATGCTAAAAGCATCTCACTGGCTGGTGCGATCGCCTTTGCCTGATTAACAGGCAGAGGTGGTCGCGGGGTGGGAAGGGGATTCCAATGGTGTTAGAACGCCATTGGTGGGGCATGGCCGGGACAACGCAGGCATGTCTGACCATTGTGGGGGTGGGCCGCGGTGGCTGCGTGAGGCAGGGAGCTTCTTGACGGGTGCGAAAGCATTGCCGCCATGCGATGCTTTCGCACCCGTGCGGGTGTGTGTGTGTGTGTGGGGGTGATTCAGAGGCGATCTCTGAAACGGCAGCGATCACATTCTGAAGGCTTTTGTGGAGTGCGAACGTGCACCCAGTAAGTCCCAGTCAGATGCTAAAAGCATCTCACTGGTGTGAGCGCCTCTGCCTGATTAAGGCAGAGGTGGTCGCAGGCAAACTCTTCCCACTGACTCCAAGCTGACTCTAAGCTTGACTGTAAACCTTGAGCATAGTTGGGGCTATTGATCGCATCGCTAATCCCTCCATGCCGGCCCGATCACCTGCCAAACATAACCGGGACAGAAAAAGTGCTGAACTTCTCAAAAAAACAACAGAATACGGAACATCCCAATGGCAAACACTTGTCAATGAAATACTCCGCCCCGATACGTAACTCCATAAACCGAAATGAGTCGGGATGTAAGGGGAGTAAACGAAAAGCCGATTCCACCTCAATCTTAGCCATCAGAGCACTAGTACCGTAAGTCCGCACGATACCATGAGCCTCATCGAACGACTGGTAGACCACTAAACATTTGAACATTGCTCGGAAGGTATAGTGTCGTTGACTGATGACCCAGATGTGTAAGACAAATGCTAAATGAGCCGAAAAGAACCTGGAGTCTTCTTAGACACCACTCCCACTGGAGAAATAACCAGATCCTCCAAAGGGGGCAGAGCAAACGGACCTGCCATTCTCCCAAGCTGAATCTCCTTGTCAATTTTATTGCGTAAAACCACTGGAAGTGCGTGAGCTGACTGACTGAAGAGCACTAACGGTGCTAGGGGCGGCCGCAGCAGCAGGAAGGGGGGGAGACGCGCTTCGTAAAGACACCCGGCCACCAAGCCCATCAGCCAGGTAACGGGCGGGGGTCCTGGAGACGCGCTGCGGACGGGAAGAGGCCATAGCGGGCAGACAGGAATAAATGAGAGAGGGAGGCTACACAGCAGCAGAAGCACCACAACACCACTAAGCTTCTGCCCACAGCTAAGCTGCCAAAATCAAGTTAGCTGAGAAATAATCAACCAACATTAATTAGTACAGAATATGGGGTACCCGCCCTGCCAAGGCAAAAAGAAGAGACAATAGTACAACCAGACACAGCCAGATTCCTCCCCTAACACCACCCCTAAAATGTTCCTATTGGCCCATAAAGCTGATGTTCCACAGAACTGAGCGATTATCATCAGACTGTGCATGTACTGCGTTCGCATTGCAATGGTCACTGCAGACCCGCATGAAATGAGGATTCCTATGAAATGAAATTACCATTTGGGGGTGTTAACATTGTGTTATTGGGGAGTGGTTGTTAAAATGCAGACACATTATGGTCGTTTGCAGGGTGTGTGACATCAGCGGACTCTAGTGTACAAAAACAGGGCGCCTGCGTGACTACTTCTGCGGCCAATCTGCGCAGCAATATGGGCCAACCCTTCAGTCAGTGGTGCAAGAACGCAGGTACGCTCGGGTACGGAGAATTTGGCAGCAGGTACGTAGTACAACCCACTGCACACTTTGCACCCATTGCTGCCATTACCATAATTATAATGCGCTGCTGAGCAACAAGACCATGGTCTTTATCAGCATGACTTTGTCAGGGCTACACGGAGTGCGACGGTAACGTCATGAGATCACATCGCGCTTCCTCTTCTGGCGGCCGCGTTTGGCACAAAGAGAGGAACCTGAGGACTGGGCTGGGTGACTTTTCCCGCAGTGTCCTGCTGTTTCCCTTTACTCAGCTCAAGTGACGTATCTGCACTGATCGGCTTTTGTTCTTCACAGGCTGGCCTGCTGGGTAAGTCTCTGGCTTCACTTTGTAGGGTAATTAAATTTTTTATATAATGTGGACACTACCATATATTTCTATTATTATGGGGCATTACTATATATTTCTATTGTAAGTAATGTGGGACACTACTATATATGTCTATTATTATGGGGATATTACTCTATATTTCTATTGTAATGTGGGACACTACTATATATTTCTGTTATACCGGGGCACTACTACAGTATATATTTCTGTTATAATGGGGGCATTACTTTGTATTTGTATTAAATTGGGGGCATAACAATATATTTCTATTATACTAGGGTTATTACTTTATATTTCTAGCCTTGCCTACAGAGTGCAAAGAAAAATGGCTGTGCTGTGTGGCCACACCCCTAATGTATTGTTACCACTCCCCCTAGTGGCATGTGGCCACACTCCATCATGACACGTGACCATGCCCATTTTTTGGCACCCTCAGTATTACTAAGAAAATATTTGTACATGCACTACTGGAAGGTCGATGCTTCCCATGTTTTGCGTATAGGCTGCGTATGCGTGCGCAATTGCAAGTGAGTTGCGGTCGCTCTGGTGAGTTGCAGTCAATCTCTTTTGATTTCTGGGCGGCAGCTTCACTTGCTGATATCTGCAGTTGTGTTGCGCATAAAACCGCATTACAGCTGCATTAGGTACTTCTCTGAATCAGGCCGTGTATGGATTAGTGTGCATGCTGGGTGAACTGCATTGTGGCATAACAAAAACTGGTAGGTACTTTAGTGTAAGGCATAATGCTCTCCGCCAATACAGTATCTTCCAGGAGCTACTGTCTAAAGACGGAGCGTTGCAGGGGTGGAGGCAGGGAAACAGGGGCAGCGTCATAAAAATGGGGGGCGTGGTGTGGGCGTGATTGCGGTGGCTGCGTGATGTCACATGCAGCCGCCGCTATCAGAAAGATGGCGGCAAGTCTCCTGCGGGTGCAGCCAAGCTGCACTGGCAGGAGGCAACCCTAAGTTCTGCAATCAACCAGAAATTGCGGTGCGATCGCAATTTTTTCTTGATCAAGTGTGTGTGTGTGGGGAAGGGGGGGGGGGAGGTGGTGGTCAGCATGCTGAGTGGCCTTGCCCTGCGATGGGTGGCCCCCAGCATGCAATCACAAGGATTGCAAATTCTGCTACTTAGTAGAATTTGCAATCCTTATTGAATCAGGCCCTATGGGGACATACAGCTAAACACATTGGATGTCAAAAAATTAAGGTAATACTGCATAGAGCTTTTGTGTTCTCAGACTATGGCTTTATGGATGTAGCTCCGAAAGCAAAACCCTTGTAATAGTACTAGGTAGGACAAAAATAACATGTCAAGAGGAGACAACTCTAATTTCTTTTTGTATCTCATTCAATGGCAGATTTTAAATAAGTCTTCAACAATATGGAAAGTAAATGAAATATCTTTGTCCATACAATGTTGGCGCTTGTGTGAAAAGTCTGTCCCAGAGAGTATAACTTGTAAAGTCTTGCTTTTGTTGAAAGTCAAGTTCAGGGGTTGCCTTGGAAAATGCTGACATAAAAACACCCATTTGATGGGTGTGTTAGGGCTGAGTGAGAAAAATTATTTTGAGACAAGATAAATATATGTACTGCTGTCTGAGCCTTTGACAGCAACTGAGCCCAGAATTTATGATGCGTTGTAGAAAATGACACCCGGGGGGCAAATAAGGCAACTAATTAAGGTTAAATTTTTAAAATAAATCAAGCCAAATGTTTTATTTTTTTCCCCTTCAGACTACATGGGAGACGACAGACAAAAAATATCTCAGACTTCAAAATAGCTGAAATACTTATTAGTAGTTAAGGTGGCTAAACATGTTGCTGAACTTATTTCACCTATTATTCCAAACTCTTCAGCAGGAGTGCAGATCTGAGTACAGTTCAAACAGTGTTTCCACATATGCACGCACAGGGTTCAGTATGAATTACTGGCGGCATCCCAGCAGTTGGGATGCCGGTGGTCATGTGAGTGACGACGGAATCCCAACACCACTCGGAATCCCGGTGCTGGAACTCCGACCGCTGGCATTCCGAAGATAAATATCAAGGTCACTGTGGGGTTAGGGCAGAGGGGCTGGGGAGAGGGGTGGGGGGTGGGTTGGTAGGGCCCCCCCCTACCAACCCACCCCCCACCCCTCTCCCCAGCCCCTCTGCCCTAACCCCACAGTGACCCTGATATTTATCTTCGGAATGCCAGCGGTCGGAGTTCCAGCACCGGGATTCCGAGTGGTGTTGGGATTCCGTCGTCACTCACATGACCACCGGCATCCCAACTGCTGGGATGCCGCCAGTAATTCATACTGAACCCTGTGCGTGCATATGTGGAAACACTGTTTGAACTGTACTCAGATCTGCACTCCTGCTGAAGAGTTTGGAATAATAGGTGAAATAAGTTCAGCAACATGTTTAGCCACCTTAACTACTAATAAGTATTTCAGCTATTTTGAAGTCTGAGATATTTTTTGTCTGTCGTCTCCCATGTAGTCTGAAGGGGAAAAAAATAAAACATTTGGCTTGATTTATTTTAAAAATTTAACCTTAATTAGTTGCCTTATTTGCCCCCCGGGTGTCATTTTCTACAACGCATCATAAATTCTGGGCTCAGTTGCTGTCAAAGGCTCAGACAGCAGTACATATATTTATCTTGTAACTGGGGTTGGGCTAGGCACTAGGGGGATAGTGGGGGAGGGGTTAGCCGTAGCCGCCACCCTCGACTCTTAGCCCTAGCCACCTCCCCCAGTGTCTTAGCCATAGCTGTCACTCCCTGTGTCTTAGCCCTAGTTGCCACTCCGTCCTTACCCGGTTTAGGATTATGGTAGGTGACAGGGGAAAGCATTTTCATGGTTGGGATGCTGGAGTCCGTCATGTGACCGGCGGCATCCCGACTGCCGATATCCTGTATCACCCGGACAAATATAGCCTGTGGCTACCCTGTTGTTTTGTAGACTACAGCAATCTAGAATTCTCTACAAGCTTATCCTTACCAATACCGCATTTACTAAACCTTTTGTGTCATTACTAGATGACATATAGGGTGGGATGTATCAACAGCAAAATACGGTCAAAACTACGAAAAAGCTGCCAATTATGGAGGTTTGACTGCATTTACCATATGCATCAGATGGGGTTGCCTAATAGAAATCTATGGGCATCTTTACACTGGGTTTCACGAGAGGGATCCAATAAGATCTCTTCCAGTGTCCCTTGTGGCCGAGGGCCGCACATGCGCAGAAGGATTCCCGGGACATAAACCCGGAAGTCCTCGCACCACAATGGACAGCTCTTACCAAAAGAACTGTAGTTTGCTTAAATCTTCATGCGTATGGAGTTAATAATTACTGCTATGCATGTGGTAAGTGTCAGGCTGTATTGCATTCAATATGCATGTGGTAAATGGCAGGTTGCTATGCATGTGGTAAGTGGCAGGTTGTATGCTGATGTATACCGACATCAGCATCCTGTGCGGTAGAATGCCGGCAGGGGGGCGAGCACAACGAAGCCCCTTGCGGGCTCGCTGCAGTCGCCACGCTACGAGCTCGGTATACCGGTGATGGTATGGTGCCCCCGTCGGGCTCACGGCATCGGTACTGTGACAGCCGGGATCCCGACGAGAGGTATGCTAACTGCATACCGCTCATAGAGGCCAATTCAGTAAGGTTAGCAAATTCTGCTAATCAGCAGAATTTGCTAACCATTAGCATGCATGCTGGCCGTCGCCTCTCCCCCCTGCTTCAAGCAGAAATTGCGAACAGTACGCAATTTCTGCTTGTTTTTGTTGTCGCAGCGGCTGCGTGTGACATCACGCAGCCGCTGCGGCTGCACCCCCGACGCCCCCCCATTCGCGGGTAACAGCCCACTGTTTGGGCTGGCACGCCCCCGCAACGCTCCGTTTCCACCCAGAAAACGGAGCGTGATTGACAGGCAGAGGCGATCGTCATTTCTGCGGGCCCCCGCAGAAATTGCGGGCGCATGCGTAGTAGGGCCTGCTGCGCAGGCAGCCGCGGCCCCTCAGCAAAAATTCCGTACGAATCGCTACTTGCAATTCATACTGAATTTGCCTCATAATTAGTACAAATTCTCCTATTATATGAAAAAAGAAAAGAATAAAATAGGAATCTGAGTAAGAAGTAGACACTGAATAAATTAAAACTACTAGAAGTTATGGGTAGTAGTAATGTTTCCTTTGTCAGAAGAATAACACATAAGGGCAATACAACATAATGGCATAGTTATTACCCACTGCATTTGTTATGTGGTTGTGAGATGATAATTACACTCCAACTCGCAATGTAAAAATTAATATTTTTGCTTGCATTTACTATACTGTAGTTTGGGAGCCAGTACAGAATTTCCAAACAAGCCCTGCCTGCAAAGGGCTAGACGCAAAGTGAGCACATTGCATATGCCGAGGGCGTCAGTGGGGCCGCGGGAGAGGGATATGGAGAATCAATTAAATGAGCAAGAGTAGCCCATTGGCCACTATGGGTTAATATTAGAGATATGTGAAGACATCCGTGTCTTAGTTTTGTTTTTTGTTTGTGGATTTGTATTAACTTCATGTTTTGGTTTTGGTTTTTTTGGCATTTGCGGGGAGTGGTTGATAAAATGCAGGCGTGTTATGACCAGTTTCAGGGAGTGCATCTGACGTCAGCTGCAATCACTGCAACTTAAATCATGGCGCCCGATGCGACTGCATTCACATTATTCTGTGTAGCCCTGGGTCAACCGGAACTGTTGATGGTGCTCAAGTTTTGCGATATATTTGCTGTCAAAGTCGAAAAATATTGTAGTTCACAATGACTTGTACTAACCCCAATGCACATGCCCGCTGCTCGTGCATTCAGTCTGCCGTGTGTGCACATGTCCGCAAATTGCGTAAACTCGCTCCGGCGATTACGCGCGTGATATGCGTATTTACGGTAGAGTTTGTGAGCTTGTAGCGGGCGACTCGTTTATAGCATAGTTAACTCATATAGTGTGTTTTGTAGATAATATTTCCCTTAGCAATGTCAGCAAGAATGTTTAGTTTAAATGGTTCGTGGACATGGGGATCCCTCTTTGCATGATATGAAGGGTCAGGCAAAGGTTGGAAGGTGGTGTTTAGTATCCAGCTGTAGAGTATTTTTAATAGTAACATTTCAGTGTTGGTTAGGAAGAGATTGTTCGCTGCTGCGTATAGTTATGCACAAAAGTATGTTTGGAGCATTAAATGTATTTGCTGATAATCACACATACAGGGGGGGGGGGGAATCCAGAGGATACCTCCCACCTAGGCAGTTGGAGAAGGACACAGCCCACCTGTTTAAACCCACCTATGACCTTTACTATAATGTGGAGACACATTCCTGTGTCCAATGAACAATGAGATTGTAGGGACCATTGTATTGTGAATGTATGCTGTAAATATAAGGACCACCATTGCTGGGACACTCACTCACTCTCTGCAAGGTTTTCACACTGAAGGCTGGAGGCCTGGTCCAGGAGCGCTTGCGAATCATTCCCATGTGTGTAAGTTCACTGTAGCCATTTCTTCCCTTTGTGTATGCCATTCATTCTCTCTCTGTGTACTTGTGTTTGCGATCGTTCACTATTGTTTATATTTCCTTTATGTTATTCTGTTTAGTTATTAATGTTAGGTTTGTAGTGTATAAGCTGTAACTGTTTTTCCCCTTTTTACGTACTAAAAATCTTCTAAGAAGGTGTTGGAACCTTACCAAGTGTTGTGTGTTTCACCATTTATTACTAAGGGTTTCTGAGCATCTCAATCGCTCAAACAGCTTGCTTAATAACAAGGTTAACCAGTGTTACATCATTGCAGTATCTCGGTACTAAGGTTTACAGTATAAGCATATTCTGTGTTTAAGGTTTAAAAGGTTATTGACTGTGTGTGCGCTCGCTGTGTGTATTCCGTACACCCAGCGCAGCGTGTGTACGTAACTTGCGTACCACGTGTGAAGTCTTTGTACGCAAATAGCGTACAAAGTACGTAGCACGTGCACGTGGTTTAGCGGCCATTACGGCTCCACGGTATTAGTATATAGTTTATGTTAAAAGGTAAATATTTGACTTTATCAATTGTGGCGATCGTCCAGGCCTCCTCATATCCACAGCCTAGTAGGACAAAGCATACTTTTATCTATCAGCAAAGGTCAGGAAGGTAGTATCCCCTGTTATCCGTTTAGTGGTTGGGGATACAGTAGTGCTGATTAGATAAAGCGTCTGCTCCGCTTGGTTTGTAGGGATGCTGGTGGGATCCGGAACCGAAAGGTAAGAACGTTAAGCTATTGTCTTTTAAATCTGTTTAATTACTGTTTGGTGCCAACTGCGCACGCAAGACACGTAACACACGCACACACCTGTACTCTGCATATCTGATCATATTGTTGCAAAACAAGGTTCAAATGAGTCATATTGTGTTTGATTCAGATTGGATTGCTTATCTGTTTAAGTAGGTTTAAAAGTATTTTTAAAAGTTTGCATAGCTTGATAGTTTTATTTTTAACCCAGGCCTAAAATAACTTCAGGGGCTTGCATGGTGATTTTTTTGTGACAAAAGAAGCCGCATGGTCTGTCCTCCATTTTGTGTAACCCTCATGGATGTGGAAGGGGGAGGAGCAGCGGCCATTTTGGGGAAAGTCATTTTTTTTTTAAAAAAATAGCTGATTTTCAGTCTACTCAGGAATAATCAGCCGTCCTTTGTCAAAAAGAAATCACCATTTATGAGTTTCCAATGCATTTATTTAACCCATGTCATAATCAATTATAAATAGTTCAGATGGGGCGTAATGAAAGTTAATAGTAAAATGAATATTTGATGTAAGAACGACACACTTTTTCTCTCTTTACCTCCAAGATTCTGTTGAACTCTGCTGCTTGTGAGATGGGCCATTGAAATGCAAATTAACCTGTGTAACTGGTTTTTTTTTCCTAGCAGTGAAAAAATCACCTTCACAGACATTCAAAAGCATATTCATATGCAAATTAGAAGCACTGAATAAGTAAATGAGTCTCAGGAAACCAGTGGATGGTACATAGATATAATATTATAATTATGTGTGTGTTTACATCAATGTATGCTCTGCAAGATGGCTATCATACTATTAGAAGCATTGATTATTAGATTAATTTAGAATTGTATTGTATCTGTGTATTTTCACCTATCTACCTTTCTGTTTGCCATTTAGCATTGATAACGTGCTGAGAAAATTTGCTGCTATTTTAAAAAGTAAGGAGTAATACTTAAGGGAGTAATTGTAAAAAACACGCACACAGCATAGAAGATACTGTGTGGTGTTTGGTAAGCGATTATAGTTAAATATCGCTTACATTTATAGAAGCGTGTTATTTGTGTTACTGCGGACGTATCCAGCCTGTGTACACGTGTCTCTCACCGAGTGCGAGTCAAGCGTATGCGACGCAAAGGCCTACACACGTGGCGTAAATTACGCTACGTGCGTACAGATACGCCCGCTAGATACAAATCACACGATAACATTGTTTTAGTAGGGCGATAGGGAAGCCTCGAGATAATAGCACAATTTCTTTCAGTTTCCTAAGACTAGTTTAAAAAAGATCCTTCTCTTGCTGCATCTCCTCTAGGATTAACCTGTGTTACCTGAATGAAAGTAATTTTCTGTACAGAAAAATCAAAGTATATTTGAAGTAAAAGAAGCGTGTGTATGCAAGTGAATTTTTCTTTGGGTGAACCTTGAGAAAAATCGGGATCTCGTAGAAGTACACCCGTGAAGTGAAGCACGTGGTGGCGTGGGAGGCATCTCACGTTAACAGTGAAATAAGGCAAAAGGAGCAAGTAGTGTTACAGCAGACCAGAAGGTCGCTAAAATCTGAAATCCGTTAAAAGTACCTATACGAAGTTCTGAAGACCCTGACTTAAGAAAAGTCAGAGGTAAGTGAGCGCAACCCAGAGGGGGGTTGGCGCAAAACCCATATAGGCCCGTGTTGAGAATGCGCTCCGGCTGAAGGTTTCGCAGCCTAAACAACCGATTCCGCTGGTCGTAAGGCGGATAAGTAATAGTTACTTATACGAAGTGCGACTGTACCGCACGTAATTGTGTGCATTAGTTGGTTACCTTGATACCCATTCAGTTTTTGTGGGATCATAAACGCTATTTGTACATTCTAACGTGATTTGTGTAGTTTTTTTTTATTTTAAGGGAGGTTCGCTGTTCACTCAGGAATTCTTCAACGGCCAATACTTACTGGGGAGGGTAGCATACTCCCACACGCCCCAGTAAATAGCGGTTCATAGGGGCCCTATGTTGAGTACAGCAGCGCTAATGCAGTTTCTGGGTGTATTGGTCAACGTGGGCGAGAGGGAGTGAAGGCACTCGTTGAGCTTTCACCGTCGCCTTACCTCAGGCAACTTGGTTTTTTGTAGGAATTTGCAAAGAAGGCAATACCTGCAAATAATGGGGGCCAGTTGCTCAAGTAAGGGACGATCAACCAAGGTTCAGGTTGATTTAGTACCACGACCAGTTGGGTCGGCGAGGTATATAATGTGTGAAAAATATGGATCACACACAGAGGTTTTATGCAATGAGTGGGAACGTATGACTGTGAACGATGGAGAACAGTTCTCCAGGGTGGGCAGTTTTGATCCTGAGGTGTTGCAAAATTTAAGGAGAAGGATAGGTCTCATAAAATCCGGAAAGCAACAGAATAGACATTATAATTGTTTACATTTATGGCAACAGGAAAGTGAGATACAAAGGGAATTAACTTACACAGCTTGTTCTCACTTTAGCAGGAAACATATGGCAACTGGAGAAGCAATGGCTACAGAGAATGGCATACTGGGATATGATGATAATTGTGCACTTAGTAACTGTATTAACGATGATAAGAGTAAATGTAATAAATGTAATAAATGTAATAATGATAGATGAAAAAACCTGATAAATGTACAAATTCTAACCCGTGCAAGTTGCACCCTATGTTAAACTTCCCTCAGGATTACAAGCAAGAAAGTGAGCCCAGCACGATGTCGGCACCTTTTCCAGCAGCCATCATACGAGACACCCAGGTGGGCACGGCCCAATCGGTAAAGGCAGTAGTCAAGCCCCCTAACGGAGGGTCAGGTGAGGTCGTGTCCACAGGTAAGTACGGTATTGTATATCATGCACAGACAATTGCACCTCACAATGTAGAGTCAACACAAGATGATGTAGCTGAACTTAATCCTGTCAGGGTGATTGCAGTCCCAAATGGACAGACTGACGCTCTGGGAATCACTCCCACCAGGAGCATTGCAATGCACTGCCCCTAGTCCCGGACAGAATTAAGGACAATTATGTCTGAATTTCCCGATCCCAGGAGCGATCTAGCCGCATGCCAAAGTTTCATTAAAGAACTAGGTAACGCCACTGAACCCACTAACAAAGGTTGGCGAACAGTACTGCGGGCATGTTTGCCCTCCACTATTGACCCTTTGAAATTCATTTCTGATTATAAGTTAGACGAAGAGAGACCTCTCACCGATGCATACAATCAGGAAAATGTTAAGCAGATCAACATGCAATTAGGAGTATATTTCCCAACTGTTGTCAAGTGGAACAAAATCTTCTCCATAAGACAAAAAGAAGGTGAAACTGCTTCTAATTATTTCAATCGAGCACTGCAAGTAATGGCTAGATACACTGGGATCGCGGACATTGAGGAAAATGTACAGCATAGAAAAGTAGCAGTTTATGTATTGATGGAAGGTTTAACAAAAGTGTTGAGAACAAGGGTACAGACCGCTCAACCTAACTGGAGAAGTATCTCGGTGGCTGCGTTAAGAAAGTCCGCTGTTGGGCACGAGCGGAACATCAGCAAACACAGGGAGTCACAGGGCGGTAAGCAGATGACCATAAGTAAGCTACCTTAGTCAAAACCCCAGACCCCTGTGGGTAAGTCAAATGTGATAAGATGCTATAGTTGCCAAAGGGAAGGTCATTTTGCACGAGATTGTATGTTTAAAGATGCACATAAGGTATATAAACCCCCTAGACAACAGCATGACTGTAATATCCAAAGAACCAGGGAAGCACAGGGAGAGCGGTTGATGGTGATGAGCATCCAAGCACCAGAGGAGGCATCAAATCGACCAAAACCCCTGGCCCCTGGCACATGGAGGAAGCCGAGGGTTTGTTATCTTTGTAAAAGGGAAGGGCATTATGCCAGCAACTGTAACAGCCCACATAAAGTCAGACCCCCTAGACAAGAACACGAGCAAAGTTATGACACACGCAATTGTAATCAGGGATCATATATGAAGAATTTTGGTCCGCACCTGTAATTTGCAGCCAGTAAAATTGATCATTAGCCTTGATAGTAAGCCTGAGGTTACAGTCAATGTAATTGGGAGGTCAGTTCCTTGTAGACACAGGGACGGCCGGGTAAACTTTGTAATTTATCTTTAAATGTTTTCTTCTCATCTCTAACGTTCACCAGCAGAACTCAAACGTCTCATGACTACTTGGTCTTTTCAGAGGTCTACCCAACCCCAGTATATCTTAACAGCATCGTTGTGTTTGGCCAGACGCAAAGGGTGGAGAGTGGAGATACTGGTGGGGGAGACTGTGCAGAGATACCGGTGGACATGTTGATGCGACAGCCTGTTGATGAATCTGACAATGTTTTCCTTTTCTATTTGTTCTCTCTCTCTTTTTGTTCTTTCATGTTGTACGGATAGTATGTCACACCTCAAGTTAGTCAAATGGTAATGCAAGATTTATGCTCCTTACAGAAAGATCGCTGATTTGGAAAGAATATTGTATCACCGGAGTGTTAGTTTTGGGAAGACTGAGAGACAGCACCTTTGAGATGACAGCCGAGCAAGAAGAACAACAAGACTAGAGGACAAATTATCGTAACAAGTTTCTTTCCCCTTCAGTTATTTTCTGAACCCCATTACAACTTTCCCTTTCTCCTCCTGTAAGATGGACTCGCCTCAAGAGACTGCAGTCCGTGTTTTCCTGTTGACCCTGATGTTGACCAGAGCAGTCTGTTTCGGTGAGAGTACCAGTAAGGTCGAGAAAGGATCTGGAATGGGTTCTGATGATCAGGACGGACTCGTAGAATTCCAAGAACCACACAATCACCGAGCAAAGGCGAGTATCAGAAAACGATCTGGTAGCCATGACATTAAAAGACATTGTGAAGGATTGTTAGCTGAAGAGAACTGCATCTGTAGGAATTGTGAAAATATAATTGAGGACGGGTGCATCCAGAGATGGCAGTCCAGCATTAATATCGATATGGACCGTCATCCATTGAGTGACTATCACTCATTAGTGGGTAAAGTTTTAAACTAAACGGAATGCTGGGTGTGCTCACAAGTACCTCAAGGTCATAGAAAGTCAGGACTAGTGCCATACTCATTAACGATAGATGAGGTACTTGAATTAAGGGGTGGGAGACCGGTGGACAAGAAATTTAATATTTCTTTCCCTCCTAGTTTGAAGCTCCACCAATACCATGTAGATAGGTCCCTAATATGTTTTAACATTTCCAATCCCCGAAATCCGGGAAATTGGGAAGTGTCATGGAACAACCAAACCATGACATTTTCACACAGAGCCGATAGAATGCCCATCGACTCAGAGCTTATATGCCAAATAGCCAACGGTGGGAGATATTTTCAATATAGGTACACTCTAGGAAGTAGGACCATGCGAGTTGGAGAAGTATCACCAGGATACTGTGCGCATATCATACAACCTGATACGTGTACTAGACAGATGAGAGAGTTAGGGATAGGATTTTTCCCTGGAAGGTTTGTAATATGGTTATGTCATATTCTGTCCCATATGTCCTCCCCGATGATGCATATTTCATATGTGGGAGGAAGGCGTATAGGTTCCTTGCCCCAAACTCAGAGGGATTGTGTTACATTGGAAAAGTGTTGCCTGAAGTGATTTATGACCCGTCAATCGAGACAATGTTGTGATAAAATGTGATTCCACGGTCCGTTTCTTTCACCCGTTTCTCCTTTGGTTTTCTCCAAGGTACAAAGACCTCCACTTGGAAGAAGAATTTGATGACCCTTTATACAGACCACTGATGAACTGTGTCACAGACACCTAATGAGCTTTTAGAGACTGTAATTCTTTTTATGGACACTTGAAGAAGCTTTGTTTGCCAATTACCGCAAAGCTACAGTAAAGACACGACAATACGGACAAGACGTCAGACAAGACATCAACAAGACTCCAATCGGTGACCACTTACATAATCATATGAATCCATTTATAACGCATGTTTCTTATCTTCATCTCTACTATCTTCAGGTAGTGACACACATAGTCGACAGGTAATATAGGCACATATATTAGAACTCACATATTTTCCCCTTTCATGTATCATCAACTAATGTGTACCCCATTTGTTGTAACCAAATGCCGAAAAGAGCTCGGTAGAGTTTGACAGCCCATCCACAGACCCTTAATACGGGATAAGAAGGATTCAATGTATACTTCGCAATACCTCGAAGCTTGATTTAGAACACGTACGGCACGATGATACATGACCCCTCAGACATGGATTTCATACACACATGCTTTTACTATCTCACTAGGTCATATCTTTCCCACCTTCTCCTCTCCTCCCTCTACCCAATCATAATAAGGTATTCCATGATGACATATATATTTTTCTGTTTGAATTGTTTAGAAAGTGGCAGTTATTGGTGACTGCCAAAGGGTGGACTGTCAAAGTCGAAAAATATCGTAGTTCACAATGCCTTGTACTAACCCCAATGCACATGCCCGCTGCTCGTGCATTCAGTGTGCCGTGTGTACACATGTCCGCAAATTGCGTAAACTCGCTCCGGCGATTACGCGTGTGATATGCGTATTTACGGTAGAGTTTGTGAGCTTGTAGCGGGCGACTCATTTATAGCATAGTTAACTCATATAGTGTGTTTTGTAGATAATATTTCCCTTAGCAATGTCAGCAAGAATGTTTAGTTTAAATGGTTCGTGGACATGGGGATCCCTCTTTGCATGATATGAAGGGTCAGGCAAAGGTTGGAAGGTGGTGTTTAGTATCCAGCTGTAGAGTATTTTAATAGTAACATTTCAGTGTTGGTTAGGAAGAGATTGTTCGCTGCTGCGTATAGTTATGCACAAAAGTATGTTTGGAGCATTAAATGTATTTGCTGATAATCACACATACAGGGGGGGAGAATCCAGAGGATACCTCCCACCTAGGCAGTTGGAGAAGGACACAGCCCACCTGTTTAAACCCACCTATGACCTTTACTATAATGTGGAGATACATTCCTGTGTCCAATGAACAATGAGATTGTAGGGACCATTGTATTGTGAATGTATGCTGTAAATATAAGGACCACCATTGCTGGGACACTCACTCACTCTCTGCAAGGTTTTCACACTGAAGGCTGGAGGCCTGGTCCAGGAGCGCTTGCGAGTCATTTCCATGTGTGTAAGTTCACTGTAGCCATTTCTTCCCTTTGTGTATGCCATTCATTCTCTCTCTGTGTACTTGTGTTTGCGATCGTTCACTATTGTTTATATTTCCTTTATGTTATTCTGTTTAGTTATTAATGTTAGGTTTGTAGTGTATAAGCTGTAACTGTTTTTCCCCTTTTTACGTACTAAAAATCTTCTAAGAAGGTGTTGGAACCTTACCAAGTGTTGTGTGTTTCACCATTTATTACTAAGGGTTTCTGAGCATCTCAATCGCTCAAACAGCTTGCTTAATAACAAGGTTAACCAGTGTTACATCATTGCAGTATCTCGGTACTAAGGTTTACAGTATAAGCATATTCTGTGTTTAAGGTTTAAAAGGTTATTGACTGTGTGTGCGCTCGCTGTGTGTATTCCGTACACCCAGCGCAGCGTGTGTACGTAACTTGCGTACCACGTGCAAAGTCTTTGTACGCAAATAGCGTACAAAGTACGTAGCACGTGCACGTGGTTTAGCGGCCATTACGGCTCCACGGTATTAGTATATAGCTTATGTTAAAGGTAAATATTTGACTTTATCAATTTGCTATTCTGCAGCTGCATTCGCAGAATTGCGAACGCATCAGGGTGGTTTGTTTTGTGCTGGGCAGACTTTTAACATGCTGAGCTGCTCCTGCTGTGTGATTCTTAGCAGTTGCAGTTGTGCTACAATTGCAGAACTTCAATTGAAGCTGAATAAGGCCCACACGGGTTACAGTGTGGGTCGGATACAGTGTGGGTTGGATACGGTGCAGGTCGAATACAATGCAAGTCGTATACAGATACAGTGCAGGTCAGATACAGTGCAGGTTACAATGCAGGTCAGATACAGTGCGGGTTACAGTGCAGGTCAGATACAGTGCAGGTCAGATACAGTGCAAGTTACAATACAGGTCAGATACAGGCGGGTTACAGTCATAGGCGTGCGAAGCACATTTTATTAGGTGGTGCACCATCGGAGGGGTGTGTCAGGCACCGCCTTTTTGGCGTGTCTAGCACCTTCTATTGACGGTCAACGCAATATAAAATATCCACCCTTATACCAATCCTAATAAAGCAGATACATTGTCAGATGTTGTAGTGTGCACCAAACAAACACCCCTGATGGCACTAACTGCAATTACACTGCTCCTCCTCAGCCTGGTCTGGCTCCCTCTCTCTTTCCCCTGCCAGCTGCAGCAGCTTACTTACAAGTCAGTCACTCACTGACACTGACAGTTGCAGACTAGTACTGCTGCTGCTGGAAAAACGAGTGACGTGTCAATGTTGCTGCCGACCGCCTGCCAGTATTGAATTTGTCTTCCTAAGAGGAACACTGGCTGCATGCTGATCCTCATCAGTGGCTGGCGTTGGCATAGCACAGAAGGAGAGAGGTGGACATGTGGCAGGTGGGCGTGCGAGCAGCATGACGTAATCACATCACATAACGCTGTTTTTGTACATGGAGGTGGAGCCGGGAGTTTGAAATCCGGTGGCAGTGGCACCCTTGATTAACCCAGGCGTCCGGTCAGTAATGCAGTCCTGAGAGGGTGCAGCGCAGAGGGGACAGTAATCAGCCTGCTCGGCGATCGCTGAATCAGGCATGTGAGCTCGGGGTGCCAGACATTAGGGGGTGCCTGTGCGTACCAGGCACCCCTTCTGCGCACACCTATGGTTACAGTGCAGGTCAGATACAGTGCGGGTTACAGTGCAGGTCAGATATAGCGTGGGGTACAGTGCGGGTCAGATACAGTGTGGGTCGGATTCATTGTGGGTAAACATACCAGCTGTAGTAGTGTAGTAGTGCACTAACTGTAACACCGGGGGCATTTGCCATTCTGTCTGCGAAGATAATGATGGACTGTGCTCTGCGGTGTACACAGCGCTCCTCTCAGTGCCTGCCATGACCTGTTTGTGTGTCTCTGCAGTGCAGCAGCAGCCTTTGGGGACGAAAATGCTGAGATTCATTGTCTGAAAGTGGTGTGGATCATTAGATCGACAGTGTCTAGGTCGACAATGTTTAGATCGACCACTATAGGTTGACAGTCACTAGGTCGACAGGGTCGGAAGGTCGACAGGGGTTCTAGGTCGACATGTGCTAGGTTGACAGATCAAAAGGTCGGCATGATTTGTTTTTGTTTTTTTTCTGTCATTTTCTTCGTAGAGTGACCGGGAACCCCAATTAGTGCACCGTGTCCCCTCGCATGGCTCGCGGCTTCGGGCAAGGTGCCTCGCTCCGCTACCGCTTTGCTCGGCACAGATTACCGTTCCAATCATAGTCTACGTGGATCGTTAAGTATGAAAAAGTTTTAAAAAAAGAAAAAAATTTGAAAAACTCGTTGACTCGTTTTGACCTGTCGACCTAGCACATGTTGACCTAGAAAGTGAAACCCTGTTGACCTTCCAACCCTGTCGACCTAGTGACTGTGGATCTTCAGACCGGATCCCGTCTGAAAGCTGTGAGCGGTCAGCCCATTGAGATCTGGTATCCAAGGCTGGGCAGATGACATTTTGCCTTGTTTTCGGATCCGAGGCAGGCTGGGCAAACCAAGTCCCTGCCCGGATCCACTCGGATCCCGGGAGTTCTGGTGGGCTCATTTCTACTCATCTCTAGTTAACACATCTGAAGATGGCAGTTCGGAATCCCCATGGGATATTGGGGGTCATTCCGAGTTGATCGCACCAAACAACTTTTTGCTGCTGGTGCGATCAGCTAATCTCCGACTATGGGGGAGTGTATTTTAGCATAGCAGGGCTGCGATCGCTTGTGCAGCCCTGCTATGCTAAAAAAGTTTTGTGTAAAAGAAGACTAACCCTGGACATACTTACCCTGTGCAACGATCTCAGCGATGATAGGGCTGGCTTTGACGTCAGACATCCGCCCTCCGTTCTCCTGGACACGCCTGCATTTTCCTTACCACTCCCCGAAAACGCCCACCAACGGACAGGTGACGCCCCGGAATGCCTTCCTTCTGTCAATCTTCTTGCGGTCACCGCTGCGACCGCTTTCTTCGTAAGCAGCATCGTTGCCCGGCATCTCCTGTCACCGGGCAATGACGCGCGTGTGCTCTGCGCATGCCGCGCATGCGCATTCCAGACCCGTTCGCACCGCAGAAAAGAACCGCTGCGTGCGAACGGGTCAGAATGACCATTGGCGATATCTGCTGCAGTCTCCCAATCATACATACTGGGGATACTTAGCTTTTGCTAACAGCTGTATTTGGGGGTATCCAAGAAATTTTATTTGGAAATTATGCCCCATACTCATTAAATGGGTAAGGTTTGCTTTGTCTCCCTGGATTGCAGTGTAGTTCTGTCTCCTTAGTACATGACCAGACAGCACATGAAGTGAGTTTTCGTAACTATTCCCAGAGCCGGCCCTAACCAATATGATGCCCTAGGCAAGATTTTGGCTGGTGCCCCCAAGCACCATCACTGGTTCCGCCTCTGACCTTGCACCTCTTTCCCAGCACCATCACCCCTCACCCATAGCAGTCCTTATTTTGGTGTTTGTAACCCCTATATTTTAAATAGGAACAGTTCGCACATTTGGCGCACAGCCCAAAAAGGGGTGTGTTTTTGCTGGCAAGGGGCATGGCCACACAATAGTAACCCCAATTCCAATTACGCCACACAGTACTGCAACTTTATTCACATTTGCTCATGCAATAGTGTCCATAATTCATATTACATCCCACAGTAGTACCACTTTACCTTAAATGTTACTCCTCACAGCAGGGCCCCTCATTCACATTACATCCCATTGAATTGCTCCTTATTCACATTAAACCAGACCCTATTGCTCTTTATTCACATTAGATGACACAGTAGTGCCCGTTCTATACGCAACGCCACATAGTAGAGCACCTTATACACATAATGGCACACATTAGTAATGCATTTATACACATAATTCCACACAGTAATGCCCCTTACACATATAAGACATATTATTAATGTCCTTATAAACATAATGTGCCTTACACATTATGACAACCTTTATTAATGCCTTTTTACACATAATGTCCCTTACACATATGCCGCACATTATTAATGCCCTTATACACATAATGACACACATAGTGCCTCCTACACATTTGCTGCACATTATTAGTGCCCCTATACACATAATGACACACATGCAGTACTACCCTATTACACATATGCCGCACATTTTTAATGCCCTTATACACATAATGACACACATAGTGCCCCTTACAAATATGTTGCACATTATTAATGCATTTTTACATGACACACATAATGCTCCTTACACATATTCCGAACACTACTGCACAACCAACCCACTCACATGCACACAGCACTCACACTGCCACTAACACTGTGACCTCTGCCTCTGCTTGGATACAGATGTGTCCTCATAAATCTTGCCTTAATGCTAACGTCGGGCACCTTTTTTATGAAAATGCATCTTATTTGCATTGCTATGTGGCTAGGATGCACAAGCAGCTTCTGCTGATTAAAATTATATGCAGCATGCCTATATACTGTGTAAGACTGTGGCTGTATCAGCATATGAAATGGTACACACAGAATATAGGCATGCCGTATATCATTTTAATCAGCAGAAGCTGCTGATGCCCCTAGGTATATCAAATGCCCTAGGCAATTGCCTAGTTTGTCTATGCCTATGGCCGGCTCTGACTATTCCCATATTGTTGCCAGTTAGGATACTCCTGCTCTAGTGTTCTCCCATCTCCCTGACCAAACATACAAAGCCACCACCAATTACATAATGATTTATGGAACATTGTACTTCTTTATTATTGTTTATTTACAGTCTCCGGTATTACCCAGTGCCAAACAGTATGCCGTTATCTTATTCACACACATACAATGTCATAGAGCAGTATAGGCTATAATCGCTACATCCCATATTGCTGGGCAACTCCTTAATGATACAATAGAAATAAATGTATTTAGGGCTCCATTGGTTTATTCCTAAAACACCATTAAAGCCTTATATCCCGTAGCTAACATTAACTAACTGAAACCAGTTATTAACGTATACCGAACCCCTAATCGTTAAACCCCTTTAAACTCAGGTACTTAAGTGAAGACTTAACGCTATAAGTAACGACACTGACACAATAAATGAAACAGACACATAAACGGTTTGGCTTAAAGGTCACAGCTATTGGGGGCGTGGCCACGGCGTTGAGCGAGTAGGAAGCAGGTTGGTGGAGCTCCCCGGACGGATAAATCCTGTACCCATCCTGGGGCCCCTTCCGAGGCTCAAACCTGGCCGGCATAGAGCGCTGTCTGTGGGGTGGCGGCGGGCATCATTTGCGGCCCTGTTCCGGAGATCCCAGCCCGCGCCAGCGGCCGCCCGACTCCTGGGCCTAGGCCGCCAGAGGATCCCCGGGCTCAATTTGCACTACACAGCCGCGGGCGCGCGCGCACGGACCCGCGGCGATCGCCGGGATTTGGCTACCCCTGTGCCTGGGGTGAGCGGCGCCCCTCACCTGTGTCCCCTGGTTGATCCTCCCGGCCGCTTCTGCCCCCCTGGAGCCTGGAATCGTGCTCCTTGTACAGGGAATGGAGAGACTGCATGATCCGGCGGCCATCTTGGCTGCAGCTTTTGTCACATATCCTGCCTGTGTGACTCTATGCATTTGTGGGGACTGCAGGGCTGAGCAGAGCCGGCCATAGCTATAGGCAAACTAGGCAATTGCCTAGGGCATTTGATATGCCTAGGGGCATCAGCAGCTTCAGCTGATTAAAATGATATGCAGCATGCCTATATTCTGTGTGTAGCATTTCATATGCAGATACAGCCACAGTCTCACACAGTATATAGGCATGCAGCATATCATTTTAATCAGCAGAAGCTGCTTGTGCATCCTAGCCACATAGCAATGCAAATAAGATGCATTTTTTGATAAAAAAAAGGTGCCCGACGTTAGCATTGATGCAAGATTTGTGAGGACACATCTGTATCCAAGCAGAGGCAGAGGTCACAGTGTTAGTGGCAGTGTGAGTGCTGTGTGCATGTGAGTGGGTTGGTTGTGCAGTAGTGTTCGGAATATGTGTAAGGAGCATTATGTGTGTCATGTAAAAATGCATTAATAATGTGCAACATATGTGTAAGGGGCACTGTGTGTCATTACGTGTATAAGGGCATTAATAATGTGCAGCATATGTGTAACAGGGTACTACTGTATGTGTGTCATTATGTGTATAGGGGCACTAATGTGCAGCAAATGTGTAGGGGGCACTATACATGTCATTACGTGTATAAGGGCATTAATAATGTGCGGCATATGTGTAACAGGGTACTACTGTATGTGTGTCATTATGTGTATAGGGGCACTAATAATGTGCAGCAAATGTGTAGGGGGCACTATGTGTAAAAGGGCATTAATAAAGGTTGTCATAATGTTTAAGGCAAATTATGTTTATAAGGACATTAATAATGTGTCTCATATGTGTAAGGGGCATTACTGTGTGGAATTATGTGTATAAATGCATTACTAATGTGTGGCATTATGGCCCTCATTCCGAGTCGTTCGCTCGGTATTTTTCATCGCATCGCAGTGAAATTCCGCTTAGTGCGCATGCGCAATATTCGCACTGCGACTGCGCCAAGTATCTTTGCTATGAAGAAAGTATTTTTACTCACGGCTTTTTCATCGCTCCGGCGATCGTAATGTGATTGACAGGAAATGGATGTTACTGGGCGGAAACACGGCGTTTTATGGGCGTGTGGCTGAAAACGCTACCGTTTCCGGAAAAAACGCAGGAGTGGCCGGAGAAACGGGGGAGTGGTTGGGCGAACGCTGGGTGTGTTTGTGACGTCAAACCAGGAACGAAAAGCACTGAACTGATCGCACAGGCAGAGTAAGTCTGAAGCTACTCTAAAACTGCTAAGTAGTTTGTGATCGCAATATTGCGAATACATCGGTCGCAATTTTAAGATGCTAAGATACACTCCCAGTAGGCGGCGGCTTAGCGTGTGTAACTCTGCTAAATTCGCCTTGCGACCGATCAACTCGGAATGAGGGCCTATGTGTATAAGGTGCTCTACTATGTGGTGTTGCGTATAGAAAGGACACTACTGTTTCATCTAATGTGAATAAAGAGCAATAGGGTGTGGTGTAATGTGAATAAGGAGCAATTCAGTGTGATGTAATGTGAATAAGGGGCTCTACTGTGAGGAGTAACGTTTATAAGGTAAAGTGATACTACTGTGGGATGTAATATGAATTATGGACACTATTGCATGATAAAATGTGAATAAAGTTGCAGTACTATGTGGCGTAATTGGAAATGGGGTTACTATTGTGTGGCCATGCCCCTTGCCATCAAAATCACACCCCTTTTTGGGCTGTGCGCCAAATGTGCGAACTGTCCCTATTTAAAATAGAGGGGGTATAAACCCCAAAATAAGGACTGCTATGGGTGAGGGGTGATGGTGCTGGGAAAGAGGTGCAAGGTCAGAGGCGGAACCAGCGGTGGTGCTAGGGGGGCACCAGCCAAAATCTTGCCTAGGGCATCATATTGGTTAGGGCCGGCTCTGGGGCTGAGGGATCTGCTCTGGGCACGGACTGTCCTGTCCTCGTGGAACATTATATATCATACATTATCATATCGTCCCGGGCCCCTCTGCCCCCCCCCCCTCTCCGCTGTACTCTCCTGTTGGATGCCCTGGAGTGCTGCTGACATTTTACCTCCTCCCCTCTGCTGTGCTTTCTGACACTGAATACGGGACCTTGAGTGCTACCTGAGCCTTGCTATCATGGTAAAGGGTGGCCAGAGTGCGGCGGCGGCTAAATTGGAGAAGTATGCCCGTTAACCGGCTGCTCAGTCGACTCCCCCGGCTGGGGCCGACTCGGGCGCGGACGTGCAGCCACCTCCTCCTTCCATTCAGCAGGTCCTGGAGGCCATAGCGGTCAGTGAACAGCGTCTGTCGGACAAAATGGAGAAGGTGCAGTGTGACCTATCCTTAATACGCCAGGATGTTCAGCGGGTCCGAGAGAGGGTGGGAGAAACGGAGACGCGGGTCTCTAATTTGGAAGACCTCAGCAGCCCCCTCCAACGGACTGTTTCTGCGGTCACACAGCAAGTCTCTACACTGCAAACTAAACTCCTGGATATGGAGGGACGACTTCGCAGAAACAACGTAAGATTTGTGGGCTTGCCAGAGAAGGAGGAAGGGGCACATCCTGAGGACTTCCTGGAATCCTGGTTGAAAGAAGCATATGGCGCTGAATCCTTTACATCCCAGTTTGCAGTGGAGCGGGCGCATCGGGTACCGTTCCGGCCTCTGCCCCCAGGCGCCCCGCCGCGGACATTTATAGCCAAGTTTTTACACTATAAAGACCGAGACTCTGTTCTGCGCCTGGGTCGCACGAAGGGCCCCCTGGTTCGAAATGGTGTCCGGGTGTCAGCATTTCTGGATTTCGCTGCGGATGTCCAAAAAGACCGGGCCCAGTTTCTGCCTGTCAAGCGGCGACTTCGCAACCTGAATCTCCCCTATTCGATGCTGTTCCCCTCTCGGCTGCGTGTGGTGGCGGACGGGGAATCTAAGTTCTTCAACACTCCGAGGGAGGCGACGGCCTGGCTGGACAGATATTCTCCGGGTGCCCGCCAGCTGGCTCCGGAGTGACGCCCAGCTACCTTTCTCCATGGGCCATCAATACGCAAGTATACGTCCGGGGAGTTTCCCCTGGTCATGGTTGTTCTGGACATTGTTGAGCAGTGACTTTACATATAGTATTAAGGGTTTCTTTCCCTTTGGGTCTGTTTGCTGCGTATAGCGCTGTCGTAGGCTTTCTTGGGCTACCAGGGTTGGTGGTTTGTTAGGGATATGTGTATGCCACAGTTCGGGGAGGTATACGGGGAGGGGGGATGTTGTGGGGATGCTATTTATTTTTCTGGCATGTTTTTATTTCTGTTTTATATTGTTTTCTGTTTTTCATATGATGGCCTTTTCTTATGCGAGGTGAGGTCGTGCTATTTAAGGGGTTATGGATTCCGGGGCAGCACTTTGCAGGGGCGGGTGGGAGCCCGGACAATGCTGTTGCTTGGGCTTTCACAAGGCGCTGCGTCTCAGTATATGCATGATGCGACATGTCTGCTTTAAAGATTTTGGCATGGAACGTCCGGGGCATTAATAATAAAGTAAAGCGGTCCCTGGTATTTAAAATGATCAAGAAATATGGCCCGAACGTCATCTGTTTGAGCGAAACTCATTTGGAGGGAAATAGGCTGTTGTCGCTCCGTAGGCCTTGGGTGGGCTGGGCGTATCATTCCTCTCACTCCTCCTCTTCCAGGGGAGTATCGGTAATGACACGGAGAACCGTATAGTTTGAATTGATCACGGTAAACACTGATCCATATGGCAGGTTTGTGTTTATGGAATGTAAGCTGAACTCCCGTGCTTTATTCATTTTGTCTATCTACATCCCCCCCCCCGTTTTCATATGATGTCCTGCAGAAAGCTGCATCGTTTATTGCTTCATCCCTCCATATTCCTGTTATATGTCTGGGGGATTTTAATAATGTGCTGGATGTCTCCCTGGATAGATGGAGATCCTCTCGAGATCCGGGGGCGGGAGGTGGCCAGTCGACTTCTCCCTCTAAGTTCGCGGATGTTAAAGATAGCATGCAGTGGGTGGATGTTTGGAGGGTTCGGCACCCTACACTTAGACAGTACTCATGCTTCTCTGGTGTGCATGGTACATTTTCCAGAATCGACCTGGCCCTGGTCTCGCCCGAGCTTCTACCTAGTGTAACGGATGTTCATTTTGAGGCGCGAGGGGTGTCTGACCACTCGCCCCTGTTGTTGTCTCTTGATGTGGAGTGCCGGAGGGGACAGTCTTACTGGAGGTTGCATCCATCCTGGTTGATTCAGTTAGGAGAATGCCCGGAGTTACAGTCCAGGTGGGAGGGCTTTTTTGCAGATAATGTGGGCTCAGCCCTGGTACATGTTGTCTGGGACACATTCAAAGCATATCTGCGTGGTACGCTGATTGGTAAAATTGCTACCCGCAAGTTAGAGTACAGAGCGATGGAGCGACAGCTAGAGTATGACTATAGGGATTTAGAAGCCAGATATTTGGCGGAGGGCACCTCCGCACTAAAGGTACGGTGGTTGTTAGCTAAGGAGGCTTGGCTGGCTTGCCTCGCAGACAAAAATGCACGATCCCTTTTGTTCAGGGCAACCAATATATATATGCAGGCGGACAGGCCAGGTAGTTTATTAGCTCATTTGGTGCACTATGACCGCCCTGGGAATACGATAGTGCAGATGTCTGGCCCCGACGGCTCCATTGTGAGCAATACCCCTGACATGGTACAGCTGTTCCTGTCGTACTTTAGGGAGATCTATGATTCTCAGATGCCGTGCTCCGAGGGGGACTCAGATTTATACTTGTCTAATATACCCCTTTCAAAGCTTCCCCCTGAGGCTAGGGACTCTCTAGACGCGCCCTTGACTTTAGAAGAAGTGACTGCGGCGATAGGAATGTGTCCCGGTGGTAAGTCTCCGGGAAGTGATGGTATTCCCACCGAGCTGTACAAACAGTATGTGCAGTTCTTTGGCCCAAAACTGCTTGAGACGTACACGGATATATTTGCCACCAACCAACTTCCTCCCTCAATGTCCAAGGCCGTTATTATAGTACTGCCAAAGCCCGGCAAGGACCCCGAATTGAAGGAGTCTTATAGACCAATCTCCCTTATCCCTACCGATGCCAAGATCCTGGCAAAAATCCTCGCGGTTCGGCTCAACCTGGTTATCCAAACTGTAATACATCGGGATCAATCTGGCTTCATGCCGGGGAAATCCACGTCCATCAATTTGCGCAGGCTCTATACTGTATTACAGGCTCCACATGATTTCCCCTCGGACGCGGTTGTAGTTTCGCTGGATGCGGCTAAGGCCTTCGACAGTGTTGAATGGTCCTACTTGTGGGGAGTCATGAAATATATGGGCTTTGGTCCTAATTTCATACAATGGATCAAACTACTCTATCAGAACCCACGTGCCAGGATCTTGGTCAACGGCTATATATCCTCCTCCTTCACCTTGACTAGGGGCACCAGACAGGGACGCCCCCTTTCCCCCGCCTTATTTGCCATAGCCATCGAACCCTTGGCTTGTCTGGTAAGGTCGCACTCGGACATTGGGGGAGTTGTTACAGGCCCCTGCACTGATAAAATAGCCCTTTATGCGGATGACCTGTTGCTGTTCTTACATGACTATGCCGTGGATATGCCTGTAGTGCTGCAGGTCATAGAGACCTTTGGCGGCTTCTCAGGTCTCCGTATAAACTGGTCCAAATAATTTATAATGCCCATTATGGGTTCTCCTCCCCAGGTACCGAAGATACCCCTGCCGCTGTGCTGGACAAGCCAGTTTAAATACCTGGGGATCCAGGTTACTAATGACCCCTCGGACTTTATACCCTTGAACCTTGACCCTCTTGTACACATGATTGTACGCAAGTCGAGGGCCTGGTGTAAACTCCCACTTACAATGACGGGTAGGGTTAGCCTTATTAAAATGATAGTTTTGCCCAAGCTACTGTATGTTTTTTCACAATCCCCTGTGTACGTCTTTCCGACCTTCTTTAAGAAATTAAACAGTATATTGACATCACTGATATGGGCCAATAAAAGGCCTAGAATAAAGTTGACTACCCTTACTAGACAAAAGGCAGACGGGGGCTTGGCTTTGCCTCACTTCCAGCTGTACTACTATGCGGCCCAGCTAGCTCACATTGGCATTTGGTTACGGGGTGGAGAGGAGGCTGATTTATGTCGGGCGTTTCTAAGGTGCTATTACCCGGACCTTTCCCCGGCGCAGATTCTTGTGGGAGGGAGCGCTTCCCGGCTGTCTCCTCCTATTATTTTTCAGGCCATGAAGATTTGGCTGGCCTTGACAGGTATGTTTGGATATGATGGTATGGACCCGGATACTCCTCTTTGGCACTCCGCATCACTTCGTGAGATGGGGTCCTTGGAGGGTGTGGGGGTGTGGGCCCCATACTCGGTGACTTCCATATCCCAGCTGTATAGCGATGGTGCTCTGAAATCCTTTCAGCACTTAAAAGAGGAGTTTGGTCTCCCGAACTCTTACTTTTACAGATATTTACAGCTCCGGCACGCCTTACGATCACAGTTCGGGGATTCACCCCCGGCGCTCCTCCCCTTCCCCATCAAGACCTTTTTATGTGCATTGGGTCGGGTCAAGGTGATCTCCTTCACCTACTCGTACCTTTTTGCAACAATACATGCAGACCCGCTCTCGACCCTTCAGGAACGGTGGGAGCATGATTTAGGCCCTATAGATGTGGAGGAGTGGGGGGTCGCGCTGGGGAACTCGAGCCAGGTCACCAAATCACTGCGGTTCCAACAAATTCAACTCTTTGTACTACACAGATCGTATATGACGCCGAGCAGGTTGGCCAGGTTCGGGGCCGGTGGCGCTGCCACTTGTCCTAAATGTGGGACTGCTGGCGGATCATTCTTGCATCTAGTGTGGGAGTGTCCGTCCTTGCAGGTGTTTTGGGCTGGGGTCGGGTCGATTCTGGAACATACGGGGGTACCGAGAGTCATGCTGACTCCGGGATTCTGCATTTTGGGGGTGGGAGGGCCTGATTCTGGGCTTCGGTGGGAGGGATTGTATGCTCGTAGCATTTGCGCCCTTGCTAAGGTATGCATAGCGCGGACATGGATGGCCCCACATTCTCCTACGATGTCTGCATTTAAAGCCTTGGTGAATGACACCGTACTGAAAGATCGGTATGTCTATATGAAAAATAATGCTCTCTCTAAATACGGGAAAATATGGTCCTTCTGGGTCAATTCTATATACTCCTCCCCTGCCCTCAAGCTTTGAGACATTTTGCACCTTCACGATGGCCTGGTTATATGGGACTTGTGTAAATGGCCTGGGCCCCTCCCCCCGTATTGGTATGTACATTATGCGGATTCTGTACCTCACCTCGCACGACTACGGGACTATAGGCTTGCTGGTATTGATTTTTTTATTCTGCTTATGTTTTTTGTTTATTATTTATTATTTCTTTTGTTTTATTTCTTTTGATAATTATTGTTATTTTAGGCACCCTTGTTCGGTGCGCTAGGCCATGTTTGGCCTTATAGTTGGGGGGTTAATTGAGCTAGATTGGGGAGAAATTTGAAAATGTTTTACGAACGTGTTGATATTTACCTTCAGACTTCAGAAAAACTGTTTTTGTGGGTTGTTAGTGAGATAGCCTTATGTCTGCCGGTCATGCTTAAACCTATGTGTATATGGTGTGGCGGGGCTATGTAAATTGTATAAGTTGTATAATGTCACCCGGATTTCCCGGTATACACTGAAATGTCTGTAATTCTTCCATTTTTGTTGAATAAAAATACTCTATAAAAAAAAAAAAAAAGGTCACAGCTATTTATTCCAATTGTAATTAACCTGCTGAGGTAAAGGTGGCCAGGAGACGCTGCAATCTCAGTACCAGCCTTAATTAGTGTATCAAGTCCTAGGGGACGACTAACACATCCCCCCTTGTAAAGACACACTAGCGTCGTGAGGACTCACCATGCCTCCTGAGCCAAGACTGAGCGTTCCTGCACAAAGAACGCCCAGGTCCCACGCACAAGCAGGACAAACTCGCCAAGTAATGAGGGTAGGTGCCCCATAGTGACATCTTGCTCCACAGAAGGCAACAAGACTGCAGCGTTCTCCCGCCAAGCTGTGCCTCCCCTAGATGGAAAGGAAGCAACAACAAGCAGTGACAACATGGAATTGGGCAGGCAGGCGGGCAGGATTCCAAATGCAGAAAAAGAGGTTGCCCTAAGAGACCACCCCCCTTTCAATAAACCTAACCAGAAACACCTCCCTTTCAATCCTAATAGGCTGACAACTTTTGACTGACAGTCAACTCCAGAACTCTAATTCTACCCAGCAACAAGTCTGTCACACTCAACCAACAATAAAAAACCTAGGATTCTTATACATCCTCATTCCTATGCAGAATTCGTCTGCTTAAGAGCTCCATTGGTTTATTCCTAAAACACCATTAAAGCCTTTCATCCTGTAGCTAACATTAACCAACTGTAACCAGTTATTAACTTATACCGAACCCCTAATCATTAAACCACTTTAAACTAAGATACTTAAGTGAAGACTTAACACTACAAGTAATGACACTGACAAAATAAATGGGATTGACATATAAACGGCTTGTCTTAAAGGTCACAGCTATTTATTCCAATTGTAACTAACCTGATGAGGTAAAGGTGGCCAGGAGACACTGCAATCTCAGTACCAGCCTTAATTAGTGTATCACGCCCTAGGGGACAAATAACATGCCCCCCCTTGTAAAGACGCACTAGCGTCGTGAGGACTCACTATGCCTCCTGGGCCAAGACTGAGCGCTCCCGCACGAAGAGCGCCTAGGTCCCCAGCACAAAGCAGGACAAACTCGCCAAGTAATCAGAGGGTAGGTACCTCACAACAACATCTTGCGCCACAGAAGGCCACGAGACTGCAGCGTCCTTCCGCCACAGCCAGACGCCAAAGGCCCTGGCCCGCCACCAAACCGAATCATCAATCCAAAAACGACAACAAGTCCCTAATGAACAAATCTAGCCTCAAAGCATTAAGATGCACACTATCGGGCTAAAAAAAACTAGCAGGATCAGACCCCAAAAACTATGCCGAACCACCCACCCCCCTATGGACAGGACAAACTGAGAAACTACTACATTAACCTTACGATGCGCCCTTTCCAAAGCCTTGGGCTTACGGGAGCCCCTCCACACCAACCTCGGAACAACCTCCGACCACACAATCCACAAGGCTGATGTTCGACAAAAGTTTACGCAACCGGACAATCAACTCCAAACCTTTCAAATGACCTAAATTGTTCCCACCAATATGCCAAACCAGCCAATCCGAAACACCACACTGCTCCACCGAGGACAGCAACAAAGCCAGCAGGGCTTCACAACAAAGCCCCCGAATACCATTCTAGCGCACCTTGCGCCCACCTAGCAAAAGCTCAGCCCGCAGGACCAACCCATGACGTTCAGCCCAATAAATATTAGAATGGCCAACCAGCCAGACCTGCCCAAGGGAATCCTCTTCAGCTGAAATAAAACCCGGATAAGTCACCGTACCAACCCAAATGTAAAAATACACAACAATAACATAACAACATGCAATATAAAAGACTAAGCCAGGGAAGGGGAAAACAGGTAACACGAGTGAAGGGGCAAAACAAAACGACCTCCCGTGAATCAAAGGGGTCAAATCATGATCCCCGGGAGGAAAAACAAAAAGCACCCCTCATACCTCCATTTGTCGGTTGCTAACCTTTCCGCAAATGGGTGGTAAAGAAAGTTTTCAGGTTGTCACAGGAAGCGCAACTACAATTGATCGCAACGCACGTAAGATTTATAAGCAGAAGATCACCATCTACCCAGGGCCTAAATGGAAGAAGGTGAAGCTCCAGCAGCTGCGGCAGAAGTAGCGGCCCCAATCCGAAAGGAGTGGGTCTCATAGCATTTACATCAAGCCCTAGCGCAGGCCTGGCCAACCTGTGGCTCTCCAGCTGTTGTAAAACTACAAGTCCCATCATGCCTTGCCACAGTTTTGCTACTAGGGAATGCTGAAACTGTGGTAGGGCATGCTGGGATTTGTAGTTTCACAACATCTGGAGAGCCACAGGTTGGCCAGGCCTGCCCTAGCGCTTCTAGCACTTCTAAACACAGCATAAGCGCTGTCGCAAACTGAAATGTGGAAATGGGCAACGACGTGACATGAACCAACCATTGCCGGCCGCCAGAGGGGCAACCAGCAAGGTATGAAGCAGTAAGGGCAACCAGGCAAACGGGCTTATCTGCCTGTGCAGGAAGGGTAACCCAGCGGACCCTCCCTGCTTGGTCCGTCTTGGAAGAACGCAACCTACATAAGAAAAAGTATCCCTGATGCAAAAATCACCTATCAGCAAACCAGAAGAAACCGACGTGCGACTAGAAGCAACCAGCTCCCCAACCCTGAAAGCCCCAAAGAAAGCGGCCAAGAAAGCTACTGTAGCCAAATTACTCTAAAGCTGCAAATCAATGGGCTTGCGTGAATCCACCTGAGCAGGAAAAACCCGGGCCCAAGCTCTAATAGCCCAGGAAAGAACAAAAGTTTTAGTGGGATCCTGACCCCCCTGCAACCTACTAAAAAAGGAAATACCCGCCAGCGCTGTGGACATGGAAGCCTTAGAACGACCCTGCAAATACTGCTCCCAAACAAAAGCCAGCAACATATCCTGAAGAGACACCCTCCACCGCATTATGCACAAGATAAGCCTCCCAATTATGGGAGGAGCCAATGACCACTGCGCTAGGGCCTCTATGCCTACCTTATAATCTGCCATAAAAAAGGGGGGCAAGGTAACCCCTCAAAAGAAACCCCAGGAGCTAGCTCCCTAAACCTAACAAGAATAAACCGTGAGAGCGCATCAGCAACATCATTAGCAACCCCCAGAACATGCTTCACCCGAAATTTGATATTAGCCTCCAAACAATGCAAAATCGAATGTCTCAAGAGTCGCAATGCCAGTGGAGACGAAGATTGCTGATTATTAATGAACCACCCCAAGGTTATCACACCAAAGCACGGTATGCCGGTTGACCAGAGAGGGATACCACAATTCTACTGCAACAATAATGGGAAAAAGCTCCAAAAGCAACATATTTGCAGTCAAACCCCCCGCATACCAATCCGCCGGCCATGGCGCTGCACACCACTGCCCATTGAAAAAGGCCCCAAATCCCGATGTCCCAGCCACATCAGTAAATAGCTGTAACATAGTATTGGCCACCGGCAACTCCACCCAAATCCATTTGCCATTGAAGTGTTGCAAAAACCGAGACCAGACCCTGAGATCCTCCTTATTCTCAGCACACAACCTCACGCGATGATGCGGCAGGTACGCCCCAACCGTAGCCCTCTCCAACTTCCAGAAGAACTCACTACCCATAGGAATGACCCGACAAAATTCAGGGAACCCAACAAAGACTGGACCTCACTCATGCGCACCTTCCGCACCTCTAAGCAAACCCTCAATCTGAACCATCAGCTTCAGGACCTTATCAGCAGGCAAGCGACAACAACCGACCACCGTATTGACCTCAATACCCAAATACGATAAGTACATAGTGGGGCCTTCTGTCTTGTCACTTGCAACTGGCACACCTAAGACCCTGAACAAGGCCCGAGCCGAAAAAAAGACATCAGCACAAATATCACTGTCACCCAGCCCTACAAAAAGAAAGTCGTCCAAATACTAGTGCGCAATGCCAACATGACCAGTGCCTACGGCAACACACCAATGTAGAAATAAACAAAATTTTTCAAAGTAGGCACAAGACACCACACAGCACATAGGTAAACACTTATCAACATAGAACCCACCACCAATCCTAAAACCCATATAAAGTTGGAATCAGGATACAATGGTAACAAACGACATGCAGACTCAACGTCCAACTTAACTAGCAGGGTGCCGTTCCCAAAACTATGAATAAGGGCAAGTGCATCATCAGACAACTGGTATAGAACACGACAAGCTGGAGCAGGAATGGCATCATTGACGCAGGTGCGCTCCAAATGCAGAAAAAGAGGTTGTCATAAGAGACCACCACCTTTAAATAAACCTAACCAGAAACACCTCCCTTTCAATCATAATAGGTTGCCAACTTTTGACTGACAGTCAACACCAGAACTCTAATTCTGCCCAGCAACAAGGCTGTCACACTCAACCAATCGTCAAAAACCTAGGATTCTTATACATCCTCATTACTATGCAGAATTCGTCTGCTTAAGGGGTATATGCAATTGCGGTCGAATTCCCGAAAATGTCGAAAAACTGAACATTTTCGCCAAAAAAAAAAATTCGACAATGCAATTCAGTACTTTTCGTCAAAAAAACGGACTTTTGAAATTCGACATTTGTCAAATTCGACATTTCTGCAATGGTACAAATGCGGCAATTCGACAAAAGTATATTCAATTGAAGATTGTAAATTCGACAACAGTGCTTTTAGACAGTAAATTCGTCATTTTCAATCCACCACACTTTGCTGGGGGAATCTAATAAATTTTTTTAAAAACATGTTTTTTTTTGTGTTTTTGTTATTGGTAATAGCATATCTATTTATATTAGAAGGGATTAGGTACTTGGTTTGTCTATTTTGGAGGCACAAGTATTATTTATATATTTTTAAAAATATATATATATATATTTTTTTTAAATGGAATGGTAAAAATCAGGAAAAAAAATGCGTGGGGTCCCCTCTCCTAAGCATAACCAGCCTCGGGCTCTTCGAGCCGGTCCTGGTTCTAAAAATTCGGGGAAAAAACTGACAGGGGATCCCCCGTATTTTTAAAACCAGCACCGGGCTCTGCGCCTGGTGCTGGTGCAATAAAATACGAGGGACAAAAAGCGTAGGGGTCCCCCGTATTTTTTACACCAGCACCGGGCTCCACTAGCTGGACAGATAATGCCACAGCCGGGGGTCACTTTTATACAGTGCCCTGCGGCCGTGGCATTAAATATCCAACTAGTCACCCCTGGCCGGGGTACCCTGGAGGAGTGGGGACCCCTTTAATCAAGGGGTCCCCCCCCCCAGCCACCCAAGGGCCAGGGTTGAAGCCCGAGGCTGTCCCCCCCATCCAAGGGCTGCGGATGGGGGGCTGATAGCCTTGAGTAAAATGATTGAATATTGTTTTTTCCAGAAGAACTACAAGTCCCAGCAAGCCTCCCCCACAAGCTGGTACTTGGAGAACCACAAGTACCAGCATGCGGGTGGAAAAACGGGCCCGCTGGTACCTGTAGTTCTACTGAAAAAAAATACCCAAATAAAAACAGGAGACACACACCGTGAAAGTAAAACTTTATTTCAGACATGCCGACACATACATACTTACCTATGTTGACCCGCCGACTGCCACGTCTCCTGATCTGACGATCCGGGGTACCTGTGAATAAAATTATACTCACCTGATCCAGTGTCCTGTGTTTTGTAATCCACGTACTTGGCAAAACAAAAAAACTAATACCCGGACCACACGGACTGAAAGGGGTCCCATGTTTACACATGGGACCCCTTTCCCTGAATGCAGAGAGACCCCCCGTGACTGCTGTCACAGAAAGGTCCCTTCAGCCAATCAGGAAGCGCCACTTCGTGGCACTCTCCTGATTGGCTGTATGCGCGTCTGAGCTGGCAGACAGCGCATCGCACAGCTCCCTCCATTAGTTTCAATGGTGGGAACTTTGCGGTCAGCGGTGGGGTTACCCGCGGTGGCGCTTCCTGATTGGCTGAAGGGACCTTTCTGTGACAGGAGTCACGGGGGGTCTCTGCATTCGGGGAAAGATGTATTGGAAGCGAGTGTGAGATGTGAGGGTGAGATATATTGCCCAAAACTCCCTCTTGTCCAAAGTCACCCTGGCGTGTCCCAAGTGTAGCCCTCCGGCATTTGCAAAACTGCACATCCAATCATGCCCTGACAGCAATGCTTACGCTGCGTCAGGGAACTTTGGATGTGTAGTTACGCAAGTGCCGGAGGGTTGCATTTGGGGCCGCTGTAACCTGCTTGTGTCGTGTTGCTTGTACCTTTACCTTTTCCATAGAAGGGTGACACTACCAATAGCTGGAACCTCATACTATTCTCTTCCACAGGTCTTGCGGAGTATCCTTCCCAAGTGGCTTGAATCCTCATGGATGAAAAGGGACACGACAGTACCCCTGCTGTACCATGGGCGACCTAACACAATACCACTGCATCTCATATTTAACATTGTATTTACTAATAATTTAAATAAAAACCACAGAAAACTTCTCATTTAAAAATGTATTGAAGAAATATAGAAAATTGTATTTTATTTTTGAAATAAAAAATGAAATGTAATAAAACAAAAAAGTGGTTTGTTCTTCTTTACATTCTTTTCTTGGTTAGATATCTGTGGGGAAAAATAAGATTTTACTCACCGGTAAATCTATTTCTCGTAGTCCGTAGTGGATGCTGGGGACTCCGTAAGGACCATGGGGAATAGACGGGCTCCGCAGGAGACTGGGCACTCTAAAGAAAGATTTAGTACTATCTGGTGTGCACTGGCTCCTCCCTCTATGCCCCTCCTCCAGACCTTAGTTAAGGAAACTGTGCCCGGAAGAGCAGACATTATAAGGAAAGGATTTTGGAATCCCGGGTAAGACTCATACCAGCCACACCAATCACACCGTATAACTTGTGATACACTTATCCAGTTAACAGTATGAACAACAACAGGGCATCAACAATGGATGCCAACATAACATAACCCATTAATAAGCAATAACTATGTACACGTATTGCAGAAAGTCCGCACTAGGGACGGGCGCCCAGCATCCACTACGGACTACGAGAAATAGATTTGCCGGTGAGTAAAATCTTATTTTCTCTAACGTCCTAGTGGATACTGGGGACTCCGTAAGGACCATGGGGATTATACCAAAGCTCCCAAACGGGCGGGAGAGTGCGGATGACTCTGCAGCACCGAATGGGCAAACTCAAGGTCCTCCTCAGCCAGGGTATCAAACTTGTAGAATTTTGCAAATGTGTTTGAACCCGACCAAGAAGCAGCTCGGCAAAGGTGTAAAGCCGAGACACCTCGGGTAGCCGCCCAAGAAGAGCCCACCTTCCTTGTGGAATGGGCTTTCACTGATTTTGGATGTGGCAATCCAGCCGCGGAATGAGCCTGCTGAATCGTGTTACAGATCCAGCGGGCAACGGTTTGCGTTGAAGCAGGAGCACCCAACTTGTTGGGGGCATACAGGATAAACAGCGAGTCAGTTTTCCTGACTCCAGCCGTTCTGGCCACATAAAACTTCAAAGCCCTGACTACATCTAGTAACCTGGAATCCTCCAAGTCACGAGTAGCCGCAGGCACTACAATAGGTTGGTTCAAATGAAAAGATGACACCACTTTTGGCAGAAATTGGGGACGAGTCCGCAATTCTGCCCTGTCCATATGAAAAACCAGATAGGGGCTTTTACATGACAAAGCCGCCAATTCTGACACACGCCTAGCCGAAGCTAAGGCCAATAGCATGACCACCTTCCACGTGAGATACTTTAGCTTCACGGTCTTAAGTGGTTCAAACCAGTGGGATTTTAGGAAACCCAACACCACGTTGAGATCCCAAGGTGCCACTGGTGGCACAAAAGGGGGCTGAATATGCAGCACTCCCTTGACAGTCCTGTACCACAAATCTGAGGTACTCCTGATGAGGCGGATAAATGGGGACATGCAAGTAAGCATCCTTGATATCCAGAGACACCATAAAATCCCCCTCTTCCAGGCTTGCAATGACCGCTCTGAGCGATTCCATTTTGAACTTGAATCTTTTCAGATAAATGTTCAGGGACTTTAAATTTAATATAGGTCTGACCGAACCGTCCGGTTTCGGTACCACAAACATTGTGGAATAGTATCCCTTTAACTGTTGAAGAAGGGGAACCTTTACCACCACCTGCTGGAGAAATAGCTTGTGAATTGCCGCTACCACTACTTCCCTTTCTATGGGGGAAGCTGGCAGGGCCGATTTTAGGTAACGTTGAGGGGGCATCACCTCGAATTCCAGCTTGTATCCCTGAGACACAATCTGTATGGCCCAGGGATCCACCTGTGAGCGAACCCACTGGTGGCTGAAATGTCGGAAACGCGCCCCCACCGCTCCTGGCTCCACCGTGGAGCCCCAGCGTCATGCGGTGAATTTAGTGGAAGCCGGGGAGGACTTCTGTTCCTGGGAACTAGCTGTAAGGTGCAGCTTTTTTCCTCTACCCCTGCCTTTAGCAAGAAAGGAAGCACCTCTGACCTTCTTGCTTCTTTGTGTCCGCGAAAGGACTGCATTTGGTAATACGGTGCTTTCTTAGGTTGTGAGGGAATATATGGCAAAAAGTTTGACTTCCCAGCAGTAGCTGTGGAAACCAGGTCCGAGAGACCGTCCCCAAACAATTCCTCACCCTTGTAAGGTAACACCTCCATGTGTTTTTTGTAGTCGGCATCACCTGTCCACTGCCGAGTCCACAGGACCCTCCTGGCAGAAATTGACATTGCATTAATTCTAGAGCCCAGAAGGCAAATGTCCCTCTGGGCATCCCTCATATATAGGACAGTGTCTTTTATATGCCCCAGGGTCAGCATAATGGTATCCCTGTCCAAGGTATCCATTTCCTCAGACAGATTATCTGTCCACGCTGCTACAGCACTACACATCCACGCCGACGCAATTGCCGGCCTCAGTAGAGTCCCTGAATGTGTATAAACAGATTTCAGGATACTTTCCTGCTTTCTATCTGCAGGATCCTTTAGGGTGGCCGTATCCTGCGACGGCAGGGCCACCTTCTTAGATAAGCGTGTGAGAGCTTTATCTACCCTAGGGGAGGATTCCCAGCGCACCCTGTCCTCTGGCGGGAAAGGGTATGCCATAAGTAACCTTTTGGAAATCAGGACTTTCTTATCTGGGGAATCCCACGCTCTTTCACATAACTCATTTAACTCATGTGAAGGGGGAAAAGTCACCTCTTGCTTTTTCTCCCCATACATATAAACCCTCTTGTCAGGGACAGGGTTTACCTCTGATATGTGTAAAACATCCTTCATCGCTATAATCATGTAACGTATAGCTTTTGTAATTTTCGGTTGCAATTTTGCATCATCGTCGTCGACACTGGAGTCAGAATCCGTGTCGACATCTTTGTCAACCATTTTGGATAGTGGGCGCTTTTGAGACCCTGAGGGCCTCTGCGCTGTAGGATCAGGCATGGGTTGAGACCCTGACTGGCCCGAGGTATCAGCTTTATCCAACCTTTTATGTAAGGAGTTTACATTATCATTTAACACCTTCCACATATCCATCCAATCAGGTGTCGGCACCGTCGGCGGCGACACGTCAGTCAACTGCACTTGCTCTGCCTCCACATAGCCCTCTTCGTCAAACATGTCGACACACGTGTACCGACACACCACACACACAGGGGAAGCTCTAAATGAGGACAGGACCCCCACAAGGCCTTTTGGAGAGACAGAGAGAGAGTATGCCAGCACACACCCCAGCGCTATATAACCCAGGGATTACACAGTAACTTAGTGTTTACCCAGTAGCTGCTGTATTATGATTAATGCGCCTAAATTTATGTGCCCCCCTCTCTTTTTTACCCTTCTACCGTGATTCTGCAGGGGAGAGCCTGGGGAGCTTCCTCTCAGCGGAGCTGTGGAAGGAAAATGGCGCTGGTGAGTGCTGAGGAAGAAGGCCCCGCCCCCTCAGCGGCGGGCTTCTGTCCCACGATTTTTTGTAAAATAAATGGCGGGGGCTCATACATATAACAGTGTCCCACTGTCTATATGCAGCTTTCGCCAGGAGGTATCAATTGCTGCCCAGGGCGCCCCCCCCTGCGCCCTGCACCCTACAGTGACCGGAGTGTGTGGGTTAGTGTGGGCGCAATGGTGCACAGCTGCAGTGCTGTGCGCTACCTCATGTGAAGACAGGAGTCTTCTGCCGCCGATTTCGATGTCTTCTCCGCTTCTGCCGGCTTCTGTCTTCTGGCTCTGCGAGGGGGATGGCGGCGCGGCTCCGGGAACGGACGACAAGGTCAGGTCCTGTGTTCGATCCCTCTGGAGTTAATGGTGTCCAGTAGCCTAAGAAGCGCAACCTAGCCGCAGTTAGTAGGTTTGCTTCTCTCCCCTCAGTCCCACGTAGCAGAGAGTCTGTTGCCAGCAGAAGCTCTCTGAAAATAAAAAAGAACCTAACTAAAATACTTTCTTATTAGCAAGCTCAGGAGAGCTCACTAAAAGCACCCAGCTCTGTCCGGGCACAGATTTTAACTGAGGTCTGGAGGAGGGGCATAGAGGGAGGAGCCAGTGCACACCAGATAGTACTAAATCTTTCTTTAGAGTGCCCAGTCTCCTGCGGAGCCCGTCTATTCCCCATGGTCCTTACGGAGTCCCCAGCATCCACTAGGACGTTAGAGAAAAAAACATATTCAGTAAAGACAGTAATGATGTCATGTTCATTCCTTTCCCAAGAACATTTGTGGAACCACACAGCCCAGCATGACCCATTGCTGGGCTGTGTGATTCCACAAAGGCATGCGGTCCAAAGTGGAATAGTGGTGTCAGTGGTCAGCACTTTGACACGCCTGCACTTGTGGAACCACACAGCCCAGCATGACCCATTGCTGGGCTGTGTGGTTCCACAAAGGCAGGCGGTCCAAAGTGGAATAGTGGTGTCAGTGGTCAGCACTTTGACACGCCTGCACTTGTGGAACCACACAGCCCAGCATGACCCATTGCTGGGCTGTGTGGTTCCACAAAGGCAGGCGGTCCAAAGTGGAATAGTGGTGTCAGTGGTCAGCACTTTGACACGCCTGCACTTGTGGAACCACACAGCCCAGCATGACCCATTGCTGGGCTGTGTGGTTTCACAAAGGCAGGCGGTCCAAAGTGGAATAGTGGTGTCAGTGGTCAGCACTTTGACACGCCTGCACTTGTGGAACCACACAGCCCAGCATGACCCATTGCTGGGCTGTGTGGTTCTACAAAGGCAGGCGGTCCAAAGTGGAATAGTGGTGTCAGTGGTCAGCACTTTGACACGCCTGCACTTGTGGAACCACACAGCCCAGCATGACCCATTGCTGGGCTGTGTGGTTCCACAAGGGCAGGCGGTCCAAAGTTTCTTGAATATATACATTGAAACATGGCTTTACTCACCTTGGTACGCACAACACGAACTATGCCGTCCACTTCAATTTTCCACCCAATCCTATGAATAAGCCAAAAACAAACACTAGTGAATAGTAAATTCACACAACAGTGAAAGCCTATTGTATACACCAATACAAAAAGGATTTTTTGATAAAAAAAAAGTGGTATCAGAATAGCTCTTTGGCCCATCATACATGTAGCCACAAGAAGCTTTCATCCGTTACCACACGCGCCCACATACATGCCCGCGCATGTATGCCTACACATAAAGCTCCTTGGTAGTACCCGGTCACGGGTGGGGGAGCCCAACACAAATATAAAACAATAGTAAGAAAAAAAAAAAAAAAACTAATGGGAGGGGGAGAAAGGGATACATGAAAAACATAACAGTAAATAAAACAATACGACCGGGCTTATGGTGGTTGTCTGTCCGGATACTCTTCTTCCTCCTGATGGGGCGTCGATGCCCTGGGCGGCTGGGGAGTGTGTTGACTGTGTTGACTTGGCCTCGGTGCCGTGCGGGTGTAGATGTTGCGGCCGGTGTTGGTGGTGGAGGCATCTGGTGGGTGGGGTACATCCCTGTATATCCTTGGTACAGCTGTGACCGTCTATACCAGGATGGTGGTGGAGGAAGGGAAGGAGGCGTCCATGTGGCTTGTGATGGCGGAAGTGGTGGATCACCAGCGTGTTGATGAGCTGGCTCTGGGAGCTTATCGTACATCATCTGCAGTGTGGTTGCGATGATCTGTTGGCTGGATGCCGAATGTCGTTGGCTCTCCGACATGTTGTCAGTGCTGTGTGCCAGGCATGATGTGTTCTCCACCAGCCGGTTGATGGATGTGGCCTGAACGTGAAGGATGTCCATAGTCTCCCTGTGATCTTCTCGTCTGGTCTTTTGCATTTCGGCCGTGCTGTCGGCATGAGCCTTTTGCATTTCAACCAGACTGTTTGCAATCTTCTCTATTGTCTTCTCAATGGCGTCCAGTCTGGATTCAACGACATTCGTGTAAGTATCTTGGCGGGAAGTAATGTGGGATGCCAGGGTGAGTACCCTCTGAACATTTGAGGGATCCTGCCCTTCCTGTACGTCTGCCACCAATTGCATTTGTGCAGCTGAAAAGAAAATTAGAAATTATTATACACATTCATACATTTGTTTGAAGGCTCACAATTCGATATTTACTTACACAGGGATGTAGAAACAGCAGGCTGCTGCACTTCCACCTCGTCATCCTCTGACGAATCCTGTAGAAGATCTGGCCTGTAGAAGGGACCAATCCCCGACGCAAGTCCTCTGCTGGTCCGTGGCACCTCTGTTTGCAATAGAAAAAAAAAATTAAAGTTAATAAACTATACAAAACTGTTGCACCCCCCCCCCCCCAAAAAAAAAAAAAAAGTAAATACAAACCTTCTCCATCCTGAGGTGCCGCTGCTCCAGGAGCTTCGCTTGTCCTCAATTCTGGAGACTTTTCAAGGGTCCGGCTGGATACTTCTGCACGGCTGTCTTCAAACCCAAGAAAAGTCTCATCCGTTAACCCTGTAGACTCAAACAAGTCGGGTGATGGGTCCACAAGGGTAGTGTCTTGTTGAGGCTCTTCGGTTACAGTCCCAGAGCTCCTGGAGAGATGAGCTGGTGATGGCCTGCGCGCAGGAGCTGTAGTTTGGCGCCCATCTGGTGGTGTGGTCGCCAACGGTGTCTGGCGCACAGGTGACGTTCTGCGCGCTGATGTCTGGCGCGCAGGTGATGGTCTGCGCGCTGACGACGTGTGACTTTCTGCACGATGACGATGTGTGGCGCGCAGGTGATGGTCTGTGCGCTCCCGATGCTTGCTGCGCAGGTGATGGTCCGCGCGCTGCTGTCGATGCCTGCTGTGCAGGTAATGGTCCACGCGCTGGCGATGTCCTGCGCGCAGGTGATGTCCTCTGGGCAGGCGTGTCTGTGGAAAAAAAAAAAACACATTAGCAAATAAAAAATAAATAAAAAAAAGATTTAGAACAGCTCATCTGAATGTATTCTTACCATCAGGCCTCCTTTTGGACTGCTTGTCTCCCGCCGTCTTCCGTCTTCTGGGCGGTTCTTTCTCCTCGGGAAAGCCAGCAGGACGGCTAGAGTCCACACCTCCGCGAACTCCTTCGACCATGGCAGGGTTCATGCGCCTTCCAATAACGTTCTCCCAGGGTAGCCACTTCAGATTGAGAGCCGGACCACCTCCCGTAGCTGTCTCATGTCGGCGCTGAATCCCCATCTTCTTCTTGGTCTGTCTGTGGCAATCACTATACCGCTTCATGCAGTTTCTGGTGCTCCGGCGGTTTCCAGATACTGCAGTGACTTGTCTCGCGATGGCATCCCAGATGTTTCGCTTGGTCTTAGCTGCTGTGGTCTGTGCCCTTGGTCCATACAGAACGTCGTAGGGCCTGTCGACGCCATCCACTAGGGCACAGTTTTCTGCCTCAGTGTATCTGGGTCCACGCGGCTTCTTTGGTCCTGCATCTTCACCAGAGGCTTCCTCCTCCGACTGCTCCTCTGGCTGGCTTCTTGCCTTTAGGGATAAAAAACAACAACATGCATTTACTAAGATCGGTATGTACCTGTGAGTGTCAGTATCCCTGGCAGTGCGCAAAGATACCTGTAGGTGTTCATGGCAGTGCGCAAGCTAGGGTGTGTCAAGTTGGATGCTATTGTGTCTGCAGGTGTTGTCAGTATTTACCTGTCTAGGCTTTTTCTTTTTCTTTGACTTCTCCATTTGGTCCCTTTGACGACCGCGGCTGGTCACTGCATGCCTGGTCGGTCGTATCCTCCTCCTGGGTCGGCTCCCACTCCTCGTTGCTATGCAGGGAAAGTTCTTCTGAGGGGTGGGGGGAATGGGGGGATCGGGGCCGCTTGTCTCTGGACATCTCTGTTGTAAAAAGAAAAATATATATTTTTACAAATTTAACACACATTACAAAATTACATGCAACTACACGTCATGCTGCTGGGACCCTAGTTCTCAAGCAGGACCAAACACACATAAAAAAAAAAAAAAAAAAAAGAATAGAAAAAACAAAACAGCCAAATAAGACAAAACCCCCGTACAAGCATCCCTGCACATACTGGAGGTCAACAATGGCTGACACACACACACACACACACACACACACACACACACACACACACACACACACACACACACACACACACACACACACACACACACACACACACACAATGGCTGACACACACAAAATGGCTGACACACACAGTCACCCCAAACAAGCCAAAAAGCATCCCTGCACATGCTGGAGGTACACCAGTGCTAAAATAGGATCAACAAAACATGTTTGGCAAACAAACGACATGACATGTCGACCGCATGGCCGACACAAACTTGCTCCAAGTCACCCCAAACAAGCCAAAAAGCATCCCTGCACATGCTGGAGGTACACCAGTGCTAAAATAAGAGCAAACAAACCTGTTTTAGCAAACAAACAACATCAAATGTCGACCACATTGATACCGACACGCACTAAAATCACCCCAAACAAGACAAAAAACATCCCTGCACATGCTGGAGGTACACCAATGCAGAAGCATGACCCAAAAAGTCATTTTAAGAAAAAAAAAAACGTGAAAAACAACCCCAAAACACAAAAATCCCCCCAAAAATGCAGCAATACAAGCAGGAGCTATACACATACCTGCACACATATATATATACATACCCCAAACACCCCAAAGACATACCCCAAACACCCCATGTACACCTCATGGCAACCCCCACTACACAAACACATACATGCAACACCAGACTCACATGTGGTACTTACCTAAAAATGTAGAAATAGCTCCAAAAACGACTCTCCTCTGGGGTAACAGGTATCCATCCTCCTGTCTGTCCTGGATTAAAGCCTGCTGGGTGTCCAAACGATACCACAGCAAACAACCAATTTGCTAGCTCTGCACCTCCACACACCTCTCTGCAGGTTCACAAAATGTCGGGAAGTCGAATTCAGGACGCCCACTACTCGACGATTGGTCGGTTATTCGCCAAGGGGAGTGTCGAATGCGTTTTGTATTGCATATGATGAATTCATGGTCCCGGCGGGAGGGCTGCGGCTGTCGAGTACAGGCGAATTTTAAAACGGACGAAAAAAAGGCGCAATTCGTCCGGAATTGCATATACCCCTATAGCTGTAAATATAAATTACATTTTTGGACAGGAGTGAGAAAACAGTAAAGCAAACCCCTTACTTTAGAAACAGTGTTCTTGTTAAGGTATTATGGATGTATACTAATATATAACTTTAAAAAAATTATTCTTTTCATTATCAGGGACTATTTTAAAAGGAGTATTGCTCTATATGGGTGGTCTTCAGGTTGCCGGCGGCCGGGCTCCCGATGACCACCATACCGGTGCCGGAATCCTGACCGCCGGCATACCGACCACCGGCATACCGACATCTTTTCTCCCTCTTGGGGGTCCACGACCCCCCTGGAGGGAGAATAGATAGCGTGCCACCGTACCCGCAGCGAGCCCGCAAGGGGCTCATTTGTGCTCGCCCAGCTGTCGGTAAGCGGGCGGTTGGGATTCCGGCACTGATATACTGGCCGCCAGGATACTGACCGCCGGCATCACATACTACACCCCTCTATATTATACCGAAATATTGGGCCACATTCAGCTTGGATCGCTACTGAGACAGAAATTGCAATTTTCTCAGAACTGCTTCTGCTAAAAATCATATGTGAATAGGCACCCACAAAGGTAAAAGGCACCCACAAAGGTAAAAGGCACCCATCGATGCATACGCAAATTTGGGTATGCATTTGCATAATTGTGATGCATATGCAGAAATCGAGTACCATCGACAATTCCGGTTGACCCATGCATACGCAGGATATATGCGGCTGGGGTCACATCGGCGCCATGTTTTTAATCACAGCTGACATCAGATGAACTCCCCAAACATGGCCATGATACACCTGCATTTTCCCAGCCACTCCAAACAAACGCTATGTAACCTACCACAAGCGATCTCTTCCTGGCAATCGCTATGCGATTGCACTTTGCTGTGCCTGCGATTGCATTGTGAATGGATATCGGCCTTTGTGCACACACATGCGGTCCGATAGTCGGATGGTTTGCGAATTTGCTGTTTTGCAACTGAAGCTGAATAAGGCCCATTGACTTGTCTTCTTGAGACAAATTCTGAGCTAATCTAAAATGTGCTTTCACTGTATAGCCGGCTATACACTTACAGAGTTTGCCATTAATTAACAAACATTTTTGCCATACAATGATACATTTATAATTTTTTATGTTTACAATTTACACAATACAAAGAGCAATGGCTATTTTATTGCATCTCTGGTTTAGATGCAATGATTTCAACGGAAAGCAACACTGGAATCCTGACATCTTGGCAACGGAATCGCGACCACCGTGCCGGAGAGGTAAGCCGTGGAGGGGGAGTTAGGTTTAGGCTGCAGGGGGAGAGTTACGGTTAGGCTGTGCTAAGGGGGGAGGGGGGGGTTAGGTTTAGGCTGCGGGGAGGGGGTTTAGATTTAGGTTCCCCAGAGAGGGTTAGGCTGCGGGGATAGGGGGGGATGGGGGTGCTGGGGGTTTAGGAATAGGCTGCGGGTTTGTGTGTATGTGTGTGTGTGTGGGGGGGGGGGGGGGGTAGGTTTAGGCACCACCGGGGAGAGTTAGGATTAGGCTGCGAGTGTGGAGGGTTACGTTAAGGCTGTAGGAAGGTAGGGTTAGCAGGACATTGGGGGAAGGTACGTAAACCTTCCCCCTGTCGGGATTCGTAACATCGGGAATGCCGGTATATCAAACCCAACCCATTTTAACATGTATCACAATTTTGATGCGCATGCTCCCAGCACAATATCATTGCATTATGGTCAACAATGGCCCTCATTCCGAGTTGATCGCTCGGTAAAAATCTTCGCATCGCAGCGATTTTCCGCTTAATGCGCATGCGCAATGTTCGCACTGCGACTGCGCCAAGTAAATTTGCTATGTAATTAGGAATTTTACTCACGGCTTTTTCATCGGTCTGGCGATCGTAATGTGATTGACAGGAAATGGGTGTTACTGGGCGGAAACAGGCCGTTTTATGGGCGTGTGGGAAAAAACGCTACCGTTTCCGGAAAAAACGCAGGAGTGGCCGGAGAAACGGAGGAGTGTCTGGGCGAACGCTGGGTGTGTTTGTGACGTCAAACCAGGAACGACAAGCACTGAACTGATCGCAGATGGCGAGTAAGTCTGGAGCTACTCTGAAACTGCTACGAGGTGTGTAATCGCAATATTGCGAATACATCGTTCGCAATTTTAAGATGCTAAGATTCACTCCCAGTAGGCGGCGGCTTAGCGTGAGCAACTCTGCTAAAATCGCCTTGCGAGCGACCAACTCGGAATGAGGGCCAATATTTGGAACTTCGCTGCACTTGTGCTGACCCTAGTGCATACTGAGGACAGGTCCCCACTTAGTTCTTCTGAGCATGTGCCTGCCCCATTGCTTGCTCAGGAGAGCAGAGCGGAACCCTTTGGTGGGTGGATCAGCTTACTGCAGCCCAGCAGTCTCATGGTTACTCCACTGGTGCAAGGCATTCAGCATACCATAATCACCAATCATTGGGCCTAATTGCAGCAGCAAATTTGTTCTCTAATGGGCAAAACCATGGGGGTCATTCCGAGTTGTTCGCTCGCTAGCAGATTTTAGCAGCATTGCACATGCTGGGCCGCCGCCCTCTGGGAGTGTATCTTAGCTTAGCAGACTTTCGAATGAAAGATTAGCAGAATTGCGAATAGAAAATTCTTAGCAGTTTCTGAGTAGCTCGAGACTTACTCCTACACTGCGATCAGCTCAGCCCGTTTTGTTCCTGGTTTGACGTCACAAACACGCCCTGCGTTCGGCCAGCCACTCCCCCGTTTCTCCAGACACTCCCGCGTTTTATCCAGGCACGCCTGCGTTTTTCCGCACACTCCCAGAAAACGGCCAGTTTCCGCCTAGAAATACCCACTTCCTGTCAGTCACACTCCGATCACTTCAACGATGGAAATTCTTCTGTCGGACGTGAGTAAATCTACTAAGTTTTGAGCTAAAATACTTAGCGCATGCGCATGCGCATTTTCGCCTTAATCGCTCCGTTGCGAAAATCGGCAACAAGCTAACAACTCGGAATGACCCCCCATGTGCACTGCGGAAGGGGGAGGGGGGAGGCAGATATAATATGTGCAGAGAGAGTTAGATTTGGGTGTGGGGTGTTCAAACTGAAATCTAAATTGCAATGTAAAAATACAGCAGCCAGTATTTACAGGGCTGGCAACAAAAATCTTGAGGCCCACGTACAGTGATATCCCTGGGGCTCCCTCAGATTATATATATATATATATATATATATATATATATATATATTAAGGTGCAACAGAATTTGCTGCGCTATTTAAGAAGCTGTTAATAAATATATATTTATTTATTTATCTATACACTTATATAAATATGTATATCTCTCCTTCCTCCCCCACACACACCACAGTATGTAACTCCCTCTCTCCTTCCTCCCAAACACCCCACAGTCTGTCTCTCCCCAATGACTCCATGCTGCATTCCCAGGTCCCTGACCCCATCCCAAAGCGCTGTATCACCTCACCTAGCCACTCTTACCCTGGGGAGAGACCCCCCTGCGCTGCACTCCCCAGTATCCAGATCCGAACACCGCACAGCAGGTACCATGCGGCCCTCACACCCCACTAGCAGAGGCTGGAGCAGGGCATTGGACAAGACAGCTCCCATCCCTGCCGGGCACTATGCGCATAGTTGCTTACCCTCTCGCATTCTGCAGGAGACTCCCTGAAATAGCAGCTATCTCCCTGACTCCCTGAATAGTGTAGCAATCTCCCTGATTGCACCTTATCCCCATTATGTAGCAGTTACATTCTTGGGGGAAAAAAATAAATCTGAGATATATGCATTCAAATGGGCTCATCAGTGCCATTTCCCTGCATTGGTTATTAGGCACAATGATCCCTATGGCTACATGCAGTTTAAATAAAGTTTCTCGTGGCCACTTACAGTATATGGAGCCTCTTGCAAAACACAAAACACAAACAATTCCTGAAAAATGTCAGTGTATTTCCCCAACAAGTATATCTTACTAACTTTGGGGCTTATATATTATTTGGATGTAAGTCATTTTCTCATACGTCCTAGAGGATGCTGGGGTCCACTTCATGACCATGGGGTATAGACGGTTCTGCAGGAGCCATGGGCACTCTTAAGACTTTTCAATGGCTGTGAACTGGCTCCTCCCTCTATGCCCCTCCTCCAGACCTCAGTTTTAGAAATGTGCCCAGGCAGACTCGATGCACTCTGAGGAGCTCTACTGAGTTTCTCTGAAAAGACTTATGTTAGGTTTTTTATTTTCAGGGAGAACTGCTGGCAACAGTCTCCCTGCTTCGTGGGACTGAGGGGGCAGAAGTAGGAACCAACTTCCTGAAGAGTTTCATGGCTCTGCTTCTGGCTGACAGGACACCATTAGCTCCTGAAGGGAACTGAACGCTAGCCGTGTTGAGATGCTCACTACCACAGCATGCCGTCACCCCCCTCACAGAGCCAGAAGTCAGAAGACAGGTGAGTGTATGAAGTAGTGATGAGCACCGGAAATTTTTCGGGTTTTGTGTTTTGGTTTTGGGTTCGGTTCCGCAGCCGTGTTTTGGGTTCGAACGCGTTTTGGCAAAACCTCACCGAATTTTTTTTGTCGGATTCAGGTGTGTTTTGGATTCGGGTGTTTTTTAAAAAAAAACCTAAAAAACAGCTTAAATCATAGAATTTGGGGGTCATTTTGATCCCAAAGTATTATTAACCTCAATAACCATAATTTCCACTCATTTTCAGTCTATTCTGAACACCTCACACCTCACAATATTATTTTTAGTCCTAAAATTTGCACCGAGGTCGCTGGATGGCTAAGCTAAGCGACCCAAGTGGCCGACACAAACACCTGGCCCATCTAGGAGTGGCACTGCAGTGTCACGCAGGATGGCCCTTCCAAAAAACACTCCCCAAACAGCACATGACGCAAAGAAAAAAAGAGGCGCAATGAGGTAGCTGTGTGAGTAAGCTAAGCGACCCTAGTGGCCGACACAAATACCTGGCCCATCTAGGAGTGGCACTGCAGTGTCACGCAGGATGGCCCTTCCAAAAAACACTCCCCAAACAGCACATGACGCAAAGAAAAAAAGAGGCGCAATGAGGTAGCTGTGTGAGTAAGCTAAGCGACCCTAGTGGCCGACACAAACACCTGGCCCATCTAGGAGTGGCACTGCAGTGTCACGCAGGATGGCCCTTCCAAAAAACACTCCCCAAACAGCACATGACGCTAAGAAAAAAAGAGGCGCAATGAGGTAGCTGTGTGAGTAAGCTAAGCGACCCTAGTGGCCGACACAAACACCTGGCCCATCTAGGAGTGGCACTGCAGTGTCACGCAGGATGGCCCTTCCAAAAAACACTCCCCAAACAGCACATGACGCAAAGAAAAATGAAAGAAAAAAGAGGTGCAAGATGGAATTGTCCTTGGGCCCTCCCACCCACCCTTATGTTGTATAAACAGGACATGCACACTTTAACCAACCCATCATTTCAGTGACAGGGTCTGCCACACGACTGTGACTGAAATGACAGGTTGGTTTGGACCCCCACCAAAAAAGAAGCAATTAATCTCTCCTTGCACAAACTGGCTCTACAGAGGCAAGATGTCCACCTCATCATCATCCTCCGATATATCACCGTGTACATCCCCCTCCTCACAGATTATCAATTCGTCCCCACTGGAATCCACCATCTCAGCTCCCTGTGTACTTTGTGGAGGCAATTGCTGCTGGCCAATGTCTCCACGGAGGAATTGATTATAATTAATTTTAATGAACATCATCTTCTCCACATTTTCTGGATGTAACCTCGTACGCCGATTGCTGACAAGGTGAGCGGCGGCACTAAACACTCTTTCGGAGTACACACTTGTGGGAGGGCAACTTAGGTAGAATAAAGCCAGTTTGTGCAAGGGCCTCCAAATTGCCTCTTTTTCCTGCCAGTATAAGTACGGACTGTCTGACATGCCTACTTGGATGCGGTCACTCATATAATCCTCCACCATTCTTTCAATGGGGAGAGAATCATATGCAGTGACAGTAGACGACATGTCCGTAATCGTTGTCAGGTCCTTCAGTCCGGACCAGATGTCAGCATCAGCAGTCGCTCCAGACTGCCCTGCATCACCGCCAGCGGGTGGGCTCGGAATTCTGAGCCTTTTCCTCGCACCCCCAGTTGCGGGAGAATGTGAAGGAGGAGATGTTGACAGGTCGCGTTCCGCTTGACTTGACAATTTTGTCACCAGCAGTTCTTTGAACCCCAGCAGACTTGTGTCTGCCGGAAAGAGAGATCCAAGGTAGGTTTTAAATCTAGGATCGAGCACGGTGGCCAAAATGTAGTGCTCTGATTTCAACAGATTGACCACCCGTGAATCCTTGTTAAGCGAATTAAGGGCTCCATCCACAAGTCCCACATGCCTAGCGGAATCGCTCTGTGTTAGCTCCTCCTTCAATGTCTCCAGCTTCTTCTGCAAAAGCCTGATGAGGGGAATGACCTGACTCAGGCTGGCAGTGTCTGAACTGACTTCACGTGTGGCAAGTTCAAAAGGTTGCAGAACCTTGCACAACGTTGAAATCATTCTCCACTGCGCTTGAGACAGGTGCATTCCACCTCCTATATCGTGGTCAGTTGTATAGGCTTGAATGGCCTTTTGCTGCTCCTCCAACCTCTGAAGCATATAGAGGGTTGAATTCCACCTCGTTACCACTTCTTGCTTCAGATGATGGCAGGGCAGGTTCAGGCGTTTTTGGTGTTGCTCCAGTCTTCTGTACGTGGTGCCTGTACGCCGAAAGTGTCCCGCAATTCTTCTGGCCACCGACAGCATCTCTTGCACGCCCCTCTCGTTTTTTAAATAATTCTGCACCACCAAATTCAAGGTATGTGCAAAACATGGGACGTGCTGGAATTTGCCCATATTTAATGCACACACAATATTGCTGGCGTTGTCCGATGCCACAAATCCACAGGAGAGTCCAATTGGGGTAAGCCATTCTGCGATGATCTTCCTCAGTTGCCGTAAGAGGTTTTTAGCTGTGTGCGTATTCTGGAAAGCGGTGATACAAAGCGTAGCCTGCCTAGGAAAGAGTTGGCGTTTGCGAGATGCTGCTACTGGTGCCGCCGCTGCTGTTCTTGCGGCGGGAGTCCATACATCTACCCAGTGGGCTGTCACAGTCATATAGTCCTGAGCCTGCCCTGCTCCACTTGTCCACATGTCTGTGGTTAAGTGGACATTGGGTACAACTGCATTTTTTAGGACACTGGTGAGTCTTTTTCTGAGGTCTGTGTACATTTTCGGTATCGCCTGCCTAGAGAAATGGAACCTAGATGGTATTTGGTACCGGGGACACAGTACCTCCAACAAGTCTCTAGTTGCCTCTGCAGTAATGATGGATACCGGAACCACGTTTCTCACCGCCCAGGATGCCAAGGCCTCAGTTATCCGCTTTGCAGCAGGATGACTGCTGTGATATTTCATCTTCCTCGCAAAGGACTGTTGGACAGTCAATTGCTTGGTGGAAGTAGTAAAAGTGGTCTTACGAGTACGACTTCCCCTCTGGGATGACCATTGACTCCCAGCAGCAACAACAGCAACGCCAGCAGCAGTAGGCGTTACACGCAAGGATGCATCGGAGGAATCCCAGGCAGGAGAGGACTCGTCAGAATTGCCAGTGACATGGCCTGCAGGACTATTGGCATTCCTGGGGAAGGAGGAAATTGACACTGAGGGAGTTGGTGGGGTGGTTTGCGTGAGCTTGGTTACAAGAGGAAGGGATTTACTGGTCAGTGGACTGCTTCCGCTGTCGCCCAAAGTTTTTGAACTTGTCACTGACTTATGATGAATGCGCTGCAGGTGACGTATAAGGGAGGATGTTCCGAGGTGGTTAACGTCCTTACCCCTACTTATTACAGCTTGACAAAGGCAACACACGGCTTGACAAATGTTGTCCGCATTTCTGTTGAAATACTTCCACACCGAAGAGCTGATTTTTTTTGTATTTTCACCAGGCATGTCAATGGCCCTATTCCTCCCACGGACAACAGGTGTCTCCCCGGGTGCCTGACTTAAACAAACCACCTCACCATCAGAATCCTCCTGGTCAATTTCCTCCCCAGCGCCAGCAACACCCATATCCTCCTCATCCTGGTGTACTTCAACACTGACATCTTCAATCTGACTATCAGGAACTGGACTGCGGGTGCTCCTTCCAGCACTTGCAGGGGGCGTGCAAATGGTGGAAGGCGCATGCTCTTCACGTCCAGTGTTGGGAAGGTCAGGCATCGCAAACGACACAATTGGACTCTCCTTGTGGATTTGTGATTTCGAAGAACGCACAGTTCTTTGCTTTGCTTTTGCCAGCTTGAGTCTTTTAATTTTTCTAGCGAGAGGCTGAGTGCTTCCATCCTCATGTGAAGCTGAACCACTAGCCATGAACATAGGCTTGGGCCTCAGCCGTTCCTTGCCACTCCGTGTGGTAAATGGCATATTGGCAAGTTTACGCTTCTCCTCCGACGATTTTATTTTAGATTTTTTAGTCCTTTTTTTACTGATATTTGGTGTTTTGGATTTTACATGCTCTGTACTATGACATTGGGCATCGGCCTTGGCAGACGACGTTGCTGGCATTTCATCGTCTCGGCCATGACTAGTGGCAGCAGCTTCAGCACGAGGTGGAAGTCGATCTTGATCTTTCCCTATTTTTGGAACCTCAACATTTTTGTTCTCCATATTTTAATAGGCACAACTAAAAGGCACCTCAGGTAAACAATGGAGATGGATGGATACTAGTATACTTATGGATTGACGAGCGACTGCCGACACAGAGGTAGCTACAGCCGCGGACTACCGTACTGCGTCTGCTGCTAATATAGACTGGATGATAATGATATAAAAAATATATATATATATATATATCACTACTGCAGCCGGACAGGTATATATTATATAATGACGGACCTGCTGGACACTGTCAGCTCAGCACTGCAGACTCCTAAAGTAAGCTACTAGTAGTATCAAGAAGATAGAAAAAAAAAAAACACCACAGGTAGGTGGTATACAATTATGGATGGACGAGCGACTGCCGACACAGAGGTAGCTACAGCCGTGGACTACCGTACTGCGTCTGCTGCTAATATAGACTGGATGATAATGATATAAAAAATATATATATATAAATCACTACTGCAGCCGGACAGGTATATATTATATAATGACGGACCTGCTGGACACTGTCAGCTCAGCACTGCAGACTCCTAAAGTAAGCTACTAGTATCAAGAAGATAGAAAAAAGAAAAAAACACCACGGGTAGGTGGTATACAATTATGGATGGACGAGCAACTGCCGACACAGAGGTAGCTACAGCCGTGGACTACCGTACTGCGTCTGCTGCTAATATAGACTGGATGATAATGAGATATAAAATATATATATATCACTACTGCAGCCGGACAGGTATATATTATATAATGACGGACCTGCTGGACACTGTCAGCTCAGCACTGCAGACTCCTAAAGTAAGCTACTAGTATCAAGAAGATAGAAAAAAGAAAAAAACACCACGGGTAGGTGGTATACAATTATGGATGGACGAGCGACTGCCGACACAGAGGTAGCTACAGCCGTGGACTACCGTACTGCGTCTGCTGCTAATATAGACTGGATGATAATGATATAAAAAATATATATATATATCACTACTGCAGCCGGACAGGTATATATTATATAATGACGGACCTGCTGGACACTGTCAGCTCAGCACTGCAGACTCCTAAAGTAAGCTACTAGTAGTATCAAGAAGATAGAAAAAAAAAACACCACAGGTAGGTGGTATACAATTATGGATGGACGAGCGACTGCCGACACAGAGGTAGCTCCAGCCGTGGACTACCGTACTGCGTCTGCTGCTAATATAGACTGGATGATAATGAGATATAAAATATATATATATCACTACTGCAGCCGGACAGGTATATATTATATAATGACGGACCTGCTGGACACTGTCAGCTCAGCACTGCAGACTCCTAAAGTAAGCTACTAGTATCAAGAAGATAGAAGAAAAAAAAACATCACGGGTAGGTGGTATACAATTATGGATGGACGAGCGACTGCCGACACAGAGGTAGCTACAGCCGTGGACTACCGTACTGCGTCTGCTGCAGTGCTAATATAGACTGGATGATAATGATATAAAAAATATATATATATCACTACTGCAGCCGGACAGGTATATATTATATAATGACGGACCTGCTGGACACTGTCAGCAGAATGCGTTTATAGAATAAAAAAACACACCACACGACGAGTGTTTAACTTTTTCAGGCAGACAATCACAATATACTGGTGGTCAGTGGTCACTGGTCAGTCACACTGGCACTGGCAGTGGCACTCTGGCAGCAAAAGTGTGCACTGTTAAAAATATGTACTCCTGCTATAACTGCTCCCCAGTCTCCCCCACAATTAAGCTGTGTGAGCAGTGAGCACTCAGCACAGTCAGATATACAGTATTACATAGATGATGCAGCACACTGAGGGCACACTGAGGCTGAGCACAGATATGGTATGTGACTGTGTCACACTGTGTATCGTTTTTTTTCAGGCAGAGAACGGATTAATTAAACTGGTGGTCACTGGTCACACTATCAGCAAGTAGTACTCCTAATATGCTCCCCAAAATTAGTAAATCAAGTGTCACTCTCTACTACTCTCTAGTCTACTCTAAACGGAGAGGACGCCAGCCACGTCCTCTCCCTATCAATCTCAATGCACGTGTGAAAATGGCGGCGACGCGCGGCTCCTTATATAGAATCCGAGTCTCGCGATAGAATCCGAGCCTCGCGAGAAACCGACAGCGGGATGATGACGTTCGGGCGCGCTCGGGTTAACCGAGCAAGGCGGGAAGATCCGAGTCTGCCTCGGACCCGTGTAAAAAGCGTGAAGTTCGGGGGGGTTCGGTTTCCGAGAAACCGAACCCGCTCATCACTAGTATGAAGACAGATCTTCAATCAAGCAAAGTGACGGCTGAGGTACCGCGCGGCTGGCGGGAGCGCAGCGCGCCATTGCTGCCCACACATACACAGGCACTGCAGGGTGCAGGGCACTGGGGGGGGGGCGTCCTGGGCAGCAACCTCGTGAACTGGATAAAAGGGGGCATAAGTGCCAAGGCACAGCCCTACCCCCGCCAGTATAAATATTATGTGAAAAATCTCTGAGGAGAAACGCGCCATTGCGGGGGCGGAGCTTCCTCCTCTGGCAGCCAGCACACTGTTCAGTGCCATTTTCTCTCATTCACAGACTGCAGAGAAGAAGCTGGTCCTCCTCCACTTCTGAACAAGTATCAGGGTGAAAAAGGGGGCGGGGCCTGGGTGCTAAAACATATTGTGCACAATATAATAGCGCATAAAGGTTTCTGTGTACGGAGTACGCGACACAGGGATTTTGTCTGTGTACAAAGTACGCGGCACAGGGATTTTTCTTTGGTGCTGGGTTGTGAACTGGCTGCTCCTAAACTGTGTCCCTCTGACAGATTTTACTGTGGGTCTGTCCCCTATAAGTCCCAGTGTGTCTGTGAGTGTGTGTTGTACACGTGTGTAAGACATGTCTGAGGCAGGGAGTTCCTCTCCGGAGGAAGGCATTTTAGGGACACAGAGTTGTAATGTGGTGGCGCTGCCGGCACACCAAGAGCCTGCATGGGTGAAAGAAATACGTGATAGTATGCATCATATCAATAGGAGATTAGATAAGTCTGAATCTCATGCTGAGTGCTGGAGAAAATCTGTGGAAGATGTGATTTTTCAGGGCTCTGTTCTTCCATCCGCAGGTGACCCCTCTGAGTCACATAAGAGACCATTTGCGAATATTGTGAATACTGATACCGACATGGACTCTGATTCTTGTGTCGACGATAGTGACTCTAGAGAAATAGATCATAAATTGGCAAAAAATATACAATATATGATTGTAGCCATAAGGGAAGTGCTGGAAGTCATGGAAGCCACTCCTGTACCTCAGGAGAAAGCTTATTTCTATAAAGAAAAGAAATCCAAGGTCACCTTCCTTCCTTCCCACGAGCTTAATACTCTCTTTGAAGGGATGTGGGTGAATCCCGAAAAGAAATTTCGTATTCCCAAGAGAAGTCAGATAGCTTATCCTTTCCTGGTGGAGGACAGGAAAAAATGGGAGTCACCCCCTGTGTTAGACAGTGCACTGTCCAGGTTGACAAAGAAGGTAATTCTCCCTGCACCTGGCATGGCTTCCAGAGCCGGCCCTAACCATTATGATGCCCTAGGCAAGATTTTGGCTGGTGCCCCCTAGCACCACCGCTGGTTCCGCCTCTGACCTGACACCTCTTTCCCAGCACCATCACCCCTCACCCATAGCAGTCCTTATTTTGGTGTTTGTACCCCCTATATTTTGGGAACAGACCAAAAAGGGGTGTGTTTTTGCTGGCAAGGGGCATGGCCACACAATAGTAACCCCAATTTCAATTACGCCACACAGTACTGCAACTTCATTCACATTTGATCATGCAATAGTGTCCATAATTCATATTACATCCCACAGTAGTATCACTTTACCTTATAAACGTTACTCCTCACAGTATAGCCCCTTATTCACAATACATCACACTGAATTGCTGCTTATTCACATTACACCACACCCTATTGCTCTTTATTTACATTAGACAACACAGTAGTGCCTTTTCTATATGCAACGCCACATAGTAGAGCACCTTATACACATAATGCCACACATTAGTAAAGCATTTATGCACATTCCACACAGTAATGCCCCTTACACATGAGACACATTATTAATGTCCTTATAAACATAATGCGCCTTACACATTATGCCAACCTTTATTAATGCCCTTTTACACATAATGTCCTTTACACATATGCTGCACATTATTAATGCACTTATACACATAATGACAAACATAGTGCCCCCTACACATTTGCTGCACATTATTAGTGCCCCTATACACGTAATGACACGCATACAGTAGTACCCTTTTACACATATGCCGCACATTATTAATGCCCTTATATACATAATGACATGCATAGTGCCCCTTACATATATTCTGAAAACTACTGCACAACCAACCCACTCACATGCACACAGCAATCACACTGCCACTAACACTGTGACCTCTGCCTCTGCTTGGATACAGATGTGTCCTCCTAAATCTTGACTCAATGCTAACGTCTGGTACCTTTTTTTAATCAAAATGCATCTTATTTACATTGCTATATGGCTAGGATGCACAAGCAACTTCTACTGATTAAAATGATATGCGCCATGATTATATACTGTGTGAGACTGTGGCTGTGTCTGCATATGAAATGCTACACACAGAATATAGGCATGCCGCATATCATTTTAATCAGCAGAAGCTGCTGATGCCCATAGGCATATCAAATGCCCTAGGCAATTGCCTAGTTTGCCTATACCTATGGCCGGCTCTGATGGCTTCACTAAAAGAGCCGGCAGACAGAAAGATGGAAACTACATTGAAATCCATTTATGTTGCCAATGGTACGCTGCTCAGGCCCACTATTGCTTGCGCGTGGGTGAGTCGCACTATTGAAAAATGGTCAGAAAGCGTGTCATCAGAAATTGACACGATTGATAAAGATGAGATACTCCTTAAGTTAGGGAATATCAAAGATGCTGCCGCATACATGCTAGAAGCGATGAAAGATATTGGACTCTTGAGTTCACAAGCCGCTACCATGGCAGTATCGGCTCGGCGGGCGTTGTGGATTCGCCAATGGAACGCGGATGCAGATTCCAAAAGAAATTTGGAGGCTCTCCCATATATATATATATATATATATATATGAGGCCTTATTTGGCGATGGACTGGATGCGTTAGTCTCGGCGGCTACTGCAGGTAAGTCATCATTTTTGCCCTCTGCGCCTGCACCGGCAAAAAAGACATATCACCCGCACATGCAGTCCTTTCGGCCCAATAAATACAAAAAAGCAAGAGGTTCCCCCTTCTTTGCAGGTAGGGGAAGGGGAAAGGGAAAGAAGTCCACAGCGGCTTCAGGTTCCCAGGAGCAGAAGTCTACCCCTACTTCTGCCAAAGCTTCAGCATGACGCTGGGGCTCCTTTGCGGGAGGCCGCTCGGGTGGGGGCACGTCTCAAACTGTTCAGCCAAGGTTGGAGTCTGTCTGGCCTGGATCCCTGAGTGTTGCAAATAGTGTCCCAGGGATACAAGCTGGAGTTTCAAGATGTTCCCCCATGCCGATTTTTCAAATCGACCTTGCCAGATTCTCTTCCGGAAAGGGAAGCAGTAACAGCGGCAATCCAAAAATTATGTCAGGATCAGGTCATAGTCCTGGTACCTTTGTCACAACAAGGGGAGGGGTTTTATTCAAGCCTTTTTGTAGTTCCGAAGCCGGACCGCTCGGTCAGACCGATCCTAAACCTAAAAAATCTGAATCTCTACTTGAAACGATTCAAGTTCAAAATGGAATCACTGAGGGCAGTGATTTCCAGTCTGGAAGAGGGGGACTACATGGTGTCTGTAGACATAAAGGATGCTTACCTGCATGTTCCCATTTATCCTCCTCAACAGGCTTATCTTAGATTCGCAGTTCAGGATTGCCATTACCAATTCCAGATGTTACCTTTCGGTCTCTCCACGGCACCGAGGGTATTCACCAAGGTGATGGCAGAGATGATGGTTCTCCTGCATCAAAAAGGAGTCAATATAATTCCTTATCTAGATGATCTCCTGATAAAGGCGAGATCCAGGGAGCAGTTGTTACTAAACATCACACTCTCCCTGTCAATACTCCAACAACACGGTTGGATCATAGATTATCCAAAGTCACAGTTGGAACCGACGACAAGATTGTCCTTTTTAGGGATGATTCTGGACACAGAAGTTCAAAGAGTTTTTCTTCCGGTGGAAAAGGCTCTGGAAATCCAGAAAATAGTCAAACAAATATTGAAACCATCAAGTGTGTCAATCCATCAGTGCATTCAGTTGTTGGGGAAGATGGTGGCGGCCTACGATGCCATACAGTTTGGCAGGTTCCATGCCAGAGTATTCCAGTGGGACCTGTTAGACAAGTGGTCGGGATCCCACCATCACATGCACCGGAAGATAATCCTGTCGTCAAAAGCCAGGATTTCGCTCCTGTGGTGGCTACACAGTTCTCACCTACTAGAGGGATGCAGGTTCGGGATTCAGGACAGGCTCCTGGTAACCACGGATGCAAGTCTCTGAGGCTGGGGAGCTGTCACTCAGGGAGAAAGCTTCCAGGGAAAATGGTCAAGTCAGGAAGCCTGCATTCACATAAACGTGCTGGAATTGAGAGCCATTTACAACGGCCTTCAACAAGCGGTACATCTTCTTCAAGATCATCCCGTGCAGATCCAGTCGGACAATGTAACAGCAGTCGCGTACATCAGACAGGGCAGAACGAAAAGCAGAGTGGCAATGGCAGAGGTAACGAAGATCCTCCTCTGGGTAGAAAGACATGTAAAGGCTCTGTCTGCAATTTTTATTCCGGGAGTAGACAACTGGGAAGCAGACTTCCACAGCAGACACAATCTCCATCCAGGAGAGTGGGGCCTCCACCAAGAAGTCTTCGCAGAGGTGACAAGTCTTTGGGGAGTTCCTCAAGTAGACATGATGGCATCTCGTCTCAACAAGAAGCTTCAGAAATATTGTTCCAGGTCGAGAGACCCTCAAGCAATAGCAGTGGATGCGTTTGTGGCCCAGTGGGTGTTCCGGTCGGTGTATGTCTTCCCTCCACTTCCGTTGATCCCAAAAGTGCTCAGGATCATAAGAAGAACAAGAGTTCGAGCAATCTTCATTGCCCCAGACTGGCCAAGGAGGGCTTGGTACCCAGATCTTCAGGAGTTGCTCATAGAAGATCCTCGGCCTCTTCCTCTTCGCGAGGACCTGCTGCAGCAGGGGCCGTGCGTGTATCAAAAATTACCGCGGCTACGTTTGACGGCATGGCTGTTGAGCACCGGATCTTAGCCCGAAAGGGTATTCTCAAGGAAGTCATCCCCACCCTTATTCAGGCCAGGAAAGGAGTAACGTTGAAACATAACCACCGTATTTGGAGAAAATATGTGTCTTGGTGTGAATCCAAGAAGGCTCCTACGGAAGAGTTTGAGTTGGGACGTTTTCTCCATTTTCTGCAGGCTGGTGTGGAGGCGGGCCTCCGATTGGATCAATCAAGGTCCAGATTTCGGCCTTGTCGGTGTTCTTCCAAAAACAATTGGCCTCTCTTCCAGAGGTTCAGACCTTCGTGAAAGGGATTCTGCACATCCAGCCTCCTTTTGTGCCTCCAGTGGCACCATGGGACCTTAACGTGGTGTTGCAGTTCCTTCAATCGGATTGGTTTGAGCCTCTACAAGAGATAGAGTTGAAGTTTCTCACTTGGAAAGTGGTGATGCATTTGGCATTGGCATCCGCACGGCGGGTGTCTGAATTGGGGGCCTTGTCTCACAAGAGCCCTTACCTGATATTCCATGAAGATAGGGCAGAGTTGAGAACTCGTCAACATTTTCTTCCAAAGGTGGTTTCATCTTTCCACATAAACCAACCTATTGTGGTGCCAGTAGTCACTGACACGTTCACTGAGTCAAAGTCTCTAGATGTGGTTAGGGCTTGAAGATTTATGTCGCTAGATCAGCTCGAATACGGAAAACAGAGTCTTTGTTTGTCCTGTATGCTCCCAACAAGATTGGGTGTCCTGCTTCAAAGCAGACTATTGCGCGTTGGATCAGAAGTACGATTCAGCACGCTCATACTATGGCTGTATTGCCATTACCGACGTCGGTAAAGGCCCATTCCACTAGGAAGGTGGGCTCATCCTGGGCGGCTGCCCGGGGGGTCTCGGCATTGCAACTTTGCCGAGCGGCTACTTGGTCAGGGTCAAACACATTTGTAAAATTCTACAAGTTTGACACCTTGGCCGATGAAGACCTCAAGTTCGGTCAATCGGTGATGCAGGGTCATCCGCACTCTCCTGCCCGTACTGGAGCTTTGGTATAAACCCCAGGGTCATGAAGTGGACCCCAGCATCCTCTAGGACGTATGAGAAAACAGGATTTTGATACCTACCGGTAAATCCTTTTCTCCTAGTCCGTAGAGAATGCTGGGCGCCCGTCCCAGTGCGTACTTTACCTGCAGTTTTGTTATTAAAGTTACACAAGTTGTGTTTTATTAGTTTCAGCATGTTGCTGTAATTGGTTCATGCCTGTTGGTGTGTGTTATGTTGAATGCCTTGTTGTGCGGCATGGTTGAGGTGTGAGCTGGTATGTATCTCACCACTAGTATTAAAGTAAATCCTTTCCTCGAAATGTCAGTCTCCCTGGGCACCGTTCTTATAACTGAGGTCTGGAGGAGGGGCATAGAGGGAGGAGCCAGTTCACACCCATTGAAAAGTCTTAAGAGTGCCCATGGCTCCTGCGGAACCGTCTATACCCCATGGTCATGAAGTGGACCCCAGCATCCTCTACGGACTAGGAGAGAAGGATTTACCGGTAGCTATCAAAATCCTGTTTTTATGATATGACTCTCAGATGTAGCAGTACACAGATGTGCTGATTACTTTCACATCTCCCTGAAATGCTTTTTCAAAAGTAGGCAAGTAATGACTATGCGGCATATCCTTGGGGCCCCTCTGATCCTTGGTGCCCGGTACAGTTGTCTCCTTTGACCCCCTCTCCTTGTCGCCGGCTCTAAGTTTTTACCCTGCACAGAAACAAAATAACACACCCAAATCTAACTCTCTCTGCACGTTATATCTGTCCCCCCGCAGTGCACATGGGCCCTCATTCCGAGTTGTTCGCTCGCTAGCAGATTTTAGCAGCATTGCACACGCTAGGCCGCCGCCCTCTGGGAGTGTATCTTAGCATAGCAGAATTGCGAATGAAAGATTAGCAGAATTGCGAATAGAAAATTCTTAGCAGTTTCTGAGTAGCTCGAGACTTACTCCTACACTGCGATCAGCTCAGCCCGTTTCGTTCCTGGTTTGACGTCACAAACACGCCCTGCGTTTGGCCAGCCACTCCTTTGTTTCTCCAGACACTCCCGTGTTTTATTCTGGCACGCCTGCGTTTTTCCGCACACTCCCAGTAAACGGTCAGTTTCCGCCCAGAAACTCCCACTTCCTGTCAATCACACTCCGATCACTTCAACGATGGAAATTCTTTGTTCGGACGTGAGTAAATCTACTAAGTTTTGTGCTAAAATACTTAGCGCATGCGCGCTGCGTACCATGCGCATGCGCATTTTTGCCTTAATCGCTCCGTTGCAAAAATCGGCAACGAGCGAACAACTCGGAATGATGCCCATGGTTTTGCCCATTAGAGAACAAATTTGCTGCTGCGATCAGGTCTGAATTAGGCCCATTAACTTGACATATTGGGGGCCATTCCGACCTGATCGCACGCTAAGTTTTTTCGCTGCGCTGCGATCAGGTCAGAACTGCGCATGCATATGCACTGCAATGCGCAGGTGCATCGCACGGGTACAAAGCGGATCGCCGCTCTGCGATGGGTCTGTGTGAAGAATCCATTCGCACAGCCGATCGCAAGGAGATTGACAGGAAGAGGGCGTTTATGGGTGTCAACTGACCGTTTTCTGGGAGTGTTTGGAAAAACGCAAGCGTGTCAATGCGTTCGCTGGGAGGGTTCCTGACGTCAATTCCGGTCCCAGAATCGCATCGTAAGTTCTGGGCTACTCAGAAACTGCACAAATCTTTTTTGTACCGCTCGGCTGCACACGCGTTCGCACACTTGCAAAGCAAACATACACTCCCCTATAGGTGGCAACTATCTGATCGTAGCGCTGCAAAAAATAGCTAGCGTGCGATCAGGTCGGAATGACCCCCATTGTACATTTGTCAGTTTGTTGCACACAATTTCCGTGCATTTTTCATTATACTTGTAGATTCCTTCTGGAGAAGATTCTACACTGGATCATGCATAATTCCACATATCAGAGTACTTATTATCTTCTTGAAATCTATTCAGTCTTAAAATGTCACAATGTTAAAAATGATTCATTAATAACACCAGTTTCTGCAGCCAATCGAAACAACTTATTCATAACTTAACTTTGAACACATAAATAATGATACATTCCACTTTTTTGTTCAAGTTATACAATAAATTAATATGTTTTGGTGCTTACAGTTGACAGGAGTTTTTTTTTTTCCATGTTCATCTGCATATTAATTATCTTAGTTTGTAGACTTTCCAAGCAGCATTCCAAAAACTATTAGTCATTGCATTTAATTTATATTATTAATATATTACCTAGCCCAGTGGTTGCCAAACTCGGTCCTTAAGGTATTCTAACGGCCCAGGCATTAATAATAACCATGGTTTAACACAGGTGACTAAATTAGTACCTCAGTCAATTGGATTTAACCATCTGTGCTCAGCCATGGATATCTTTAAAACGAGGACTACTAGGGTGCCTTGGGACCGTGTTTGAGAACCTTTGACCTAGCCCAGGGGTTCACAAACTTGGTCCTCAAGACCCCACACAGTGCATGTTTTGCAGGTAACCCAGCAGGTGCACAGGTGTATTAATTACTCACTGACACATTTTAAAAGGTCCGCAGGTGGAGCTAATTATTTCACTTGTGATTCTGTCTGTGAGGAGACCTGCAAAACATGCACTGTGTGGGGTCCTGAGGACCGAGTTTGAGAACCTGTGACCTAGCCTATAGAGCTGTTATAGTAAATATAGAGTTTGCAATCTAGCATATCTGTCCATCTATTGAAGTCATTTTTAAGAACTTACTTTAAAAAAATCAACTTTGAATTTAGATGTTATGGGATGTTTGATGTTTTCGACAGGTTTGGATTAGCAATCTGACAACCAGGGCCTTAACTAGGGCTGTGCAAGTGGTGCCATCGTACAGAGCTCAAGGCCCTGGTGTCAGGCTCCAGAGCCTTACCTCTGGCGGGTTACCATCCCGCTGGTTGGCGCAGCTGCGGCGGCAGGTAGCTGTTGGCGGCGGGTCCTTCTGGACGGATGTGCGGCTACCAAGGGCCGGGGGCCGAGGGTCTGGAGAGCTGGGCGCTGCGGCGGGGATCACTGCGGTGAGGTCCTCTAGTGGTGACACAGTATAGTGTGTCAGAGACAGAAGCTGGCTAAAGCTGTGTGCTAACAGCTAAGTATGTCTCCCGTGCTGGGGGCAGCCATGTTGGAGACCAGAGTATTAGCAATGAAGTTCCCAATCTGTGTCCAGCCAATCCTTCGCGTTTTCCCCTTACAAAAGGGGGCGGGCTCAGAGGGAGAGTGCCAGTGCTTCCTGATATCTCCTTGTGAAAGGTTCTCCAGCTCTGTGCTCCCATGTTACTTCTGGTTCCCTGGTCCTGGTTGCTCTAATCCATCGGTTACCTAAACGCTGCTGCAGTCCTGCTGTCTAAGTTCGTTGCCACTCGTGGAAGCGCTCACGGGGTCCCAGGTCATAGAGGAGCTCCAGGTGCTAACGGCAGTTCCCGCAGACATCTTCATTTCTTCAAAGTCCAAGTTCTTCAGCCTCGTCTTTCAATCACAAACCACAGTCTTCATTTCTTCAAAGTCCAAGTTCTTCAGCCTCGTCTTTCAATTACAAATCACAGTCTTCATTTCTTCAAATTTCAAGTTCATCAGCCTCATCTTTTAATCATAAAACACAGTCTTCAGTTCTTCTTTACCGGAGTTCTTCAGCTTCACTCTTCAAGTCATTTAACCATAAACTCTAATCCTTCTAGTTTCTTCAATTGCTCCAATATTCGTGTACAGCCTGATTATTCATTAAAACTACAGTTATCTTCCTACGAAGTCCTCCTTTTCTTTACACCCTCCGGCCAACGTTAATACTTAGTTTGGCTTCCACCCCATGAGGAGGAATTACATTCAGCTACCTCGTTTACTCTCCTCACAGGTAGCTGTCCCTTCAGCCAAAACTCGGTTGTCGGAACCCCAACTTACGCCGAGCGTAACAGTAAGCACTGGCCCCATGGATCCAGCAAGTGAGCAGGCTACCGGGGGCGATGCCTCTGTGGATATTCTGTCTCATCTAAATACACAGGAGGCCATGCAGGCACAGATTGTATAGTTCATGCAGAATATGTCCACTCGTTTGGATTCTCTTCACACAGCCATTTCCACATCTCGGACTCCAGTTTCAGCTTCCAATCCGCCAGCACCTAATCCTCTAGTGTCGATTCCAGTTCCTCGTTTACAACTACCGCCACCCAGTAAATTTGACGGTAGTCCAAAGCAATGCCGAGGGTTCCTCAATCAATGCGAGATCCAGTTTGAGCTTCAGTCAGCTGACTTTCCATCTGATCGGACCAAAATCGCATACATAATTTCACTTCTGACCGGACCAGCTCTGGATTGTGCTTCACCCTTATGGGAGAGAGCTGATCCCATACTCTTGAATTACCCGGAATTTGTGGCAACTTTTCGGAAAATATTTGACGAGCCAGGACGGACCACCTCTGCCTCTTTGGAGATTCTGCGTCTGCGTCAGGGAACCCGTTCCGTTGCCCAGTACGTGACCCCATTCCGTACTCTGTTTTCCGAAGTGGGCTGGAATGAAGAGGCTCTCATTGCCGCCTTGCAACAAAATTAAAGATGACCTGGTTACTCAGGATGTGCCAGTTAAGCTCGATCAGCTTATTTCTTTATGTAACAAGACTGATCTAAGATACAAGGAGTGCTGACTTGAGAGAACAAGGTTCGAGCGACCCAAATCTCGGGCCTGTCCCACTCCTAGACCATCCTCACCGTCTACTGAAGAACCCATGCAGGTCAACCGTTCTCGTCTCACCAATGAGGAACGTCAAAGACGCAGACAGGGAAACCTCTGCATGTATTGTGGGGCGGCCGACCACTTTGTTAAGTCTTGTATTCAACGACCGGGAAACTCCCGCTCCTAGCTTTTGCAGGAGAGGTTAAGCTAGGAGCATTCCCCAACCAATTTACCAGGAAGGAATCACTGTTGGCTGTATGTCTGGAACTTCCCTCTACCTCCTTTCATGTTACAGCACTTTTGGATTCTGGAGCTGCAGAAAGTTTCATTACTTCCGCATTAGTTCGACAGTCTGAAATACCAACCACTCGTTTGGAGCGATCTATCTCTATCACCGCGGTTGACGGAAGTTATATCCCTGAAGGGATCATCACCCACCGTACAGTTCCTCTGAAGATGAAAGTTGGTATTCTCCATTCTGAAGTTATCTCTTTCCTGGTAATTCCCAAAGACTCTCAAAAAATAATCCTAGGATTCCCGTGATTGCAGGAGCACAACCCCCACTTGGATTGGCAAACTATGGATGTACTCGCCTGGGGGGAGTCGTGTTCTCAAAGCTGTTTATCCACCATCAAGCCACTCCTTACCCTACACTCCACTGATCTCCCAGATGCATATCAGCCCTTTCTGGACGTGTTCAGTAAGCAAGGGGTGGATACCTTGCCTCCCCACCGAAGTTGGGACTGCCCTATCGATTTACTGCCTGGTAAAACACCTCCTAGAGGCCGAACGTACCCTTTATCTCTCCCAGAAACCCAAGCGATGTCTGAGTACATACAGGAGAATTTGGCCAAAGGGTTCCTTCGCCCTTCCTCTTCTCAAGCCGGGGCAGGGGTTTTTTTTGTTAAGAAAAAGGACGGGGGCCTACGGCCTTGCATCGACTACCGGGACCTCAACGAAGTTACAGTTAAGAACAGATACCCCTTGATTCCCGAACTATTCGACCGTGTAAAGGGGGCTACTATTTTCACCAAATTGGATCTGCGGGGAGCTTATAACCTTATACGCATTCGAACAGGAGACAAGTGGAAGACTGCGTTCAACACTCGCGATGGGCATTATGAATATCTGGTGATGCCCTTTGGCTTATGCAATGCTCCAGCAGACTTCCAGAATTATGTCAACGAGTTATTCTTAGATCTCCTCTATAAGTGCCTGGTTGTAAATCTGGACGATATTCTAATATTTTCCAAAGATCTGAAAGTCCATCGGGAACAAGTCAGAGAAGTCTTGAGACGTCTAAGGGAAAATCGACTCTTTTGTAAACTAGAGAAGTGCACGTTTGAGGTTCCCTTCATCCCTTTTTTAGGTTACATTTTCGGGAGGGAATTACAGATGGATCCTGCCAAAGTCCAAGCAATCAGAGATTGGACCCTTCCTACCACTCTGAAGGGAATCCAGCGTTTTTTAGGCTTCGCCAATTTCTATAGGAAGTTTATTAAAGATTATTCCTCCATCATTGCTCCGATTACAGAACTAACAAGAAAAGGGTCTGATTCTGCAGTTTGGCCACCTGAGGCACTAAAAGCCTTTTTGTTTCTAAAAGAGGCCTTCATGTCTGCTCCTATCCTCCGGCAACCTGATCTCAGTCATCCTTTTCAGGTGGAGGTGGATGCTTCTTCAGTAGGAGTGGGGGCTGTCTTATCCCAGTACTTCGAGGATCAGAAAGCTCATCCTTGTGCTTATGTCTCCTGAAGATTCTCTCTGGCAGAACAAAACTACGCCATTGGAGAACAAGAATTGCTTGCCATAAAACTTGCTTTTGAAGAGTGGAGGTACTTACTGCAAGGAGCACCCAATCTCAGTAACCACAGATCACAAAAATCTTTTATATCTTTAGACCGCCCAATGTTTAAACCCATGGCAAGCCAGGTGGGCACTGTTCTTCTCACGTTTTTCTTTCAAGCTCAGTTATTGTCCAGGGTTTCTTAATCGGAAAGCAGATGCGCTCTCTCGTTCATTGAGTTCAGATGAGTCCACAGATCTTCCGGACAGACAATTCATCCTAGATCCTGCCTCCTTTGCTGCAACTTATACTACTCCGCTTCCTCCACTGGGAAAAACCTTTGTTGCACCAGAACTCAGAAAAAAACTGCTCATGTGGGCTCATACCTCACCGTGTATGGGACACGCAGGTAGCCTCAAGACTTTTAAGTTCATCCAACGCTCTTATTGGTGGCCTCATCTGAAGATGGATGTTGTGGAATTCATAGCTGCCTGCCCAAAGTGCACCCAACATAAAAGTCCAAGAGGATCATCATCGGGTCTTCTTCATCCGCTATCAGTTCCACAAAAACCCTGGACACACATCTCCATGGACTTTATAACTGACCTACCTGTCTCCAGTGGACGAAACACCATTTGGGTCATTGTGGACCGGTTTTCCAAAATTATGCACTTTGTCCCACTCACAGGTCTTCCAACCGCTCCACAACTATCAAAAATGTTCATATCAGACATCTTCCGATTACATGGACTTCCACAAGAGATAGTTTCCAATCGAGGGCCTCAGTTTGTGGCTAAATTCTGGAGAGCACTGAGTTCAGCTCTTGGAATGGAATTAAGTTTCTCCTCTGCATACCATCCCCAAACGGATGGCCAGACTGAGAGAGTGAACCAAGAATTAGAGACTTTCCTACTACACTTCATGTCTTCTTCTCAGGACGATTGGCTGGACTATCTTCCATTTGCTGAATTTGTGTTATGCACACCAGTGCCTGCAGGAAAGTACTAGTGTCAGAACTGTTATGCACTCCAGTGTCTGCAGGAATGTACTGGTGTTTGAACTGTTATGCAAAACAAATGGACTCACAGACAAACTGGGGAATATGACATAACGTACACAGAAGGTGATAGGGTAACAAAATACACACACAGTGAACAGAGAAGCCCAGAGGCTAAGGAACTGGGTATCTCCCTTGTATTAGAACTGCTCAGATGTAAAAAGCAAGATGTTGTGTTTTAATACGTAGAGAACCCGAAATGCTGTTGCTAAGGGCAACAGCAAAACCCTAAAGGGTTACCAACGGGTGTGGCAGTAAACTCCTTGGTCAGAGATGGAATGATAGACACAAGGAGAGCCTCCACAATCCTGATTCTCACTTGCAGTGCACAGGTTTAAGCTTACTGCCACTAAACTGACCCCTGACACCTAGCACAGTGAGACAGGATTAGACAGGCAAGTGTTAGAATACAGCCGCAAACTTGCTAAGTTCACAGAGTAATAACAGAACCCCAGCAAGCTAAACGACTGACTCCAGTCTTACTGCTAGGTCTGGATTGGCAGAGTGTAATACCAAATCCCCAGGCCTATTTGCAGTAAGCAACAAACAAATACAAAGCTACACAGTACTGGCTAACTTTCATGAACTGACTAACCAACAGAGATTCAGCAGCATCTGCTTACCCTGAAAAGAGGCCTTATAAAGCAGGTGCTGTCCACGCCCCACTCAGACCTCACAGACTGTGAGCACAAAAACCAGCACCGGATCCCCTGCCGTGCACAGAGCCTATAACCACTGCACAGCAAAAGACCCGAACCGGAGTATCAGCTGCGCTCAGGTTACTCCACTAGCACTTGTCTCCCGGTTGCCATGACGACGTGGCAGCACAGGGCAGGAGACCCTAACAGTACCCCCCCTCTGACGAGGGGTCAAAGAACCCCTACCACCGGGTTTATCGGGGAACTGCGAGAAGAAAGAGCGTATCAGTCTGGGGGCATGAAGATCACAACTGCGCACCCACGACCGCTCCTCCGGGCCATACCCCTTCCAGTGCACCAAAAATGACAGCCGACCCCGAACCACCTTGGAGTCAAGAATCCTTTCAACAACAAACTCCCTCTGGCCACGTATCAGAAGAGGGGAAGGTCTTCCACTGGAAGAAGGATTACTAATCGCCCGTTTTAAAAGGGAACAATGAAATGTTTTATTGATACCCAAAGAACGGGGCAGATCTAACTGAAATGCCACCGGATTGATAACCCTGGTGATCTTATAAGGGCCGATGAACCGGGGCCCTAACTTATGAGATGGCTGTCTCAACTTCAAATTCTTGGTAGACAACCAGACGAAGTCTCCTAATTTGAAGCTGCAGGGTCTTTTCCGCTTATCAAAAACCCTTTTGGTCACTAATGACACAGACACAAGGGCTTTCTTCACTTTCCGCCAAATACCTCTAAGGACCGAAACCACAGAGGAACCACCAGGCGTGGAGTCCAGGGGGTCAAAAGAATTGGCCTTAGGATGATGCCCATACACACAAAGGAAGGGAGAGATCCCTGTAGCAGAGTGAGCCGCGTTGTTATAGGCAAACTCCGCCATGGACAGATGAGCAACCCAGTCAGTCTGACACTTGGAGACATAACACCTGAGGAACTGCTCCAAGGACTGGTTCACCCTTTCAGTCTGCCCATTAGACTGCGGATGGTAGCCTGACGACAAGCTGACAGAAATCTGGAGATCGGAACAAAATGCCCTCCAGAATTTGGCCACAAACTGGGATCCGCGGTCAGAGACCACATCAAGTGGCAACCCGTGGAGACGCACAACATGCAGCATAAATAATTCAGACAGGCGTCTGGCTGATGGCAGCCCAACCAGTGGAACGAAGTGCGCCATCTTCGAAAACCTGTCAACGACAACCCAGATGGCTGTCATCCCCGAGGATTTGGGCAAGTCCACCACAAAATCCATTGAAATGTGGGTCCATGGCTTAGATGGGATAGAGAGTGGATGTAATGGGCCAACAGGAACCCCTCTAGGAGTCTTATTTCGGGCACAGATGTCACATGCCCGAACCCACTGATCCACATCCTTAGCCACCGAGGGCCACCACACCGCCCTAGATAGCAACTCCCGAGTTCTGGCAATACCCGGGTGACCTGCCGACTTCTTGGCATGGAATTCCAGGAACACTCGCTGTCTTAACCTAGGAGGCACAAACAAAAGACCTACCGGAAGGTCTGGAGGAGCCTGCTCCTGTGCTCTAAGGACTAATGATAAGAGGTCCTGGGTAATGCCCACTTTAATACATGATGGGGAAACAATGGGCAACGGCTCCTCGGTGGTCTCCTGGATTGGAGCAAAACTCCGCGAGAGCGCATCAGCCTTGATGTTTTTTGACCCAGGGCGATATGTTATCAAAAAATTAAAGCGAGCAAAAAACAAAGCCCATCGTGCCTGCCTGGCATTGAGACGCTTCGCTGACTCTAAATATGCCAGATTCTTATGGTCAGTGAGAATTGAGACCACAAACTTAGCCCCCTCAAGCCAGTGTCTCCACTCCTCGAATGCATCCTTAATAGCCAACAATTCCCGGTTACCCACGTCATAATTCATCTCGGCAGGCGAAAATTTACGGGAAAAGTAAGCACAGGGATGAAGGTGATTATCAGACACTCCCATCTGAGAAAGCACTGCCCCAATACCCATCTCAGAGGCATCCACCTCCACCACAAAAGGACGCTCTGGATCTGGGTGTCGCAGCACCTTGGCCGAAACAAATGCCCTTTTGAGACGGGCAAAAGCCGCTTTAGCCTCACAAGACCAGTGAGCAACATCCGCCCCTTTCTTAGTGAGTGCCACCAAGGGCGCCACTATAGACGAAAATCCAGCGATAAATCGTCTATAAAAATTCGCAAAGCCCAGGAAACGCTGAAGCGCCTTCAAACTAGTGGGCTGCACCCAATCCAGGACTGCCTGTACCTTGGAACCCTCCATTTGGAAACCTTCTGGGGAGATAATATATCCTAGAAATGCGATTTGCTGAACTTCAAATTCGCACTTCTCCAGCTTCGCCCCAAGCCGGTGGTCTCTGAGTTTCTGGAGGACTAAGCGTACATGCTTCCGATGTTCCTCCAGGGAATGGGAGAAGATTAGGATGTCATCTAAGTATACAACTAAGAATCTATCCAAATATTCCCTGAGCACATCATTCATGAAATCCTGGAAGACTGCCGGGGCATTACAGAGCCCAAAAGGCATCACCAAATATTCATAATGCCCTGAGTGGGTATTAAAGGCAGTCTTCCATTCATCCCCCTCTCTTATTCGGATTAGATTGTACGCACCGCGTAGGTCAATCTTAGAAAAAATGGTGGCAGTACGAAGCTGGTCAAACAAGACCGAAATGAGAGGCAGTGGGTATGAGTTTTTAATCGTGATACGGTTCAATTCCCTGAAGTCGATGCAGGGTCGCAACGAACCGTCCTTTTTACCCACGAAGAAGAACCCCGACCCAAATGGAGACTGTGATGGTCTGATAAATCCCTTAGCCAAGTTCTCCTGAATGTACTCTGCCATAGCCTGAGTCTCAGGACGTGACAGGGAGTACAACCTGCTCTTGGGAAGCTTAGCATTTGGCAACAAATCAATGGCACAGTCATAGGGGCGATGGGGAGGTAGTACCTCTGCAACTTTTTTGGAGAACACGTCCGCAAAATCTGCATAACACCCTGGCAATCCTGGCAAACTTAGCTGCGAGAGCCTGACTGGAAGGCTCAAGCAACTCCTGAAACAATCAGTACCCCAACTAAGAATCTCCCCAGAGACCCAGTCAAATTGAGGATTGTGGGCCCTTAACCAGGGTAACCCCAACACCAATGGGGCAAAAGTACAGACAGTCACATAAAAGGACAATTTTTCAGAGTGTGTGGCTCCAATAAACAAAGAAATCTGGCTAGTGCAAGAGGTAATTTTACCTTGGGATAATGGTTCCCCGTTTAACCCACAAATCTCAATTTCCGATGCCAAGGGTACTAAGGGAACAGAGTGTTTTAGGGCGAATTGGCGGTCCATAAAAACCCCGTCGGCCCCACTGTCCACAAAGGCCTCAGTCTTGACAGTTTGACCGAGGATCTTCAAGGTCACCGGAATGATAAAAGTCTGCTTTTCTGGGCATGATACTACCACATGACCTTTATTCCCACAGTACAAACACAACCCCTGCTGTCTCCTCCGCGTCTTCTCACGCGAGGAGAGGCGGGTAGCCCCAATCTGCATAGGCTCCTCAGAAAATTCCTCAGAGTCTGAGGTTCCCTTGGGAAGGAAGGAAATCTCAGTCTCCCTTTCAAGCCTACGCTCTCTCAGCCGTCTATCCACCCGGATGGATAACTGCATGAGCTGATCCAAGCTATTAGGCAAGGGATATTGTACCAGTTGGTCCTTTATCTGGTTAGAAAGACCTCTTCGGTACTGGTGTCTCAGGGCTGGGTCATTCCACTGGGTATCATGGGCCAACCTCCGAAACTCCGTACAGTAAACCTCAACTGGCCTTCGCCCTTGCTTAAGGATCGAAATCTGAGCCTCGGCTGAGGCCGTCTTGTCAGGGTCATCATACAACATGCCCAGTGCCGTAAAAAAAGCATCAACACTTTTAAGCGACGGACAGTCAGGCTGCAACCCATATGCCCAGACCTGTGGGTCTCCTTGTAGCAAGGAAATCACTATGCCCACCCGCTGAATCTCCGACCCAGAAGACTGAGGCCTAAGCCGGAAGTATAGCTTGCAGCTCTCCTTGAAACAAAAGAACTGCGAGCGATCTCCAGAAAAACGATCCGGGAGATTTACTTTCGGCTCCTTAACCCCTGCAGGTGCTGCTGCTGCGGGAGCTCCGCCAGCAGCCTGGGAGGTGTGCATCTTAATGGACAAATCATTAAATTGTCGAGTCAGGACCTGCACCTGATCGACCACCTGTTGCAACGTATTTTGAGGGGTATGCTCCATATTCCCACAAAATTTCAACAGGAGTATTTGGCTGCTGAATATGTTATGCACACCAGTGCCTGCAGGAAAGTACTAGTGTCAGAACTGTTATGCACTCCAGTGTCTGCAGGAATGTACTGGTGTTTGAACTGTTATGCAAAACAAATGGACTCACAGACAAACTGGGGAATATGACATAACGTACACAGAAGGTGATAGGGTAACAAAATACACACACAGTGAACAGAGAAGCCCAGAGGCTAAGGAACTGGGTATCTCCCTTGTATTAGAACTGCTCAGATGTAAAAAGCAAGATGTTGTGTTTTAATACGTAGAGAACCCGAAATGCTGTTGCTAAGGGCAACAGCAAAACCCTAAAGGGTTACCAACGGGTGTGGCAGTAAACTCCTTGGTCAGAGATGGAATGATAGACACAAGGAGAGCCTCCACAATCCTGATTCTCACTTGCAGTGCACAGGTTTAAGCTTACTGCCACTAAACTGACCCCTGACACCTAGCACAGTGAGACAGGATTAGACAGGCAAGTGTTAGAATACAGCCGCAAACTTGCTAAGTTCACAGAGTAATAACAGAACCCCAGCAAGCTAAACGACTGACTCCAGTCTTACTGCTAGGTCTGGATTGGCAGAGTGTAATACCAAATCCCCAGGCCTATTTGCAGTAAGCAACAAACAAATACAAAGCTACACAGTACTGGCTAACTTTCATGAACTGACTAACCAACAGAGATTCAGCAGCATCTGCTTACCCTGAAAAGAGGCCTTATAAAGCAGGTGCTGTCCACGCCCCACTCAGACCTCACAGACTGTGAGCACAAAAACCAGCACCGGATCCCCTGCCGTGCACAGAGCCTATAACCACTGCACAGCAAAAGACCCGAACCGGAGTATCAGCTGCGCTCAGGTTACTCCACTAGCACTTGTCTCCCGGTTGCCATGACGACGTGGCAGCACAGGGCAGGAGACCCTAACAATTTGCTCACAATAATCTCTACCATTCCGCTACTCATTCCACACCCTTTTATGTGAATTATGGACTTCATCCACATGTTCCTGCTTTCCAATCTCTTCCAGCTCTTGAAGTACCTGCCGCAGAGTTAGCCCTTCAGCAATTCACTAAGATGTGGAAACAAGTTCATGAGGCTTTGCTTAAAACGTCCAATAAATACACGTTTTTTGCAGATCGGAAACGGAAAGGCTGTCCCTAGTCTCAAAGTGAATGATCAAGTCTGGATTTCTACTCGAAACTTAAGAGTCAAGGTCCCTTCCAAGAAATTTGCCCCAAGATTCATTGGACCATATCCTGTTGAAAAAGTATTGTATCCAGTAGCATACAAAGTGACGTTGCCTCCGTACTTGAAGATCCCAAATGCATTTCACATCTTACTGAAGCCTCTCATACTGAACCGTTTTCGGGCTGCGCTCCCTAGACCTCCCAAGGTGCAAGCTGCTCAGGGAGAAGAATTTGAAGTTCATAGGATCCTTGACTGTCGTAAAAGATATGGTCGTCTCCAATATCTTATTGATTGGAAGGGATATGGACCGGAGGAAAGGTCCTGGGTTTCTAAAGAGGACATCCATGCTCCAAGATTAGTCTGGGCCTTTCATACCAAGAATCCAATAAAAGCACAAGGGTGTTCAGAGCCCACCCTAAAAAGGGGGGGTACTGTCAGGCTCCGGAGCCTTACCTCCGGCGGATGCTCCCATGGATTGCGGCGGCAGGGAGCTGACGGATGTGTGGTTGCCAAGGGCCGGGGGCCGAGGGTCTGGAGAGCCGGGCGCTGCGGCGAGGATTGCTGTGGTAAGGTCCTCTAGTGGTGACACAGTATAGTGTGTCAGAGACAGAAGCTGGCTAAAGCTGTGTGCTAACAGCTTAGTATGTCTCCTGTGCTGGGGGTAGCTATGTTGGAGACCAGCGTATTACCAATGAAGTTCCCAATCTGTGTCCAGCCAATCCTGCGTGTTCTCCCCTTACAAAGGGGGGTTGGCTCAGAGGGAGAGTGCCAGTGCTTCATGTTATCTCCTTGTGAGAGGTTCTCCAGCTCTGTGCTCCCAGGTTACTTCTAGTTCCCTGGTCCTGGTTGCTCTAATCCATCGGTTACCTAAACGCTGCTGCAGTCCTGCTGTCTAAGTCCGTTGCCACTCGTGGAAGTGCTCACGGCAGTTCCCGCAGACATCTTCATTTCTTCAAAGTCCAAGTTCTTCAGCCTCGTCTTTCAATTACAAACCACAGTCTTCATTTCTTCAAAGTCCAAGTTCTTCAGCCTCGTCTTTCAATCACAAACCACAGTCCTCATTTCTTCAAAGTCCAAGTTCTTCAGCCTTGTCTTTCAATTACAACCCACAGTCTTCATTTCTTCAAAGTCCAAGTTCTTCAGCCCCATCTTTTAATCATAAAACACAGTCTTCAGTTCTTCTTTACCGGAGTTCTTCAGCTTCAATCTTCAAGTCATTTAACCATAGACTCTAATTCTTCCAGTTTCTTCAATTGCTTCAATATTCGTGTACAGCCTGATTATTCATTAAAACTACAGTTATCTTCCTACGAAGCCCTCCTTTTCTTTACGCCCTCCGGCCAACGATAAATTAAACGCATCCCCTCTAAAGGATGAAAATATTTTGTGCTCTACCAAGCAGGGAAAATGAGGCTTGGTGTGCATGAAAAAGGGGCCTGGCCTTGCGGCAAGGTGTGTGGCTACTTTCCTCGCAAAATTGGGAAAGCTGTGGGGGGTATGCTTTTAGGCCTCTGAGTCAAAAAAATGTGACTCATGGGGTCACACAAACTGCCCACCACAGGTCCAAGCAAGAGGCCAGGAAACCTCCATCCTCCAACGGAGATCCTGGTTTTGCGCCTCCCCCACAATGGTGGCCACACGCCTCTGTTTTGAGAAACGGAGGCTGTCATCACCCCCTCTCTGCCCCCAAACGGCATCAGACTCAGGGCCGTCTATTCATATGGGCTCAATGGGCTCTTTCCCAAGGGCCCCAAGAGAATAAGGGCCCTAGCCTGATAGCTGAGGGTCCCCTCTTTCCAGGAGTACCAGATTTTTGAAAAACGGCCCTGGGGAACCGGAGATATCTGACTTGAAAGCAGTGGTCCCCATCCAAGCCTGTTAATTGCTCTTCCCAGCTAGATATCTTGGGTTCTGTCTAAGTTAGAGTTTTTCTAAGGTTATACTCCAAAAGATGTGACTTTCCCCTTTTGGTGGACACTGGCAGCTTGTCTCTACTATGCCCAGAACCAGAGATATCAGCCTTCTAGCAGCTGGTCTCTGCTCCAACTCCACACACCTAATATGCAGTTTTAGATTTTCGTTGGAGGATTGCTCTGGTTCCTGAACTCTGATCCCCAAGTCCCCAGAACCTCCTGAAAGGTGGGACTCTCTAGTTTTTTATCCCATTCAAAGCTAAGAAATATATTTTCAGGAACATGAGATATCTGCAGTCAAGCAAGCTGCCCTCCCACCAGAAAATGATAAATATTAAACCCACTCCACTATCCACCCCTCCCCTACGTATTAAACACTCCCTACCACCCTGGAAGTCATGTACCGGGCGGGTCCCCTTCATTCAGCCCAATGCCCCCTTCTACAGTTTATCTCTATCTGTGCAGTAAAGGAGTAGTTAGCAGAAATTACTGCTACAGGTCCTACATGCTGAGCGGAAGATAGAACAACACCTACCGCTCGCGGGACATCAAAGCTGCCGCTAATAGCACCCCCCACCCCGACCACTGGAGGATGGGTAGGGGGCCCAGTGCATTGCTGTGCCCAGGGTCCTACATTGCTGTTAAGACGGCCCTGATCAGACTGTTAATCACTGACAGTCTGAAGCCTTTCTGCGTTCGTGGTTGCAGACCCGTACTGCAGATCTGCAGTCTCTGTCACAGGCTTTCCCGACCACAATCCTCAAGGCACACCAACAGTGCAGGTTTTAGTGATATCCAGGCTTCAGCACAGGTGACTTAATTAGTAGCTCAGTTATTTTGATTTAGCCATCTGTGCTGCAGCCTGGATATCACTAAAACCTGCACTGTTGGTGTGCCTTGAGGACCGTGGTTGGGAATGCCTGCTCTGTCAGGTGCATGCGCAAAGTAACGAACATCGGTACCTTGCTGCATGCGCCGCAGATCTGACCAAACCTGAATCAGGCCCATTGTACACAACGACTGAAGCTTTTAGACAAAGTGGGAAATTAAGAAACTGTCACAAACTTTGTCACAATGCATACATTCTTTTCAGAAAAGTGTATTTAATATTTGCAACCTTTCTTCCATTGTCTAAAAGTAGGATGGATGGTGCTTCAACAAGAGTGAACATGTCAATCAAACTTTAAGCCACGTCCTCGTCTCTCTTGGTTTTAAGAGGTTTCAGGATAACAAACTTTGTAGGGTGGAACTGGTAGACTAATTATTTCCCAAACAATGTAGTTACTGAATTTCCAACATTTCCCAGGCAAAGTAGGGAATTCATTTGCCACATTGTCTAACATACCTAGGCATTGTTAACAATTTCTAGGGAAAGGACGTAATGAAGATCATGTTTTGCTGTGCCTAACGCTTTTCAGGCATTATGGGCAATGCTTAGTAATTCTCCACAATGCCAGATTTCCCACTGGGATCAGTATGAAATACCTACAATCAAAATCCCGACAACAATGGACTGACAGTCAAAGTCCAGACAAGGTCAAAATACCGACAAGGTCAAAATACCGACATTTAAAATACAGACAGGGCCAAAATTACCGACACTTAAAATTAGTGATGAGCGGATTCGGTTTTACTCGGTTTTACTCGGTTTTACTCGGTTCTCAAAACGGCATCTTATTGGCTCACGGATGTCACGTGTTTTGGATAGCCAATAAGATGCCGTTTTGAGAACCGAGTAAAACCGAGTAAAACCGAGTAAAACCGAACCTCGCTCATCACTACTTAAAATGTCGACAGGTAAAAAAGTCGACAAGAGGTTTTCATTTTTTTTTGTGTATGTCAACATAGGTCAAAATGGACACCATATAAGTGTACCGCGTCCCCTCACTGTGCTTTCTGCACTCGCCATGCTTCGGGCACACTATTATATTCCCCTTCCAAAACCACAACACTATTATATTCCCCTTCCAGAACCACTGGGATAGTAAAGTATGAACAAGTTGTTTTCAATGGAAAAATCATGAAAAAGTAATGTCGACTTTTTGACCTGTCGACATTTTAAAGGTCGGTATTATGACCTTGTTGGTATTTTAAATGTTGGTTTTTGACCATGTCGGGTTTTTGACCTTGTCGGTATTTTGACCGCCAGGATTTTGATTGGATGTAAATTGACCGCAACCTTTCCCACTTTGCCTATAACATATAGTACTGTGCAAAAGTTTTTGGCAGGTGTGGAAAAAAATGCTGCAAAGTAACAGAAGTGTTAATAGCTTATTTTTATCAGTTAACAAATGCAAAGTGAATGAACAGAAGAGAAATCTAAATCAAATCAGTATTGGGTGTGACCACCCTTTGCCTTTAAAACAACATCAAATCTTCTAGGTACACATGCACACAGTTTATGCAGGGAGGTTGTTCCAAACATCTTGGAGAACTAAACACAGATCTTCTAACCACAGTACCACTTGCACAAAGTCGGGGAGTTTGTAGGATTATATGTATTATGTACATATGGTAGGTGTATGACTAACCAAACATTAACAAAGAGGTGATAATGATTATTATTTTCATATGTAGGTTGAAATGGGATGAGGTCATGATGCCTGCTGTCAGGATCCCAACAGCTGCCGGAATGTGATGTCGGAATCCTGAAAGTGTCAGGAGACCGATGCCAGAATCCCGACAGCAATGAAAGTATAGCGGCCGGGTTAGGGAAGGGGGGTGAGAGAAGGTTTATGCACCGCTCAGGGGGAGTTAGGGTTAGGCTGCGGCGAGAGGAGATTAGGATTAGGCTGCAGGGTACGGGAGGTTATTTATAGGCACCACCGGGGGGAGATTAGGGTCAGGCACTAACAGAGGAGGTTAGGGTAAACATGCAAGCAGTAGCGGATCTTGCCACGGGCAAGCAGGACTTTTGCCCGGGGCGCCGCCTTCCGGAGGGCACCGGCGCCATCCAGAGGGCGCCGCTCCAGGGCAAGATCCGCTGCTGCTGTGTGCCCCCCGCTGCCCGCTGCCCCCCTGCTGCCGCTGGGCGCTGCCCCCCCACTGCCGCTGGGAAGGGAAACTAGACGCGTACGCATCTTGTTTCCCTTCGTGGAGAGGTCCTTTGCTGTGCGGTGCGCGATGACGTCATCGCGCACCGCACACATTTCAGTCTGTACAGGGGGCGTAAATGACCATGCCCCCTGTACGAAGCCACGCCCCCAAATGCCGCCCGGGGCGCCAGAAGCCCCGGAACCGGCCCTGCATGCAAGTAAAGAGGGAAGAGGGAAGAGGTAAGTGCATTTTACTTTAAATAATACATAAATTTTCCACCTTTTTAGCATTAAATATATAACACTCTGTGCCAGTGGCAGAACTAGTGAGTGCACCAATATGCAATATATATGCAACTATATGCTTTGGGTCCCAACACCCGAACCTCAAGTTAGAGACTCTTTGCATTCGCCAAGTGCATGAAAAGGGAAATGACCTTGTGGTAAAAAGGGCATGGAATTGCAACACACGGTATCAATTGCCCCCATATACTACAGACAGCATCAGCAACACCCACATACTACAGGCAGTATCAACGACCCCCACATACTACAGACAGCATCAGCAGCAACATCCATATATTACAGACATCAGCAACCCTCATATACTACAGACAGCATTAGTGACCCTCATATACTACAGACAGCATTAGTGACCATATACTACACACAGCATTAGTGGGCACCATACAATACAGCCCTCAGTCTAATAAAAATCTTACATCAGTATAGATTTATCTTGGAGCATGGGCCACGCAAATCAAGGTGTGCTGACACACAAGATGGCTGGCTGACTCTGGTGGTAATACTCACACACAGATATCTGAGCTGAGTGAGCTCTGAGCAGAGCCGGCCATAGGCATAGGCAAACTAGGCAATTGCCTAGGGCATTTGATATGCCTAGGGGCATCAGCAGCTTCTGCTGATTAAAATGATATACGGCATGCCTATATACTGTGTGTAGCATTTCATATGCAGATACAGCCACAGTCTCATAGACATGCTGCATATCATTTTAATCAGCAGAAGCTGCTTGTGCATCCTAGCCACATAGTAATGCAAATAAGATGCACTTTCATAAACAAAAGTCACCCGACGTTAGCATTGAGGCAAGATTTATGAGGACACATCTGTATCCAAGCAGGGGCAGAGGTCACAGTGTTAGTGGCAGTGTGAGTGCTGTGTGCATGTGAGTGGGTTGGTTGTGCAGTAGTGTTTGGAATATGTGTAAGGAGCATTTATGTGTGTCATGTAAAAATGCATTAATAATGTGCAACATATGTGAAAGGGGCACTGTGTGTGTCATTATGTGTATAAGGGCATTAATAATGTGCGGAATATGTGTAACAGGGTACTACTGTATGTGTGTTATTATGTGTATAGGGGCACTAATAATGTGCAGCAAATGTGTATGGGGCACTATGTGTGTCATTATGTGTATAAGGGCATTAATAATGTGCAGCAAATGTGTAGGGGGCACTATGTTTGTCATTATGTGTATAAGGGCATTAATAATGTGCGGCATATGTGTAAGGGACATGGGCCCTCATTCCGAGTTGTTCGCTCGGTATTTTTCATCGCATCGCAGTGAAAATCCGCTTAGTACGCATGCGCAATGTTCGCACTGCGACTGCGCCAAGTAACTTTACTATGAAGAAAGTATTTTTACTCACGGCTTTTTCTTCGCTCCGGCGATCGTAATGTGATTGACAGGAAATGGGTGTTACTGGGCGGATACACGGCGTTTCAGGGGCGTGTGGCTGAAAACGCTACCGTTTCCGGAAAAAACGCAGGAGTGGCCGGGGAAACGGTGGGAGTGCCTGGGCGAACGCTGGGTGTGTTTGTGACGTCAACCAGGAACGACAAGCACTGAAATGATCGCACAGGCAGAGTAAGTCTGGAGCTACTCTGAAACTGCTAACTCGTTTGTAATCGCAATATTGCGCGTACGTCGGTCGCAATTTTAAGAAGCTAAGATTCACTCCCAGTAGGCGGCGGCTTAGCGTGTGTAACTCTGCTACATTCGCCTTGCGAGCGAACAACTCGGAATGAGGGCCATTATGTGTAAAAGGGCATTAATAAAGGTTGTCATAATGTGGGCATTGTTTATAAGGACATTAATAAGGTGTCTTATATGTGTAAGGGGCATTACTGTGCGGAATGTGTATAAATGCATTACTAATGTGTGGCATTATGTGTATAAGGTGCTCTACTGTGTGGTATTATGTGTATAAATGCATTACAAATGTGTGGCATTATATGTATAAGGTGCTCTACTGTGTGGTGTAACATATAGGAAGGGCACTACTGTGTCGTCTAATGTGAATAAAAAGCGATAGGGTGTGGTGTAATGAGAATAAAGAGCATTTCAGTGTGATGTAATGTGAATAAGGGGCTCTACTGTGAGGAGTAATGTTTATAAGGTAAAGTGATACTACTGTGTGATGTAATATGAATTATGGACACTATCGCATGATCAATTGTGAATATAGTTGCACAACTATGTGGCGTAATTGGAATTGGGGTTATTGTGTGGCCATGCCCCTTGCCAGCAAAAACACACCCCTTTTTGGGCTGTGCGCCAAATGTACGAACTGTTCCTATTTAAAATATAGGGGGTACAAACACCACAATAAGGACTGCTATGGGTGAGGGGTGATGGTGCTGGGAAAGAGGTGCAGGGTCAGAGGCGGAACAAGCGGTGGTGCTAGGGGGCACCAGCCAAAATCTTGCCTAGGGCATCATATTGGTTAGGGCCGGCTCTGGCTCTGAGTCCCGTTACATGTGCCTCCCATTATTCTGGGCACGTGGCCTGCATAGCCAGAAGACTCACTATGACAGCTGCAGTGCCGAATCCGACTTGAAGTGTGATGATTAATGTCATAACCCTAGGGATGGTCATCGGTGCGCTTGCCATCGCTGGTGCAGCTATGAATGACCATCGATGGTAACAAACTATGCCATGGAAGACCAAAGATGATTTTACCCACCGATGGTCATCCATGTTTATTCACTGATTGTCCCGCGGGCCAGTCAAAGCCTGGGGGCGTGGCTTCACAGGTGTCAGGGGCAGAGCTCTGCTCTGTGTCCCGGCACTCATGGGGAAAAAAATACACTCAATGCTTCTATATTCCATCGATGGTGGGAAAACATTTATATCTTCCCTATTGATGGCAAAAGCATTGGGCATTAATGATTTTAAATCATCATCTGTCGATGGCCATCCCTACATCACCCTTCATTTGAAGTGGTGATGCCGCAGCGGTTCCCTCTCCCTCCCTTCCATCACATGCTTTGTTATGGCCAGCAGAGCAGCAACGGTCGGCATGTAATGAGTCGGGCTGTGGGCCCTTCATTGTGGCAGGCACCACCGCTAGTTCCGCTACTGCTCCGTGCCTAGTGCTCAGCACTAGGCTAGAAATACTGTACCCAATATATTTGTAATACATTTTATTTTGACATGTGCAGTGTTTTTTATACTGTGTCAAGAGCTTTACTAACACATCCCTGCAGTGGCTGGTCCTCTCCCAGCAATATGAGCCAGCTTTCATAGCCATGCAGCCTTGGACAGTGGTCCCTGCGGCAGTAGCTCATTGCAGGGATTGGGTAAAACACGGAACGGTCTGAACCCAGGAACCTCAGGCTAGATCGGTTCCCTTCAGGAAACTCTTTTATTATGGAGCTTGTAGTGCTCAGCCCTGTCCATCCAGAGTCCCGTCTGGATGAGTGTCTGTGACAGCTGTCACTGGGAAGGTGGGGAGGAAGAGATTTCAGCCTCTCCGTATGGTCAGGGGATGGGATAAAGGGGCAGATTCAGTAAGGAATGTAGAAGTGTGTAAATCTCTACTTGGCAACTTCTGCGCATGCACGCACGCTTCTGCGCACATGCGCGAGGACTTAGATTGCGATCGCACGTGGGTCCCGGGCCGCACTGCACCTGATACACATAGTGTTGTAGATTCTGGGGGGAACCAGCTCGCATATACAGGGTCTGTCCGGAAAGTAATGAGACTAGGGGGTCTATTTACTAAGCCTTAGATGGAGATAAAGTGCATAGAGATAAGGTAACAGCCAACCAGCTTCCAACTGTCATTTCTCTTACGTCCTAGAGGATACTGGGGTTCCATTTAGTACCATGGGGAATAGATGGGTCCAATAGGAGCCATGGGCACTTTAAGAATTTGATAGCGTGGCTGGCTCCTCCCTCTATGCCCCTCCTACCAGACTCAGTTTAGAAAATGTGCCTGGAGGAGCTGGTCACGCTTATCGAAGCCCCTGAAGAGTTTTCTGCATTTATTTTATATGTTTGTTATTTTCAGGCAGGTCTGGATGGCACCAGCCTGCCCGCTTCGTGGGACTTATGGGGGGAAATGGCCCAACCTCTTGAAGGGTAATGGTCCCGTTCCCCGCTGACAGGACACTGAGCTCCTGAGGGAACTATTCGCAAGCTCCACCATGGTGAGCGTACATTCCCGCAGCACGCCGCCACCCCTAATAGAGCCAGAAGAACGAAGAGTGGTTAGTACTAAGCCGGCGTCCCGGTTAGCGGGTTGCCGGCCATCATGGCGGCATGAGGGTACGGAGATGCACGGCTTCTAACCGGGGCGGAATGCGTCTCCAGACACAGTACACAGCTGCATCTCAGTACACTGTACACAGTACCCACACTGGCAAAAACAGCCTTAAAATGGTTTTCTCTCCATTTAAACCACCAGATTACCTCAGCCTGTATAAAAAAGTGGGAAGACCACGAGCCATTGAGGGGGCCTTCAATATGAGCGGGTCCAGTAGCTCACCAGCGCTATTTTACCTTTACAGTGAACACAGACGCTGACTGACAGGGACGCGCAGCTTCCCTGGAGTGACTCCAGTTTAACTCAGTGGTACCAGGTGGTCATAGCATGGGGAGAGCGATTAGTAGTGTACTATAAGGGTACTTAGTCTGCGACCCGCTGGCTAAGTTTGGCAATAGCGATACGGGTGTGGTGGGGACTGGCTCCAAATAACTCTGTGACGTCTCACGCAGCCGCTGCGGCCAGCGGCAGTGACGAACAACTCCCCGACAACCGCAGGAGCTGCACTGGCCGGGAGTTACTCCTGAAACACAAAAGCATCGCCGCTGTGCGATGCTTTTGTATTTGTAGGGGGGGGGGGCACTGACATGCGGGGTGGACTAGCACAGTTATGATCAACTTGGAATGACCCCCTGAGGCTCTTATAGAGGCTATCGGAGATGTTCTGCAAATTCCTGATAAGGTGTCAGAGGAGTGTGAGGAATCTTATTTTAATGTAAAAAAGAAATCCTCAGTCACTTTTCCTGTGTCAAAGGAATTGAATACCCTGTTTGAAGAACTGTGGGTTAATCCTGATAAGACATTTCAAATCCCTAAAAGGTTGCTCTCATCTTTTCCTTTTCCTCTGGAGTATAGGAAAAAATGGGAAAATCCACCGATAGTGGATGCATCAGTCTCTATGCTGTCACGAAAAAGTGTATTGCCTGTCCCTGGTGCAGCCTCCCTAAAAGACACGGCTGATCGTAAAATTGAGACTACACTCAATTCATCGTACACAGCTGCTGGGGTGGCCCAGAGACCCACTATTGCATGTGCGTGGATCACAAAGGCCATTGCTAAATGGTCAGGTAACCTAATTGAGGGGTTAGATTCCTTGTCTAGGGGAAATGTTGTTTTACTCCTGCAGCATATACAGGACTCTGCGAACTTTATGGTGGAAGCCATAAAAAGAGATAGACTTGCTTAATGCACGCACCACAGCTATGGCAGTGTCAGCACGCAGGGGCTTGTGACTACGCCAGCGGACTGCTGACGCGGACTCCATGTAAGGCGTGGAAGGCCTACCATTCACAGGAGAGGCCTTGTTTGGAGATGAACTAGTCAAATGGATCTCCACAGCTACTGCGGGTAAGTCTACGTATCTTCCTTCCGCAGCTCCCCCAGCCAGGACAGCTTATTTAGCCTCAAATTTACAGTCCTTTCGGGCAGCCAAGTTTAAGGGCGAATCCAGAGGTACTTCTACGGCCTCCAGATGCACAAGAGGTATACCACGCAAACCAGCAACTGCAGGTGCTCAGGAACAGAGCTCAGATTCTGCTTCCTCAAAGCCTTCAGCATGACGGTGGACCACGATGCCTGGAGGGCTGTCAGGTTGGAGCCCAACTACAATTCTTCAGTCACATCTGGTCAACTTCGTGCCGGGATCCCTGTGTCATAGATCTTATTTCCCAGGGCTACAGACTGGAGTTCAAAGAGCTCCCACCTCACAGATTCTTCAAATCAGGCTTACCAGTTTCACAAGTGGCAAGTATAACTTTACAGCATGCAATCCAAAAACTGGTACGGACTCATGTCATTGTTCCAGTTCCACCTCATCTACAAAACAAGGGATATTATTCCAACTTGTTTGTAGTACCGAAACTGGACGGTTCGGTAAGACTGATTTTGAACCTCAAGTCGTTGAACCCGTACTTGCGAGTGTTCAAATTCAAGATGGAGTCTCTGAGAGCAGTAATCTCATGTCTGGAGGAGGGGGAATTCCTAGTGTCTCTGGATATCAAGGATTCGTACCTTCACATTCCGATCTGGCCGCCTCATCAGGCTTATCTACGGTTTGCACTGCAGGATTGTCACTACCAGTTCCAGGCCCTGCCATTTGGTCTCTCCACGGCACTGAGGGGGTTCACCAAAGTGATGGCAGAGATGATGCTTCTATGCCGCAAACAGGGAGTGAATATAATTCCGTACCTGGAAGATCTTTTAATAAAGGCACCGTCCAGGGAGAGGTTGCTAAACAGCATTGATCTCTCAACCGAACTTCTCCAGGATCACGGGTGGATTCTGAACCTTCTGAAATCTCACCTAGCGCCAACACGGAGGCTCCCATTCCTGGGAATGATACAAGACACGGAGTCGCAGAAGGTGTTCCTTCCATTGGAAAAGGAATTGGCAATCCAGTCGATGGTTCGGGATGTCCTGAAGACAACTCGGATATCGGTGTATCTATGAATTCACCTTCTGGGGAAAATAGCAGCCGCTTATGAGGCGCTTCAATATGGTAGGTTTCACGCTAGACCCTTCCAGCTCGATCTGTTGGAGAAATGATCCGGATCGCATCTTCACATGCACCAGTGGATCCGTCTGTCACCAAAAGCCAGGATCTCCCTTCTGTGGTGGCTACAGACTTCTCACCTCGTCGAGAGTCGGAGGTTCGGAATTCAGAACTAGATTCTGTTGACCACAGACGCAAGCCTCAGAGGTTCGGGAGCAGTCACCCAGGGGGTGCGGTTTCAAGGAAGATGGTCAGTTCAGGAAGTTATCCTTCCAATCAACATTCTAGTAGGATGGCTGATTCTAGCCAGAAGAGGGATCCCTGACAAAGTTATCCCGACTACGAACCAAGCCAGGAAAGGGGTACCATCTAAACGTTACCACCGTATTTGGAAAAATTACGTCTCTTGGTGTGAGTGCAAAAATTATTCTGCGGTGGAATTTCATCTGGCATATTTCCTGCTTTTCCTGCAGGCAGGTGTGGGTGTGGGCCTATGTCTGGGCTCCATAAAAGTCCAGATTTTGGCCTTGTCCATTTTCTTTCAAAAACAATTGGCTTCTCTCCCTGAGGTCCAGACGTTCTTGAGAGGTTTTCTGCACATCCAACCTCCCTTTGTGCCTCCCACGGCACCTTGGGATCTCAACTTGGTGTTACAGTTCCTCCAATTGGACTGGTTTGAACCGTTACAGGAGGTGGACGTAAAATTTCTTACGTGGAAGACCGTCACACTGTTGGCCTTGGCTTCAGCAAGACGTGCGTCGGAGCTGGGGGCTGTGTCTCACATTAAATTTTCCATGAGGACAGAGCTGAACTCAGAACTCATCAGCAATCTCTTCCTAAAGTGGTGTCTGTGTTTCACATCAACCAACCTATTGTGGTTCCGGTTGTCACCAACACCTTTGCTACTTCAAAGTCTTTGGATGTTGTGAGGGCTTTGAAGGTGTATGTAAAGCGAACAGCTCATCACAGAAAATCGGACTCGCTGTTTGTTATTTATGATCCCAATAAAATTGTGTGTCTTGCTTCAAAGCAGTCTATTGCACGCTGGATCAGGCTCACAATCCAACATGCTTATTCCAGGGCAGGTTTGCCAGTTCCAAAATCTGTATAGGCCCACTCTACTAGGTCGGTGGCTGCCCGGGGTGTCTCGGCTTTACAGCTCTGCCGAGCAGCTACTTGGTCAGGTTCGAACACGTTTGCTAAGTTCTACAAGTTCGATACTTTGGCCTCTGAGGACCTTCAGTTTGGTCAATCAGTTCTGCAGGAACCTCAGCACTCTCCCACTTGATTTGGGAGCTTTGGTACATCCCCATGGTACTAAATGGAACCCAAGTATCCTCTAGGACGTAAGAGAAAATAGGATTTTAATTACCTACCGGTAAATCCTTTTCTCGTAGTCCATAGAGGATACTGGTTGCCTGCCCAGTGCTTCATGCTCCTGCACTGTTACTTGGTTAAATATTGTTGTTTGGTTCAGCTGTTGCTGTTCCTGTTTTCAAGTTTAGTTAGCATGGCTTTCCCCTTGTTTATGTGTGCTGGTTCGGAATCTCACCACTATCCTTTTATATCCTTCTCTCAAAGTATGTCTGTCTCCTCGGGCACAGTTTCCTAGACTGAGTCTGGTAGGAGGGGCACAGAGGGAGGAGCCAGCCACACTGTCAAATTCTTAAAGTGCCCATGGCTCCTAGTGGACCCGTCTATACCCCATGGTACTAAATGGATTCCCAGTATCCTCTACGGACTACGAGAAAAGGATTTACCGGAAGGTAATTAAAATCCTATTTTTTCAAACACAAACTGTGACAAGGTAGTTAGGAGCTGATTGGCTGGTACTTTATCTCCGTCCACTTTATCTCTGTTCAAGTCTTAGTAAATAGACCCTTAAATCCGGGATTTTTTTTTTTATTGACCTTACAGATACGTAGGGTTAATAATCTTCAAAATATGACACTGGAGCATCAATATACCATTGCCAGTGTGTCTACAAAGCTTGCTACGCCTCCTGGAAGGCATTGACCTGAACGTCCTTGAGTGCCCTTCCGATTCCACTTTGTCTACAGTCTGAAAACGGTGTCCTTTCAGGCCGCGTTTGATCTGGGGGAACATAAAGAAGTCAGCCGGGGTCAGATCTGGACTGTAGGGAGGTTGAGGCAGTGTTGTCAAGTTATGCTTGGCCAAAAACTCCCTCACTTGCAGTGATGTGTGAATTGGCGCATTGTCGTGCTAGAGGACTCAGGTAGTGGCAATCTCCTTGCGGACGCGGAGGACCCTGTTTCTCAACTGATTGAGCACTCTCGTGAAAAAAACACTGTTGACAGTTTGGCCGGTAGGTAGAAATTCCTTGTGGACCACACCCTTCGAGTTGAAAAAGACAATGGGGGTAATTCCGAGTTGATCTCAGCATCAAATTTGTTAGCAGTTGGGTAAAACCATGTGCACTGCAGGGGGGAAGGGGGGTGGGGGGTAGATATAACATTTGCAGAGAGAATAAGATTTGGGTGGGTTATTTTGTTTCTGTGCAGGGTAAATACTGGCTGCTTTATTTTTAAACTGCAATTTAGATTTCAGTTTGAACACACCACACCCAAATCTAACTCTCTCCTGCAGTGCAAATGGTTTTGCCCAACTGCTAACAAATTTGATGCTGCGATCAACTCGAAATTACCCCCAATGAGCATGGATCTGGTCTTTGATTTGCTCATTCGGACCTTTTTGGGGTGAGGTCAGTGGCGGAAGTTCCGGAGGCAACGGAGTCGGTCGCCGCCGGGCTCCAGCTCTGAAGAGGGCACCTGGCCCGGCCCCGACCGTCTCCATTGCCTCTGCTGAGATCCAGCCTCCGTGCGCAGTGGGAGAGCGCTCCGATCAGCGCTGCCGTGTATAGCAGCGCGGCGCACGCCATACTTTCAGCAGGGGCAGGAGGGGTTTGCCGGCAGTGTGTCAGGCAATGCTCCCGCCTCCTCACAGCCCTGCTCACTCGTCTCCCGCCAGCTCTCTCCCCACCCCCGGCTCAGAGGGTCAGCTTGAAGTCGGGACTCGTGAGCTACTGCCAGAAGATGCCTCATCTATTGGTGAGGAGCAGCAGCAGTGGCTGTAGTGTTAGGGACATGTGCTGTGTGTGTGTATATACATAGGGTTGTGTGTGTGTATCCTATATGGAGCTGTGTGTGTGTACAGTATATACTAGTGATGTGCACCGGACATTTTTCGGGTTTTGTGTTTTGGTTTTGGATTCGGTTCCGCGGCCGTGTTTTGGATTTGGACGCGCTTTGGCAAAACCTCACCGAAATTTTTTTGTCGGATTCGGGTGTGTTTTGGATTCGGGTGTTTTTTACAAAAAACCCTAAAAATAAAAAACAGCTTAAATCATAGAATTTGGGGGTCATTTTGATCCCATAGTTTTATTAATCTCAATAAACATAATTTCCACTCATTTCCAGTCTATTCTGAACACTTCACACCTCACAATATTATTTTTAGTCCTAAAATTTGCACCGAGGTCGCTGGATGGCTAAGCTAAGCGACACAAGTGGCCGACACAAACACCTGGCCCATCTAGGAGTGGCACTGCAGTGTCAGGCAGGATGGCACTTCAAAAAAATAGTCCCCAAACAGCACATGATGCAAAGAAAAAAAGAGGCGCACCAAGGTCGCTGTGTGACTAAGCTAAGCGACACAAGTGGCCGACACAAACACCTGGCCCATCTAGGAGTGGCACTGCAGTGTCAGGCAGGATGGCACTTCAAAAAAATAGTCCCCAAACAGCACATGATGCAAAGAAAAAAAGAGGCGCACCAAGGTCGCTGTGTGACTAAGCTAAGCGACACAAGTGGCCGACACAAACAACTGGCCCATCTAGGAGTGGCACTGCAGTGTCAGGCAGGATGGCACTTCAAAAAAATTGTCCCCAAACAGCACATGATGCAAAGAAATATGAAAGAAAAAAGAGGTGCAAGATGGAATTGTCCTTGGGCCCTCCCACCCACCCTTATGTTGTATAAACAGGACATGCACACTTTAACGAACCCATCATTTCAGCGACAGGGTCTGCCACACGACTGTGACTGAAATGACTGGTTGGTTTGGGCCCCCACCAAAAAAAGAAGCAATCAATCTCTCCTTGCACAAACTGGCTCTACAGAAGCAAGATGTCCACCTCATCATCATCCTCCGATTCCTCACCCCTTTCACTGTGTACATCCCCCTCCTCACAGATTATTAATTCGTCCCCACTGGAATCCACCATCTCAGGTCCCTGTGTACTTTGTGGAGGCAATTGCTGCTGGTGAATGTCTCCACGGAGGAATTGATTATAATTCATTTTGATGAACATCATCTTCTCCACATTTTCTGGAAGTAACCTCGTACGCCGATTGCTGACAAGGTGAGCGGCTGCACTAAACACTCTTTCGGAGTACACACTGGAGGGAGGGCAACTTAGGTAGAATAAAGCCAGTTTGTGCAAGGGCCTCCAAATTGCCTCTTTTTCCTGCCAGTATACGTACGGACTGTCTGACGTGGCTACTTGGATGCGGTCACTTATATAATCCTCCACCATTCTTTCAATGGTGAGAGAATCATATGAAGTGACAGTAGACGACATGTCAGTAATCGTTGGCAGGTCCTTCAGTCCGGACCAGATGTCAGCACTCGCTCCAGACTGCCCTGCATCACCGCCAGCGGGTGGGCTCGGAATTCTTAGCCTTTTCCTCGCACCCCCAGTTGCGGGAGAATGTGAAGGAGGAGAAGTTGATGGGTCACGTTCCGCTTGACTTGACAATTTTCTCACCAGCAGGTCTTTGAACCTCTGCAGACTTGTGTCTGCCGGAAAAAGAGATACATCGTAGGTTTTAAATCTAGGATCGAGCACGGTGGCCAAAATGTAGTGCTCTGATTTCAACAGATTGACCACCCGTGAATCCTGGTTAAGCGAATTAAGGGCTCCATCCACAAGTCCCACATGCCTAGCGGAATCGCTCTGTTTTAGCTCCTCCTTCAATGTCTCCAGCTTCTTCTGCAAAAGCCTGATGAGGGGAATGACCTGACTCAGGCTGGCAGTGTCTGAACTGACTTCACGTGTGGCAAGTTCAAAGGGTTGCAGAACCTTGCACAACGTTGAAATCATTCTCCACTGCGCTTGAGTCAGGTGCATTCCCCCTCCTTTGCCTATGTCGTGGCCAGATGTATAGGCTTGAATGGCCTTTTGCTGCTCCTCCATCCTCTGAAGCATATAGAGGGTTGAATTCCACCTCGTTACCACCTCTTGCTTCTGATGATGGCAGGGCAGGTTCAGGATTGTTTGGTGGTGCTCCAGTCTTCTGTACGCGGTGGCTGAATGCCGAAAGTGGCCCGCAATTCTTCAGGCCACCGACAGCATCTCTTGCACGCCCCTGTCGTTTTTTAAATAATTCTGCAACACCAAATTCAATGTATGTGCAAAACATGGGACGTGCTGGAATTTGCCCAGATGTAATGCACGCATAATATTGCTGGCATTGTCCGATGTCACAAATCCCCAGGAGAGTCCAATTGGGGTAAGCCATTCTGCGATGATCTTCCTCAGTTTCCGTAAGAGGTTGTCAGCTGTGTGCCTCTTCTGGAAAGCGGTGATACAAAGCGTAGCCTGCCTAGGAACGAGTTGGCGTTTGCGAGATGCTGCTACTGGTGCCGCCGCTGCTGTTCTTGCTGCGGGAGGCAATACATCTACCCAGTGGGCTGTCACAGTCATATAGTCCTGAGTCTGCCCTGCTCCACTCGTCCACATGTCCGTGGTTAAGTGGACATTGGGTACAACTGCATTTTTTAGGACACTGGTGAGTCTTTTTCTGAGGTCTGTGTACATTTTCGGTATCGCCTGCCTAGAGAAATGGAACCTAGATGGTATTTGGTACCGGGGACACAGTACCTCAATCAAGTCTCTAGTTGCCTCTGAATTAACGGTGGATACCGGAACCACGTTTCTCACCGCCCAGGCTGCCAAGGCCTGAGTTATCTGCTTTGCAGCAGGATGACTGCTGTGATATTTCATCTTCCTCGCAAAGGACTGTTGGACAGTCAATTGCTTACTGGAAGTAGTACAAGTGGTCTTCCGACTTCCCCTCTGGGATGACGATTGACTCCCAGCAGCTACAACAGCAGCGCCAGCAGCAGTAGGCGTTACACTCAAGGATGCATCGGAGGAATCCCAGGCAGGAGAGGACTCGTCAGACTTGCCAGTGACATGGCCTGCAGGACTATTGGCTTTCTTGGGTAAGGAGGAAATTGACACTGAGGGAGTTGGTGGTGTGGTTTGCAGGAGCTTGGTTACAAGAGGAAGGGATTTAGTGGTCAGTGGACTGCTTCCGCTGTCACCCAAAGTTTTTGAACTTGTCACTGACTTATGATGAATGCGCTGCAGGTGACGTATAAGGGAGGATGTTCCGAGGTGGTTAACGTCCTTACCCCTACTTATTACAGCTTGACAAAGGCAACACACGGCTTGACACCTGTTGTCCGCATTTGTGTTGAAATAATTCCACACCGAAGAGCTAATTTTTTTTGTATTTTGACCAGGCATGTCAATGGCCATATTCGTCCCACGTACAACAGGTGTCTCCCCGGGTGCCTGACTTAAACAAACCACCTCACCATCAGAATCCTCCTTGTCAATTTCCTCCCCAGCGCCAGCAACACCCATATCCTCATCCTGGTGTACTTCAACAGTGACATCTTCAATTTGACTATCAGGAACTGGACTGCGGGTGCTCCTTCCATCACTTGCAGGGGGCGTGCAAATGGTGGAAGGCGCAAGCTCTTCCCGTCCAGTGTTGGGAAGGTCAGGCATCGCAACCGACACAATTGGACTCTCCTTGGGTATTTGTGATTTAGAAGAACGCACAGTTCTTTGCTGTGCTTTTGCCAGCTTAAGTCTTTTCATTTTTCTAGCGAGAGGATGAGTGCTTCCATCCTCATATGAAGCTGAACCACTAGCCATGAACATAGGCCAGGGCCTCAGCTGTTCCTTGCCACTCCGTGTCGTAAATGGCATATTGGCAAGTTTACGCTTCTCCTCAGACGCTTTTAATTTTGATTTTTGGGTCATTTTACTGAACTTTTGTTTTTTGGATTTTACATGCTCTCTACTATGACATTGGGCATCGGCCTTGGCAGACGACGTTGATGGCATTTCATCGTCTCGGCCATGACTAGTGGCAGCAGCTTCAGCACGAGGTGGAAGTGGATCTTGATCTTTCCCTATTTTAACCTCCACATTTTTGTTCTCCATTTTTTAATGTGTGGAATTATATGCCAGTAACTATCAATAGCAATGGCCTACTACTATATATACTGCGCACAACTGAAATGCACCACAGGTATGGATGGATAGTATACTTGACGACACAGAGGTAGGTAGAGCAGTGGCCTTCCGTACCGTACTGCTATATATACTGGTGGTCACTGTCAGCAATCTGCAAAACTAAAATGCACCACAGGTATAGAATGTAGATGGATAGTATACTTAATGACGACACAGAGGTAGGTACAGCAGTGGCCTTCCGTACCGTACTGCTATATATAGTATACTGGTGGTCACTGTGTCAGCAAACTGCAAAACTAAAATGCACCACAGGTATAGAATGTAGATGGATAGTATACTTAATGACGACACAGAGGTAGGTACAGCAGTGGCCTTTCGTACCGTACTGCTATATATAGTATACTGGTGGTCACTGTGTCAGCAAACTGCAAAACTAAAATGCACCACAGGTATAGAATGTAGATGGATAGTATACTTAATGACGACACAGAGGTAGGTACAGCAGTGGCCTTCCGTACCGTACTGCTATATATAGTATACTGGTGGTCACTGTATCAGCAAACTGCAAAACTAAAATGCACCACAGGTATAGAATGTAGATGGATAGTATACTTAATGACGACACAGAGGTAGGTACAGCAGTGGCCTTCCGTACCGTACTGCTATATATAGTATACTGGTGGTCACTGTGTCAGCAAACTGCAAAACTAAAATGCACCACAGGTATAGAATGTAGATGGATAGTATACTTAATGACGACACAGAGGTAGGTACAGCAGTGGCCTTCCGTACCGTACTGCTATATATAGTATACTGGTGGTCATTGTGTCAGCAAACTGCAAAACTAAAATGCACCACAGGTATAGAATGTAGATGGATAGTATACTTAATGACGACACAGAGGTAGGTACAGCAGTGGCCTTCCGTACCGTACTGCTATATATAGTATACTGGTGGTCACTGTGTCAGCAAACTGCAAAACTAAAATGCACCACAGGTATAGAATGTAGATGGATAGTATACTTAATGACGACACAGAGGTAGGTACAGCAGTGGCCTTCCGTACCGTACTGCTATATATAGTATACTGGTGGTCACTGTGTCAGCAAACTGCACAACTGAAATGCACCACAGGTATAAAATCTAGATGGATAGTATACTTACTGACGACACAGAGGTAGGTACAGCAGTGGCCTACTGTACCGTAATGCTATATATTATATACTGGTGGTCACTGGTCAGCAAAACTCTGCACTGTACTCCTCCTATATAATATTATACTGGTGGTCCCCAGTCCCCACAATAAAGCAGCACACTGAGCACAGATATGGAGTGTTTTTCAGGCAGACAACGTATACTGGTGGTCACTGTCAGCAAAACTCTGCACTGTACTCCTGCTATATAATACAGCTGCTCCCCAGTCCTCACAATTAAGCAGTGTGAGCACAGATATATGCAGCACACTGAGCACAGATATGGAGCGTTTTCTCTGACGTCCTAAGTGGATGCTGGGGACTCCGTCAGGACCATGGGGATTAGCGGCTCCGCAGGAGACAGGGCACAAAAGTAAAAGCTTTAGGACTAGGTGGTGTGCACTGGCTCCTCCCCCTATGACCCTCCTCCAAGCCTCAGTTAGGTTTTTGTGCCCGGCCGAGAAGGGTGCAATCTAGGTAGCTCTCCTGAGCTGCTTAGAATAAAAGTATAGACTTAGGTTTTTTTATTTTCAGTGAGACCTGCTGGCAACAGGCTCACTGCATCGAGGGACTAAGGGGAGAAGAAGCGAACTCACCTGCGTGCAGAGTGGATTGGGCTTCTTGGCTACTGGACATTAGCTCCAGAGGGACGATCACAGGCCCAGCCATGGATGGGTCCCGGAGCCGCGCCGCCGGCCCCCTTACAGAGCCAGAAGAGTGAAGAGGTCCAGAAATCGGCGGCAGAAGGCATCTTGTCTTCAAGAAAGGTAGCGCACAGCACTGCAGCTGTGCGCCATTGCTCTCAGCACACTTCACACTCCGGTCACTGAGGGTGCAGGGCGCTGGGGGGGGGGCGCCCTGAGACGCAATGAAAACACTATTTATGGTAAAAAATACATCACATATAGCTCCTGGGCTATTTGGATGTATTTAACCCCTGCCATTTTACCTCATAAAAAGCGGGAGAAAGGCTGCCGTGAAGGGGGCGGAGCCTATCTCCTCAGCACACAAGCGCCATTTTCCCTCACAGCTCCGCTGGAAGGACGTCTCCCTGACTCTCCCCTGCAGTCCTGCACTACAGAAACAGGGTAAAAAAGAGAGGGGGGGGCACTAATTTGGCATATAAAAACATATATAGCAGCTATAAGGGAGAAACACTTATTTATAAGGTTGTCCCTATACATATATAGCGCTCTGGTGTGTGCTGGCAAACTCTCCCTCTGTCTCCCCAAAGGGCTAGTGGGGTCCTGTCCTCTATCAGAGCATTCCCTGTGTGTGTGCTGTGTGTCGGTACGCGTGTGTCGACATGTATGAGGAGGAAAATGGTGTGGAGGCGGAGCAATTGCCTGTATTAGTGATGTCACCCCCTAGGGAGTCGACACCTGACTGGATGGTCTTATTTAAGGAATTACGTGATAGTGTCAGCACTTTACAAAAAAACTGTTGACAACATGAGACAGCCGGCAAGTCAGTTAGTGCCTGTCCTGGCGTCTCAAACACCGTCAGGGGCTCTAAAGCGCCCATTACCTCAGTCGGTCGACACAGACACAGACACGGACACTGACTCCGGTGTCGACGGTGAAGAAACAAACGTATTTTCCAGTAGGGCCACACGTTACATGATCACGGCAATGAAGGAGGCTTTGCATATTTCTGATACTACAAGTACCACAAAAAAGGGTATTATGTGGGGTGTGAAAAAACTACCCGTAGTTTTTCCTGAATCAGAAGAATTAAATGAAGTGTGTGATGATGCGTGGGTCTCCCCCGATAAAAAATTGCTGATATCTAAGAAATTATTGGCATCATACCCTTTCCCGCCAGAAGTTAGGGCGCGTTGGGAAACACCCCCTAGGGTGGATAAGGCACTCACACGCTTATCAAAACAAGTGGCGTTACCGTCTCCTGATACGGCCGCCCTCAAGGAGCCAGTTGATAGGAAGCTGGAAAATGTCCTAAAAAGTATATACACACATACTGGTGTTATACTGCGACCAGCGATTGCCTCAGCCTGGATGTGCAGCGCTGGGGTGGCGTGGTCGGAGTCCCTGACTGAAAATATTGATACCCTGGATAGGGACAGTATTTTATTGACTATAGAGCATTTAAAAGATGCGTTTCTATATATGCGTGATGCACAGAGGGATATTTGCACCCTGGCATCAAGAGTAAGTGCGATGTCCATTTCTGCCAGAAGATGTTTATGGACACGACAGTGGTCAGGTGATGCGGATTCCAAACGGCATATGGAAGTATTGCCGTATAAAGGGGAGGAGTTATTTGGGGTCGGTCTTTCGGACCTGGTGGCCACGGCAACAGCTGGAAAATCCACCTTTTTACCCCAACTCACCTCTCAGCAGAAAAAGACACCGTCTTTTCAGCCTCAGTCCTTTCGTCCCCATAAGGGCAAGCGGGCAAAAGGCCAGTCATATCTGCCCCGGGGTAGAGGAAAGGGGAAAAGACTGCAGCAGACAGCCTCTTCCCAGGAACAGAAGCCCTCCACCGTTTCTGGCAAGTCCTCAGCATGACGCTTGGGCCTTACAAGCGGACTCAGGTACGGTGGGGGGTCATCTCAAGAGTTTCAGCGCGCAGTGGGCTCACTCGCAAGTGGACCCCTGGATCCTACAGGTAGTATCCCAGGGGTACAGATTGGAATTCGAGACGTCTCCCCCTCGCAGGTTCCTGAAGTCTGCTTTACCAACGTCTCCCTCCGACAGGGAGGCAGTATTGGAAGCAATTCACAAGCTGTATTCCCAGCAGGTGATAATCAAAGTACCCCTCCTACAACAGGGAAAGGGGTATTATTCCACACTATTTGTGGTACCGAAGCCAGACGGCTCGGTGAGACCTATTCTAAATCTGAAATCTTTGAACACTTACATACAAAGGTTCAAATTCAAGATGGAGTCACTCAGAGCAGTGATAGCGAACCTGGAAGAAGGGGACTATATGGTGTCCCTGGACATCAAGGATGCTTACCTTCATGTCCCAATTTGCCCTTCTCACCAAGGGTACCTCAGGTTCGTAGTACAGAACTGTCATTATCAGTTTCAGACGCTGCCGTTTGGATTGTCCACGGCACCCCGGGTCTTTACCAAGGTAATGGCCGAAATGATGATTCTTCTTCGAAGAAAAGGCGTCTTAATTATCCCTTACTTGGACGATCTCCTGATAAGGGCAAAGTCCAGGGAACAGTTGGAGGTCGGAGTAGCACTATCTCGGGTACTGCTACAACAGCACGGGTGGATTCTAAATATTCCAAAATCGCAGCTGATCCCGACGACACGTCTGCTGTTCCTAGGGATGATTCTGGACACAGTCCAGAAAAAGGTGTTTCTCCCGGAGGAGAAAGCCAGGGAGTTATCCGAGCTAGTCAGGAACCTCCTAAAACCAGGACAAGGGTCCTGGGAAAAATGGTGGCTTCTTACGAAGCGATTCCATTCGGCAGATTTCACGCAAGAACTTTTCAGTGGGATCTGCTGGACAAATGGTCCGGATCGCATCTTCAGATGCATCAGCGGATAACCCTGTCTCCAAGGACAAGGGTGTCTCTTCTGTGGTGGCTGCAGAGTGCTCATCTACTAGAGGGCCGCAGATTCGGCATTCAGGATTGGATCCTGGTGACCACGGATGCCACAAAAAAGAAGAAAAGTGGGTGGGCGCTAGTTTAATGGCTACAGACACCAAAAATATATATAAATGCTGTTGTACTGGTTGCAGCTTCCCAAGGTTGAGGTGCTGATCCTCAACCAAAAAAATTGCAGAACAAAGAATACTCAGAGAAGCGCTACCATTCAACAGCATAAATAAATTTATTATTAAAAAACATATAAAAACTGTCACAATTCAGTGAATAAACCGAATATCCTGTATTATAATTAACTCATGTATTATGTATCAAACAATCATAACACAGATGGTAACAATGTATATGCATATAATAGAGACTCCCTGGAAGAAAGATAACCACCTGTTTTCTGGTGGAGACTGCAACAATATTAATTAAATGACCATCCTTAAATTAAGCTCCATGCATGGACTAATGAGTCATATAGATTTAATGAGAATTTCTTTCAAAGTCCAGCCACTTTTGAATGATGTAAATGTGGTGTGGTTCTAATTTGACCACCATTTAGTGGAGAGCTTAGGTGCTCGCAGTTAATTACTTCCAACTGAAATTAAGGCTTACTGGGTAGCTCTAATGGACATGCTTCCATATATATTACAATGACTTTAAGCTGTGACCGCTATTTGAAAAGTCCCGTGTATATGGCTTACCCAGACCTTTCCATGGTAAGAAGATTAATTGCAGTCTCCTTAATATTGGTGGGCGCCGGCTGCCCACACTGTTGTACTGCTGTACGTCGATGTCGAGACGCTGTTATTGAACCAGATGGAGATCAGGCCTCAAGTGCTGGTGTCGGAGCGTAGCTGTATGTCTGTAAGTCGTACGCTCGTAGCTCCGTCTGCGGGAGCCGCCGAACACCCTTACACACTGATGTGAAGGTGCGGCTGTATGTCCACAAGCCGTGCACTTGTATTCTGTTAGCGGGAGCTAAGACTTCTGATGAAACAGCCCCTGTCTTGAGGCTGAGAAACGCGTCAAGCATCCGCCCGACATCTATCCGATATCCTGGGCTCATCAAACATCCACACACAAGGAGTGTGTTCAGCGGCTCCCGCTAACAGAATACAAGTGCACGGCTTGTGGACATACAGCCGCACCTTCACATCAGTGTGTAAGGGTGTTCGGCGGCTCCCGCAGACGGAGCTACGAGCGTACGACTTACAGACATACAGCTACGCTCCGACACCAGCACTTGAGGCCTGATCTCCATCTGGTTCAATAACAGCGTCTCGACATCGACGTACAGCAGTACAACAGTGTGGGCAGCCGGCGCCCACCAATATTAAGGAGACTGCAATTAATCTTCTTACCATGGAAAGGTCTGGGTAAGCCATATACACGGGACTTTTCAAATAGCGGTCACAGCTTAAAGTCATTGTAATATATATGGAAGCATGTCCATTAGAGCTACCCAGTAAGCCTTAATTTCAGTTGGAAGTAATTAACTGCGAGCACCTAAGCTCTCCACTAAATGGTGGTCAAATTAGAACCACACCACATTTACATCATTCAAAAGTGGCTGGACTTTGAAAGAAATTCTCATTAAATCTATATGACTCATTAGTCCATGCATGGAGCTTAATTTAAGGATGGTCATTTAATTAATATTGTTGCAGTCTCCACCAGAAAACAGGTGGTTATCTTTCTTCCAGGGAGTCTCTATTATATGCATATACATTGTTACCATCTGTGTTATGATTGTTTGATACATAATACATGAGTTAATTATAATACAGGATATTCGGTTTATTCACTGAATTGTGACAGTTTTTATATGTTTTTTAATAATAAATTTATTTATGCTGTTGAATGGTAGCGCTTCTCTGAGTATTCTTTGTTCTGACCACGGATGCCAGCCTGAGAGGCTAGGGAGCAGTCACACAGGGAAGAAATTTCCAGGGAACGTGGTCAAGTCTAGAGACTTCTCTCCACATAAATATACTGGAGCTAAGGGCAATTTACAATGCTCTATGCCTAGCAAGACCTCTGCTTCAAGGTCAGCCGGTGCTGATCCAGTCGGACAACATCACGGCAGTCGCCCACGTAAACAGACAGGGCGGCACAAGAAGCAGGAGGGCAATGGCAGAAGCTGCAAGGATTCTTCGCTGGGCGGAAAATCATGTGATAGCACTGTCAGCAGTGTTCATTCCGGGAGTGGACAACTGGGAAGCAGACTTCCTCAGCAGGCACGACCTCCACCCGGGAGAGTGGGGACTTCACACGGAAGTCTTCCACATGATTGTGAACCGTTGGGAAAAACCAAAGGTGGACATGATGGCGTCCCGCCTCAACATAAAACTGGACAGGTATTGCGCCAGGTCAAGGGACCCTCAGGCAATAGCTGTGGACGCTCTGGTAACACCGTGGGTGTACCAGTCAGTGTATGTGTTCCCTCCTCTTCCTCTCATACCCAAGGTACTGAGAATTATAAGACGGAGAGGAGTAAGAACTATACTCGTGGCTCCGGATTGGCCAAGGAGGACTTGGTACCCGGAACTTCAAGGGATGCTCACAGAGGACCCATGGCCTCTGCCGTTAAGAAGGGACTTGCTTCAGCAAGGACCCTGTCTGTTCCAAGACTTACCGCGGCTGCGTTTGACGGCATGGCGGTTGAACGCCGGATCCTAAGGGAAAAAGGCATTCCGGAAGAGGTCATACCTACCCTGGTCAAAGCCAGGAAGGAGGTGACCGCACAACATTATCACCGCATTTGGCGAAAATATGTTGCGTGGTGTGAGGCCAGGAAGGCCCCCACGGAGGAATTTCAACTCGGTCGATTCCTGCATTTCCTGCAAACAGGAGTGTCTATGGGCCTCAAATTGGGGTCCATTAAGGTTCAAATTTCGGCCCTGTCGATTTTCTTCCAGAAAGAATTGGCTTCAGTTCCGGAAGTCCAGACATTCGTCAAGGGAGTACTGCATATACAACCCCCTTTTGTGCCTCCAGTGGCACCGTGGGATCTCAACGTAGTTCTGGGATTCCTCAAATCGCATTGGTTTGAACCGCTCAAATCTGTGGATTTGAAATATCTCACATGGAAAGTGACCATGCTGTTGGCCCTGGCCTCGGCCAGGCGAGTGTCAGAATTGGCGGCTTTGTCTCACAAAAGCCCATATCTGATTTTCCATTCGGACAGGGCAGAACTGCGGACTCGTCCCCAGTTTCTCCCTAAGGTGGTGTCAGCGTTTCACCTGAACCAACCTATTGTGGTGCCTGCGGCTACTAGGGACTTGGAGGACTCCAAGTTGCTAGACGTTGTCAGGGCCCTTAAAATATATATTTCCAGGACGGCTGGAGTCAGAAAAACTGACTCGCTGTTTATCCTGTATGCACCCAACAAGCTGGGTGCTCCTGCTTCTAAGCAGACGATTGCTCGTTGGATTTGTAGTACAATTCAGCTTGCACATTCTGTGGCAGGCCTGCCACAGCCAAAATCTGTAAATGCCCATTCCACAAGGAAAGTGGGCTCATCTTGGGCGGCTGCCCGAGGGGTCTCGGCTTTACAACTTTGCCGAGCAGCTACTTGGTCAGGGGCAAACACGTTTGCTAAATTTCTTCAAATTTGATACCCTGGCTGAGGAGGACTTGGAGTTCTCTCATTCGGTGCTGCAGAGTCATCCGCACTCTCCCGCCCGTTTGGGAGCTTTGGTATAATCCCCATGGTCCTGACGGAGTCCCCAGCATCCACTAGGACGTTAGAGAAAATAAGAATTTACTTACCGATAATTCTATTTCTCATAGTCCGTAGTGGATGCTGGGCGCCCATCCCAAGTGCGGATTGTCTGCAATACTTGTACATAGTTATTGTTACAAAAATCGGGTTATTATTGTTGTGAGCCATCTTTTCAGAGGCTTCTTCGTTGTTATCATACTGTTAACTGGGTTCAAATCACAAGTTGTACGGTGTGATTGGTGTGGCTGGTATGAGTCTTACCCGGGATTCAAGATCCTTCCTTATTGTGTACGCTCGTCCGGGCACAGTACCTAACTGAGGCTTGGAGGAGGGTCATAGGGGGAGGAGCCAGTACACACCATGTGATCCTAAAAGCTTACTTTTTGTGCCCTGTCTCCTGCGGAGCCGCTAATCCCCATGGTCCTGACGGAGTCCCCAGCATCCACTACGGACTACGAGAAATAGAATTATCGGTAAGTAAATTCTTATTTTTTTCAGTCATAGAACGGATAACTGGTGGTCACTGATCAGCAAAACTCTGCACTGTACTCCTCCTATATTATACAGCTGCTCCCCAGCCCTCCCCACAATTAAGCAATAGTGCACAATCAAGTTCAACAATAACGGAGAGGACGCCAGCCACGTCCTCTCCCTAACATTTCCAATGCACGAGTGAAAATGGCGGCGACGCGCGGCTGCTTATATAGAATCCGAATCTCGCGAGAATCCGACAGCGGGATGATGACGTTCGGGCGCGCTCGGGTTAACCGAGCCATACGGGAGAATCCGAGTATGCCTCGGACCCGTGTAAAAAGGGTGAAGTTCGGGGGGGTTCGGTTTCCGAGAAACCGAACCCGCTCATCACTAGTATATACAGGGGCTGTATGTGTGTCTATATGGGACTGTGTGTGTATTTACATAGGGTTGTGTGTGTCCTATATGGAGCTATGTGTATGTATGGGGCTGTGTGTGTATATACATGGGGTTATGTGTGTCCTATATGGAACTTTGTGTGTGTATATACAGGAGGCTTTGTGTGTATATATGGGGCTTTGTGTGTGTATATACAGTATTTGGGGCTGTGTGTGTCTATATGGGTCTGTGTGTGTATATACATGGGGCAGTGTATGCGCTTTGCCTTTTGGTCTCCGGATCGTACTCAGAGATCCAAGCTTTGTCACCTGTTATCACTCTGGGGGTAATTCAGAGTTGATCGCAGCAGCAAATTTGTTAGCAGTTTGGCAAAACCATGTACACTGCAGGTGGGGCAGATCTAATATTTTCAGAGAGAGTTAGATTGGGTGGGTTATTTTGTTTCTGTGCAGGGTAAAAACTCAGTGGCGTAACTACCACCCCCCGCAGCCACTGCAGAGGCTTGGAGGCGCAGAGCTGTGTGGGCGCCGCCACTGACTGCTGCTGTGTGTGAGACTGAGCCCGGGAAGAAGCCGGAGGGCACAGTGCGCGACTTTCCTGTGTCCCTACTGGGTCTCTGGCGGTCTCCGGCGGCATGTCTGTCAAATAAAGTGTCGGTTCGTAAGCCAATCAGAGCTAGCGGACCTGGACTGTACCACTACCCTCCTTCCCGGACAGCACAGCAGCAGGGGTGTATCTGGCACTGGGGGTGCATATGGGGCACTGGGGGCATATGTGTAACTGGCACTGGGGGGGCATATTTTGCATTGGGGCATATGTGTATCTGATACTGGGGGGGCATATGTGGCACTGGAGGCATATGTGTATCTGGCACTGGGGGGCATATTTGGCATTAGGGGAATATGTGTACCTGGTACTGGGGGGGCATATGTGTTTCTGGCACTATGAGAGCTATTTTTTTCTGGCACTGTGGGAAAATATCTTGCACTGGGGGCATATGTGGCACTGGGGGCACAGCCCTAGCAACAAGCATATCACAGGTATTGTGGTATGTGGTATAATGTCTCAGGAGTATTGCATTGTGTGGCATAATGTATAACAGGCATTGCGGTGTGTGTTATAATGTGTCACAGGCATGACGGTGTGTGGTATACTGTATCACAGGCATTGTATGTGCTATAATGTCTCAGGGGCATTGCAGTGTGTAGCATAATGTATAAGGGCCATTGCAGTATGTGGCATAATGTACACTGGGCATTACTGTAAGGAGTCAAAATGACAAATAATGTAAGGGGCATGAATCAGGATTATTTTTTTTCCTGTTGTGTCCAACGTCTGGGCGTGCAGGTTGCAAAACTAGGGTATAAGGTAGTCTTTTCCTGCAATGCCATGCCCCTTTAAGCAAAGCCACACCCATTTCATCAATGTCATGCCCCCTTTTTTGCGGCGCACACCTACTACGTGCTCATATTCATCACTTTACTAGTGGCAATTATGAGTGGGGTGGCACCAGAGAATGTTTTGACTTGGGGGAGAAATATTTCTAGTAATGCCACTGTAAATACTGGCTGCTTTATTTTTACACTGCAATGTAGATTTCAGTTTAAACTAGAGATGTGCACCAGACATTTTTCAGGTTTTGTGTTTTGGTTTTGGATTCGGTTCCGCGGCTGTGTTTTGGATTCGGACGCGTTTTGGCAAAACCTCCCTTAAATTTTTTTGTCGGATTCGGGTGTGTTTTAGTTTCGGGTGTTTTTTTTCAAAAACCCCTCAAAAACAGCTTAAATCATAGAATTTGGGGGTAATTTTGATCCTATAGTATTATTAACCTCAATAACCATAATTTCCACTAATTTCCAGTCTATTCTGAACACCTCACACCTCACAATATTATTTTCAGTCCTAAAATTTGCACCGATGTCGCTGGATGACTAAGCTAAGCGACCCAAGTGGGCGGCACAAAGACCTGGCCCATCTAGGAGTGGCACTGCAGTGTCTGACAGGATGGCACTTAAAAAAATAGTCCGCAAACAGCACATGATGCAAAGATAAAAAAAAAAAAAAGAGGTGCAAGATGGAATTGTCCTTGGGCCCTCCCACCCACCCTTATGTTGTATAAACAGGTAAACAGGACATGCATGTTTTGTTCATACGTTTGTAAATCCAGTCATCAGGACACAGAGACATGTAAGTTCACTGCTGTGCTGTTTATTCCATCCAACTCCAGGCACACTGCACACTGGACCACCCACTTCCCAGCATCCCCCTGGTCCCAGGGACCATCACTAAAGATTCAGGCTTACACCTATTAGTAAGGGAGTGTCTACAAATATTAATACACTAACATCACATCCTCTTTTCTTTAAAGATAAGCCCTGTACGCTTCAATGCAACAATTAACAACGTCATATTAAGAACATCATCTAACACGTTTCAATGAGTCTTTCAGGTCTGCGTATTTCCCTTTTGGGTCTTTCATACACAGTCTGTGTTTCATCTACCATGTTGGACCTTTCTAGAATCGTGGTTTGTTCACCATTATGAGGATCATCATACATGTCAGATGAAGGGTATTCTTCAGTCATGTTGTCTTCATTATGGTTAGGTTGAGATCTTAAATCCACCCGATTTCTTCTTACTTCCGTTCCCTGCTCTGTACGTATAGTATAAGATCTTGGTGCTACTTGTGCTTGCACAATACCTTTCTGCACCCAAATACCTTTCTCGTGATCGCTGAGACGGACTTGGTCACCCGATTTTAGATCAGATAAGCTTGCTCGCCTGTCATGGAACAGTTTCTGTTTCGCCTGTTGACATTCCTTACTCAGTCTGACCAACGCTGAGTTATGTGTATTAAGCAGTTCATCATGTATCGGGAGATTTGCTCTAATCCTCATTCCCATCAGCATTTGTGCAGGAGAAAGTCCATTCTGTAAAGGTGTACTGCAGTAGATTAAAAGACTTTTGTAGAAATCTTCTTTACCTTCTTGAGCTTTTTTCATGAGACTCTTTACAGTTTTTACTGAACTTTCCACCAACCCATTTGAGCGTGGATAGTGGGGACTTGACGTAGTATGGACAAATTCCCACTCATCAGCAAATTGTCTAAATTCAGCACTGGAAAACTGAGGACCATTGTCAGTGAACACTTCCATAGGAACACCATGCCTTGCAAAGATTGACTTCATGCAATTGATTACGGCTTTACTAGTAGTTGTATGTAGTGTCTTCACCTCAGGGTAGTTAGAGTAATAATCAGTCACGACAATGTATTTTTTCCCATTACAATCAAACAAATCTGCGCCAACTTTCTGGTACGGTCTCTCTGGCACTGTGTGAGGACTCAGTGGCTCGACTTGTTGTTTCGGGCTATACGTAAGACATAATTCACATGTAGCTGTAGTCTGTGCTATGTCTTGGTTCATTCTTGGCCAATACATAACTTCACGCGCTCTCCGCTTACATTTTTCTTCTCCTAAGTGGCCTTCATGTATCTTGCACAGCATAGTTTTTCTTAGTCGTGTAGGTATGACAAACCTATTGCCTTTGTAAATAATACCATCGACAACTGTAAGGTCACTGCGGTACATCCAATAATCATGGATAGACAGCGGGCACGCATGTTTTTCTGCTGGCCAACCTTTCAGAATGATATCTTTCAACACTTTCATTGTGTCATCTGTCTCAGTTTCTTTCCTAATCTGTTCTTGTCTTGCAAGAGACACTGGTAGAGAAGCTACGATCAAATTAACATAGGCTTCTATCTCTTCATCCATCAGACTTTTGGAACCTTCACTTTTGTCCACAGCACGAGAAAGTGTATCAGCAATGTACATGTATTTGCCGGGACAGTACAGCAAGTGTACATCATATTTCTGTAGTCTGATAAGCATTCGTTGAATTCTCATGGGACAGTCATGTAATGATTTAGTCATGATAGCTATCAATGGCTTGTGGTCAGTTTCCACTGTAAATGTTTGACCATACACAAACTGATGAAATCGCTCACATGCATATTTGATCGCTAGAAGTTCTTTTTCTATCTGAGCATACCTTGTTTCAGCACTTGTCAGTGCTCTTGATGCATAGATCACTGGTTGCCATGTATCCTCATGTTCTTGTAACAGCACTGAGCCTAGGCCAAATTGCGAAGCATCTGCTGAAATTCTTATTCTTTTCGCAGGATCAAAGAATTTTAGCACTGGTTGCTCTGTAATGATCTGTTTCAAGTTTTGCCAACTTCCTTCTTGTTCATGTGACCACATCCACTCGTTATCTTTGTCCAACAACCATCTAAGAGAGGCTGTTCCTTCAGAGAGTTGAGAAATAAACTTTCCTAAGTAAGTAATCATTCCTAGGAATCTTCTGACGTCGTCTTTGTTGTTAGGACGTTCCATGTTCACTATGGCTGATATTTTCCTTGGGTCTGGTTTTACACCTTGATTCGAGACCACGTCGCCCATAAAGGTATGTGTATTCACGCCAAATTCACATTTGTCCTTGTTTAGTTTTAGATTCACTTTCTTGACAAGTTCCATTACTTGTCTCAATCTAGAATCATGTTCTTCCTTTGTAGATCCCCAGACAATAATGTCATCCATCATTGTTTCAACACCTGGAATATGTTCAAAAATCATGTGTATCTTTTTGTGATATACTTCTGGAGCAGACAATATTCCATATGGTAGTCGAAGAAATCTGTATCGACCTTCTGGTGTATTAAACGTACAAAGCTTTGAGCTGGCCTCATCTAGCTTCATTTGCCAGAATCCTGAAGACGCGTCCAATTTACTGAACCATTTTGCTCCCGCAAATTGCGACATGATTTCATCTCTGGTTGGTAGTTTAAAATGTTCTCGTTTAATAGCTTTGTTTAAATCTCTGGGGTCTAGACATATTCAGAGTTGTCCATTTTTCTTTTCAACAATTACTAAGGAGCTTACCCATTCAGTAGGCTCATCAACTTTCTGTATCACACCCAAAGCTTCCATGCGATTGAACTCTTGTTTCAGTTTTTCTCTCAGCGCAAACGGCACTTTTCTACAGGGGTGTATCACTGAAGAAACTTGCGTGTCTATATTTATTTTATGCTCTCCAGGCAAACAGCTTAGACCTTCAAACAAGTCTCTGTATTCTGTAAACATCGATTTGCAGTCATCTTCTACTTGTGTAGAGATGTTTTAAACTGTTGTCCCTTATATTTCAGTGTCACTAAGCATGTACCTTTCACAGGAATTTCCTCCCCAGTGTACCCTGTAACTTTCACTTTGGCTGGGTGAATTTTAGGTTTTACTCTAAAAGTCTTATAGTCTTAAAATGATATTAAATTCACCTGCGCACCAGTATCAAGCTTAAAAGGATTGACAATCTCGTTCACAGTTAAAGGGACAATCCATTCTTTCTTATCTGCACTGCAAAGTTCAATGCAATCCACAAATAATTCATCTATTTGTTTAACAGCATGCACTTTGGTTGTATTACTTTTAATTTTACAGCATTTGGCTGTCACAACTGAGGGTTTTAGCTGACAGGAGGAAGCCTCAGTTGTAGGGGCTGAGAGGAACTTAAACCGGGGAGGTTTAATCAGACCCCTGGACATGTAAGTGTTAAAAGGAAACCCGAAGGTGTGACCATGACAACCAGGTAAAAGTAAATTAAAAGTTTATTGACAAACTCCGTGTAACAACAGACAGCAAATAATAAAAATGGCAATGATAAATAATATGATTCCTGGAGCACTCTGACCATGAAATGGTTTCACAGGACACTGGTAGGTTAAGAACAGTTGTTAAAGTTCTTAGATGGAATAACCTTACCAGGCCTGGCTGTAGTAGTGAAGATATCCAAGGAACATGCCAGTAGATGGAACAGATGAAGCTGGTAACTTGAATCAGCTGTTGTAATTGCTGGATAGAACCAGCCAGGTGGTAAGACACGGAGTGGATGCGGAATGGAATCAGCCAGATGATAAAGTCACTGAATGAATGCTGGGTGGAACCAGCCAGGTGATGAAACACGGAGTGAATATAATAAGATGCTAGGGAGCGTGGAAACAGGGGAGTTGAAGGATGATTACCGGTGGTAGTGGATACTGTTGGAAGCAGATGAAATAGCTGGAAGCTGGAAACTGGATCAGCCACGGAGGACTGCAGAGTCAGGCTGCACTGCAGGATGGTAGGCAGGTGCGGGTCTCTTTAGTGGATGCTGGAGACAGGAGCTGGAACCTGGAAACACAACCACAGGAGAGAGACTGGAACAAGGTATGACAAACAAAGCACTGACCATTTCCTGGCCCAGGCACAGGATACTTATACCTGCAGCAATGCAGGTATTGGCTGGGCAATTATGCAGATTTCCAGGGGCAGTGGATTGGAGGAACTGAAGCATGTGATTGAATCCAACATGGCTGCGCCCATGTTAGAACTTGGAGGGAAAACTGGTTTAGGAAACCATGTGGAAACATAACTGCAATGGCGGCGCCGGCCGCAGAGGACAGGAGACGCCAGACTGAGAAATGTATGCTGATACTCGTGGATGACAACCTGCACCTATAACACAGGAGCGGCGGCGGAGGCCGCGGAGAACGGGAGACGCCATGCAGGATTCAAACATGGCGCCGCTGTGACAGCATCTCAGCGTGACAGGAGGGATGTGCAGTATGTGGACACAGATGAGATCCGGCCTTGGAACGCTGAGCGAGCCTCAGGAGACATCTGAAAGGCAGGTAATGGCGTCCAGATACCCGGATTGTGACATTGGCAAAGTGATTAAGTCTACCACATTTCATGCAGGTTTTACCATAAGCCGGGCACATGTAGGATTGTGAGCATTTCCACATCTACTACACATTTCCGTATTAGACTGTGGTTTACTTTAGACTGCTTCATTATTGAGAATGGAGGTTTGCATGGCTCTGTTTTCTGCACTACATGCACATCAGCTTCCTTGTGTAACTTTTTGTCTTGAAATCTAGTTATTTCTGCAGATCTACACAGTCACTGCCTTGTCTAGTGTTAGGTCTTGCTCTGTCAGCAATCTCTCTCTGAGTCCATTATCAGGTATTCCACAGACAATACGATCTCTAATCAGTGAATCCTTTAAATCACCAAACTCACAGGTTTTACTGAGTGATTGCAGCTCTGTAACATACTGATCAAATCCATCTACAGACTTCTGATCACATGTGAAAAACTTACATCTTTCATATGTCACATTTTTCCTTGGCACAAAGTAATCTTCAAACTTTTGCATTATAGAAGATAGCACCATATTCTGCCCCTCAGCAAACTGAAAACTATTATAAATGTCCAGCACATCCTCTCCTATCACATGGAGGAAAATGGATGCCTTCGTTTTGTCAGTCTCTGAATCAGCTCCACATGCAGCAAGATATATATTAAACCTTTGCTTAAATCTTTTCCAGTTTTCAGACAAGATACCAGACATCAACATGCCTGTTGGAGAAGCTAGTTTATACATGGTTACTCACTGTTTGAAGATAGGAGTACACGGCAGGTTTTGCAGACACTGAGTATCACAGCCACAGACTTCTGCAGGATTCTGTCACACTCAGAGCACTAGCAGTCCAAGTTAAACTTCTTCTGACACCATGTTTTGTTCATACGTTTGTAAATCCAGTCATCAGAACACAGAGACATGTGAGTTCACTGCTGTGCTGTTTATTCCATCCAACTCCAGGCACACTGCACACTGGAACACCCACTTCCCAGCATCCCCCTGGTCCCAGGTACCATCACTAAAGATTCAGGCTTACACCTATTAGTAAGGGAGTGTCTACAAATATTAATACACTAACATCACAATGCACACTTTAACAAACCCATCATTTCAGCGACAGGGTCTGCCACACAACTGTGGCTGAAATGATTGGTTGGTTTGGGCCCCCACCAAAAAAAGAAGCAATCAATCTCTCCTTGCACAAACTGGCTCTACAGAGGCAAGATGTCCACCTCCTCCTCATCGTCTGATTCCTCACCCCTTTCACTGTGTACATCCCCCTCCTCACAGAGTATTCATTCGTCCCCACTGTAATCTACCATCACAGGTCCCTCTGTAATTTCTGGAGGCAATTGCTGGTAAATGTCTTCACGGAGGAATGTATTATAATTAATTTTGATGAACATCATCTTCTCCACATTTTCTGGAAGTAACCTCGTACGCTGATCGCTGCCAAGGTGACCAGATGCACTAAACACTCTTTTGGAGTATACACTGGAGGGGGGGGGGGGGCAACTTAGGCAAAATAAAGCCAGATTGTGCAAGGGCCTCCAAATTGCCTCTTTTTCCTGCCAAGTATACGTACAGACTGTCTGACATGCCTACTTGGATGCTGTCACTCATATAATCCTAAACCATTCTTTCAATGGTGACAGAATCAGATGCAGTGACAGTAGACAACATGTCAGTAATCGTTGGCAGGTCCTTCAGTCCGGACCAGATGTCAGCACTCGCTCCAGACTGCCCTGCATCACCGCCAGCGGGTGGGCTCGGAATTCTTAGCCTTTTCCTCGCACCCCCAGTTGCGGGAGAATGTGAAGGAGGAGCTGTTGACGGGTCACGTTCTGCTTGACTTGACAATTTTCTCACCAGCAGGTCTTTGAACCTCTGCAGACTTGTGTCTGCCGGAAAGAGAGATACAACGTAGGTTTTAAATCTAGGATCGAGCGCGGTGGCCAAAATGTAGTGCTCTGATTTCAACAGATTGACCACCCGTGAATCCTGGTTAAGTGAATTAAGGGCTCCATCCACAAGTCCCACATGCCTAGCGGAATCGCTCTGTTTTATCTCCTCCTTCAATGTCTCCAGCTTCTTCTGCAAAAACCTGATGAGGGGAATGACCTGACTCAGGCTGGCAGTGTCTGAACTGACTTCATGTGCGGCAAGTTCAAAGGGTTGCAGAACCTTGCACAACGTTGAAATCATTCTCCACTGCGCTTGAGTCAGGTGCATTCCCCCTCCTTTGCCTATATCGTAGGCAGATGTATAGGCTTGAATGGCCTTTTGCTGCTCCTCCATCCTCTGAAGCATATAGAGGGTTGAATTCCACCTTGTTACCACCTCTTGCTTCAGATGATGGCAGGGCAGGTTCAGGACTGTTTGCTGGTGCTCCAGTCTTTGGCACGCGGTGGCTGAATGCCGAAAGTGGCCCGCAATTCTTCGGGCCACCGACAGCATCTCTTGCACGCCCCTGTCGTTTTTTAAATAATTCTGCACCACCAAATTCAATGTATGTGCAAAACATGGGACGTGCTGGAATTTGCCCAGATGTAATGCACGCACAATATTGGTGGCGTTGTCCGATGTCACAAATCCCCAGGAGAGTCTAATTGGGGTAAGCCATTCTGCGATGATGTTCCTCAGTTTCCGTAAGAGGTTGTCAGCTGTGTGCCTCTTATGGAAAGCGGTGATACAAAGCGTAGCCTGCCTAGGAACGAGTTGGCGTTTGCAAGATGCTGCTACTGGTGCCGCCGCTGCTGTTCTTGCTGCGGGAGGCAATACATCTACCCAGTGGGCTGTCACAGTCATATAGTCCTGAGTCTGCCCTGCTCCACTTGTCCACATGTCCGTGGTTAAGTGGACATTGGGTACAACTGCATTTTTTAGGACACTGGTGAGTCTTTTTCTGAGGTCTGTGTACATTTTCGGTATCGCCTGCCCAGAGAAATGGAACCTAGATGGTATTTGGTACCGGGGACACAGTACCTCAATCAAGTCTCTAGTTGGCTCTGAATTAACGGTGGATACCGGAAACACGTTTCTCCCCACCCAGGCTGCCAAGGCCTGAGTTATCCGCTTTGCAGCAGGATGACTGCTGTGATATTTCATCTTCCCCGCAAAGGACTGTTGGACAGTCAATTGCTTACTGGAAGTAGTACAAGTGGTCTTCCGACTTCCCCTCTGGGATGACGATCGACTCCCAGCAGCAACAACAGCAGCAGCGCCAGCAGCAGTAGGCGTTACACTCAAGGATGCATCGGAGGAATCCCAGGCAGGAGAGGACTCGTCAGACTTGACAGTGACATGGCCTGCAGGACTATTGGCTTTCCTGTGTAAGGAGGAAATTGACACTGAGGGAGTTGGTGGTGTGGTTTGCAGGAGCTTGGTTACAAGAGGAAGGGATTTAGTGGTCAGTGGACTGCTTCCGCTGTCATCCAAAGTTTTTGAACTTGTCACTGACTTCTGATGAATGCGGTCCAGGTGACGTATAAGGGAGGATGTTCCTAGGTGGTTAACTTCCTTACCCCTACTTATTACAGCTTGACAAAGGCAACACATGGCTTTACACCAGTTGTCTGCATTTCTGTTTAAATAATTCTAATTCATTCTAATTCATGTTCTAGGTCGACAGGTGAAAAGGTCGACATGAGTTTTAATGTTATTTTGGTGTCGTTTTCTTTGTAGAGTTACCGGGAACCCCAATTAGTGCACCGCGTCCCCTCTCATGGCTCGCTTCGCTCGCCATGCTTCGGGCATGGTGCCTTCGCTTCGCTCGCCACAGATTACCGTTCCAATCGTAGTCCACGTGGATCGTTAAGTATGAAAAGGTTAAAAAAAAGAAAAAAAATGTGAAAAACTCATGTCGACCTTTTGACCTGTCGACCTAGAACATGTTGACCTAAAGACCCTGTCGACCTAGACACCCTGTCGACCTAGTTACTGTCGACCAATAGTGGTCGACCTAGACATTGTCGACCTAGTTACTGTCGACTTTCAATCCGGATCCCGTTCAGAATAGACTGAAAATGAGTGGAAATTATGGTTATTGAGGTTAAGCTGTTTTTGAGGGTTTTTTGTAAAAGAACACCCGAATCCAAAACACACCCGAATCCGACAAAAAATTTTCAGGGAGGTTTTACCAAAACGCGTTCGAATCCAAAACACGGCCTCGGAACCGAATCCAAAACCAAAACACAAACGCCCTCATTCCGAGTTGTTCGCTCGCAAGCTGCTTTTAGCAGCTTTGCACACGCTAAGCCGCCGCCTACTGGGAGTGAATCTTAGCATAGTAAAATTGCGAATGAAAGATTAGCAGAATTGCGAATAGACACTTCTTAGCAGTTTCTGAGTAGCTCCACACTTACTCGGCATCTGCGATCAGTTCAGTCAGTTTCGTTCCTGGTTTGACGTCACAAACACACCCAGCGTTCGCCCAGACACTCCCCCATTTCTTCAGACACTCCCGCGTTTTTCCCAGAAACGGTAGCGTTTTTTCACACACTCCCATAAAACGGCCAGTTTCCGCCCAGAAACACCCACTTCCTGTCAATCACATTACGATCACCAGAACGAAGAAAAAACCTCGTAATGCCGTGAGTAAAATACCTAACTGCATAGCAAATTTACTTGGCGCAGTCACACTGCGGACATTGCGCATGCGCATTAGCGACTAATCGCTCCGTTGCGAAAAAAAAATAACGAGCGAACAACTCGGAATGACCACCAAAACCCGAAAAATTTCCGGTGCACATCACTAGTCTCATTACTTTATGGACAGACCCTGTATATTATATACATCATATCATGTATGTTTATAACTGCTAATATGAGCTAAGCGGTTTCCTCCTGCACTATGTGGTTGGTGCCACAGACCAGGGGCTGCTGCCGCTGCTAGTCCAGACCATAAGGGGAAGCTGTAATCTCTCCCTCCCTGTCTCTCAGTGATAACAGACACCCCCTGGGCAGGACACCACCCGGACAGGAACGAGCACTACAAGATCCAGAATGGCAGAGTTTACTGCATGGAACCAGTCCGGCCCGGTGTTCCAGTGTCTGGCACATTACAGTTTTTAGCCAATCCCCTGTTTGCATGTTCCACTGTCTAGTCATGGCCAGTATCTGGCATGGAGCGCTGGTGCTTTATCTCTTGGAGTGCTGGAGCACACGGCCCCCAGTGTTATGCAGCTGATAGCCCTGCAGATTGCATACCCCCAACTGTCCCGATTTTTGCAGGACAGTCCTGTTTTTTTGGGACTGTCTCGCTGTCCCAGCCACGGGCCGCAGTGTCCCTTGGTGATGGTGGTGGGAGGGGGCAGTTGGGAGACTCCAGTCACTTGCTGTCCTGCTTAACAGAGCAGCGGGGAATAGATGCTGTTTGCAAGCGCACAGCGTCTATTCACAGGAGACAGGGACTGAGGGCATGCCAGCAGCTCGTAGGGTGCTGGCCATGCCCCGTCAGTGGCAAAAACGGTGGCATGGTTCACGATAGCGGCACTCCCACGAAGCCATGCCCCCTTTTGCATAAGCCACACACTCTTTTTGTTCCAACGTGACTCCGCCGCGCAAGGAAGTCCCTCCTTACACGTCTGCAATGTTGGGAGGTATGAGATTGGGACCACCAGACTCCCGGCTGCAGCGGCTCTCCCTGCATCACCACATCAGCTGTTGCTTCCATAGGTGGGAGCAATGACCAGGCAATGGGACTGGGACCCACCCAGCCACACCCGCGTTGTAGATAATCAAAACAATATCCCTCTTTAAACCTGTGTATCTTAAAACTACTTTGGGCTAGCACAAGAACACTGAACACCATGTGTGCATAAACCTCTTTGCAGTTTTCCAGCTGGTACCGTGATGGTAAGAACATGGCTGCCTGTTTCCATGGAAATATACTGTTGCTACACTGTTTGTTAACAAATAGGAGCTGTAACTAGTTTCCTGTACGAAGCTGCAGCTCATACAATCTTTGGCACATCTCTCATAGTGTGATCATTGTAGTATGGGAAATTATAATAGCCATACTAGTTAAAGCTTGTTGGACTTTTTTTTCCTGTTGAGAGTTTAGAATGAGGCCTGGATAAAATGATTGTTTTACTATTATACTAACATTCTGTTGAAAAATGATATCTTAATATAATATGTAGTGAATCATACGCATTTGACATAAATGCCAACATGCCTAAATAAAAGGTGGTAACAACATTTTGCACATTTTGCAGTTGCGTGGTGGAAATTATAATTATGAGGGTGGGGTCATTATATACTATGCTTATCTTCAGGGGCGTAACCAGAACTTTCTGGGCCCCATAGCAACATTTTGAAGGGCCCCCGTCCCAATGCTTCTAGAGAGACACTTCTCTGCAGAAGTTGTTAATCTTATGCCCTATAATAGTGCCCTAGTTCATTTTATGAACCATAGTAGAGCCTTATTTAATGTTATGCCCCATAGTAGTGCCCTAGTTCTTTAATGAATCGCAGTAGTGCTTAAGTTCACCCTATGTCTTATTTCAGAGCTGCCAGTACACATTATGCCACACAGTACCCCCAATTCACATTATTATATATAGTGTTCCCCGTTCATATTGTGCCTCATTACAGTGCCCCGGTTCATATTATATAACATTAAAATGCCCTCTAGTTCATTTTATACCACACTACAGTGAGCAGGTCCAGGGGCATACCTAGATATATTGCAGGCCACAGGGAAAAAGTTTGTAAGGACCCTACTTACCACCCAATGGTGAAAAATGTATATAACACATGTAACTGTGACAGGGAAGGTGGGCTCCTAGCAGCTCTGGGCCCCATAGCAGCTGCACCACCTGCACTTATGGTAGCTACGCCCTTGCTTAACTTCCTAATTTTCTGATATGAATTTATGAAAGTGACCATCAGATATCAGTATTCCTGCACAAACTCAATCATCAGGGTAGTAACCAGGGCAGTGCTATAGGGGCTACCAGCAAGGGTGCATTTAAAGGGAGTCTGGGATAACGAATACAGGTTGAGTCTCCAATATGTGAAAATCCGATATCGGTAATATTCCGAAAAATACAGGTTTGCTTTCTGATGGTTCATTGTACACAAACTTTAAAGGGCCAGATGTACTAAGCCTCGAAAAGTGATACATTTCACAGTGATAAAGTACCAACCAACCAGCTCCTTACTGTCATTTTTAAAACCCAGGCAGTTAGGATCTGATTGGCTGGTACTTTATGACCATGAAATGTATCACTTTTCAAGGCTTAGTACATCTCCCCCTTGGTCCCATGTACAAAATTGTTATAAATATTGTATAAAATTTCTCTCAGGCTGTGTTTGTAAGTTGTATATGAAACATAAATCCAGTTTCTGTGGTATGCAAATACTACAAAATATGGAAAATTCCAATATCCAAAATACTTCTGGACCCAAGCATTTTTTCAGTCCCAAGCATTTTGGATATAGGAGACTCAACCTGTATTTTAGTTTAATTTGGTAAAAGTTGAAGGCTAGAGGGTATCCATTTTCTGCTTGCCTCATGCTAAAATGTCTAGTTACGACTCTGTTGATCACAATACCTTATGGCAGGCATGTCCAAACTGCGGCTCTCCCCCTGTTGTGAAACTACATATTCCAGCATGCCCTGGCACAGTTTTGCTGTCAGAGAATGCTAAAGCTGTGTCAGGGCATGCTGGGATGTGTAGTTTCTCAACAGCTGGAGGGCCGCAGTTTGGATATGCCTGCCTTATGGCCTCCATACATCTGAGATGTATTTGGGCAATACCCCGATCTTCCAACGGCTGAGTCGGGGGATTGGGAATATTAAATTTGTTTAAAAGTCCAGATCCCCAGATCTTGACTATTTTGACATATGTAATTTCCCTGATTCCCCGATGGATCACTGATCATCGATGGCTGCCGATTGGGGGATCTGGTCAGCAGTTCAGCTGTTTTTGCAGGTCGGGGAATCGGGGCATCGCAGCCGGTGATGTTTGGGGGCCATCAGTCTGAAGAATCAGTCAGGTTTACAGTCAAAGCTACAGGACAGTCTTTAACTGATCTGAGATGTAGCAAATCTTTTAAAGGACAAGTGGAGACGTTGCCTACAAAAACCAATCAGTTTCTAACCTTCATTTATCAAGAACATTATATAAAATGATAGCTAGAATCTATTGGCTGCTACAGACAACTTCACCACCAGTCCTTTTAGAAGGTTTGATACATTTACACATTTGATATACTGTTGTAGCATTAAAGTTCTTTATAATGAATTACTAGGAGTTTACAGAGCCGAGCCGTAAGTAGACTTTTTGTGCCAGAAAGAGAATTGGCGCCCCCCATCCCACACACAAATCCTCTTTACCACATTCATGCACTCAACCCAAGAGCTCACTGCCATTCAGCCACAATACCCCTCATTAAATAATACATTTCCACTGCCACACCCAGGACTCAAACCCACAACCTGCATCCCAGCCTAACACCCCTCCCACCAAGTCACTTGATCCTGCATAAAAAGTGTGAGATTAATAACTATATGAAGCTACCTGTACCATACTTGCTTACTCTCCCAGAATGGCCAGGGGGCTCCCGAAAATTGGGTGGCCCTCCCGGAAGAGTGGGCAAGTCTCACGGCTGGACCCCCCAACCCGAGTCCTCAGAGGTCCCCTGCAGTCCCCCACAGTTTGCACTGTCCGGTGGGGGGTCCGAGGACGCGATTCGTTGCCATGCCCTGGGCTAGCCGCATTCGGTGTCACTGCCCCATGCCACGTCCCCTCATGCTGCTGCCACACACCCCACTTTGCCATCCTGGCTGTCTCCTCCCAGAGGAGGCAGCCAGAATGTTGGCATGTATGACCTGTACTCCATAAAAAAATAACCGGCACCATAATCAAGCAGATCTATGCAGTGTGCAGCCACACATCCAATCCCTTGCAGCCACACACTACTGTACATAAATCTGCCCTTTCACAAAGCACAAGGTAAGCTTCAAATAGATAAAACTCCCCAGCTTGGAATTCTCTAGTAATTCTAGACTTATGGCAAAATAACCAGTCAACTAGGTGGTAAGAAACCTCAAGGTGCCTTATACCTCTTAGGCAGCTCAAACTCCTCAATGTAGGAAGCAAATCATAATTGCTGAGTAGCTCCAGCAATAGAGTGAAGTACTGTGGTCGAGACCCAGCAGTCTGTGAGCTGCTAATACTGAGCGGGGACTTAAACATAATGAACAATATTATGGTACCACGGTCCTACAGATATGAGCAGACATAAATTGCGTAGATGGGCAGAACTAGAACTGCAGGGTCGATATGGCATCTAATTTGCTGCAAGAGGGAAATGCCGCAGAGACTGTGAAGCAGTACGTCAGGTGCTATGCTGAAATTTGTTACAGGAGAGCCCCTCTGGGAACTGAGATATATAACACCATGATTACTTTTGAGGCAAAGGAAGGTTTTTATAAAGCCAACCAGCAATAAATGGCAAAATAGTACGTTTGATGCAATGTTGCTATTCAGCTTCTGAGAAATATTCAGCATCATGTAGATGCAGAAGAAAATGAAGATTTTTCATATAAAACTCAGTCGATGAAGATTTCTGTGGTCTCCATGGCAACCCAGCTTCAGGTCTGTCATCTGGAAATATAGTGAATGCTTCAGCACAGGATTAGTTTATGTATAGGCCCCGGGGGAGTTCACATTCATGAAGTATATACCCCTCTGCTCAATCCCTGACACTTGCAGTGCTGCATCTCACCTCAGGTTATGCTATGGTCAGACAATGGTTAGCCCTTATCACAAATCTGGACATATTAGAATTGCTATGTTTTTGCTATAGTACATAAAAGACTTCTCTGATATAATATATAACAAAGTAAATGCATACCTAATCAGAGGCAAGCATGGGATAGTGATGGGAGTGGGAGATACCTACTTTGCCTTTCACCAAATGCTTAATATGCTTTGTGCATACCGTATCTACAAATAATAAATAAATAAATAAATAAATAAATAAATAGTAAAAATAGAGCATATAGCAAGCATTATTATTACTATATTTTGCTATGGAAATTGATAAAAACGGCACTATCCTGCAAATAGGAATCTATGCAAGTGTCTATGCAGTGTTAGAATTTTGCTTGTGCTTGCCTATCAATATTTTCCTTATATATGGTAATTAACCACTTGCTTGGCATGGTCGCATCAGATGCGACCATGCCTGCAAGTGCTTTATCTGACTGTGATAGCAGCGGCAGGGAAGGGAGACTTCCCTCCGCTGCTGCTGTCAGAGGGCACTTTCCCCCAGTGTCTGCAGTGCTGCCGATCACTGCTGATCGGTCAGCACGGCAGGATTCACCCCCCCCCCCCTTTGGGGGCTGCAGACAATAGCAGCCGCTGGGGAAGTGTAAGTTAACCCCCCAAGACCCCCTGTGTACCTGGAAGCTGTCCCAGCTTTCAAAATGAAAGCCGTGATGTTCCAATGGTCGCGATGTTCCCGATCGATGTTTAGGGAAAAAACTATTTTTTTCAATATATATATTTTCTTTTTTTTAACTAAAATTATTTTGGATAGGGTTAAATTTATGTTCTTCACCTAGTTCACTCATAAAAAACCCGACAATTTCGGAGCGTTTTTTGGCAAAATAAATCGTCAGTTAAGTGGTTAATGGAACCATTGCTTATACATGGAGATAAGTCACTTGTATCACGACTCATTTTGAACATGTTCCATAAAAAAGCACAAGTATGAGTAAAGGAAAATGACCCTAAGATATGAGGATCACATCATATCAGGGACGTGCAGTCAGGAGGGCAGGGGAGGCAGTGCCTCCCCTGTCATTCATGATTACAATAATACACAGAAGATACTTATGACACAGATTCTGTGTTATAAGTGTCTTCTTTATATTATTCTGATCATTTTATGACTTTAAATTCGTTTGGGAGGCACTGATAGCAAGTGCCTCCCGTTTACAATGGTAACGGGGATAGAGCAGGTGGGCGGAACCAAACACTGGGCTGTAAAAGCCCATTGAAAAAAGCTGTGAAAGCGGCACATATACATGTGCCTCATTGACAGGGATTGGACAGCGGATCCAGGCTGGATCCGCTGGTCCAATCACCTATACGAGGCGGCGGAACAAGGCTCCCTCCCCTCTCTTCATCCCCACTGACTGACTGCTGATGTTGATGATCCATCCTGAAAGGAGCTGCCTGTACCCGGTGCTTTCCGTTACCCGTTAGCTGGCTGCGGCGGGGAGGCGCAGTGGCAAACGCAGGATTTGCATGGATGGGTTTCCAGAACTGGGCGGAGCCAATCACGGGGGTGGGGACTGAGGTGACCCAGTATATGCTGGGTCCGTAAAACTAGTGTGTCTGTGTGTGTGTATATATATATATATATATATATACTGTACATATATCTACACATATATACACACACACACACACACACACACACACACACACACACACACACACACATACATATACACATAGCATATTAAACATGCATACATATATATATATATATGTATATGTACAGTACACATATATATACACATGTATATATATATATATATATATATATATATCTATCTATCATATGTGTGTGTGTGTTTATATGTATGTATGTATATACATGTGTATATATGTATGCACATGGATATATATGTACTATAATTAAAATAAAGTAAACTTTTATTGCACTTACAAGTGCCACCAGGAAGACAGCAGGCTGCAGAGGATGCTAGACAGCCATTAATAATACTCATACAGCTATTAAAAAGTTTTTTTTTTTTTTTTTAGTGGAGGGTTTTTTTTGGGTGCTCGGAAACCCCCCTAGGTGCACCACTGAGGCTGGAGAGACAATTGCGGCAGGAGATAATTAGCGGCAGTAAATCCGGAGGTAAGCACGGAGCTGGGAGTGCATTGCTGGCTCCCAGCTCCGGGCTTACCACCGCCTCCGGGTCCGCCGCCGCTGATTATCTGCTGCCACACTTGTCTCTCCGGCCTCCCTGGCGCTGCCAGCTACAGGGTAACCAGCGGTGTGTGGTGCTCTCCTCCTCCTCCTCCCGAGGAAGCAGCCTCAGTTGCTCCGGCACCTGCTTCACTCTCCCGCCGGCTGCATTGCACACAGGACACAGGTGAGAGGGGGTAGGGGGCAAAGTTGCAGTATTGTGGAGGCATTACTAGTGACTGGCACTACAGGTGGCGTCAAGTGTATCTGGCACTACAGGGGGAATTATGCGTTACTCACACTACAGGGGGAATTATGCGTTACTGGCACTACGGGGGGAATTATGCGTTACTGGCACTACAGGGGGAATTATGCGTTACTGGCACTACAGGGGGAATTATGCTTTACTGGCACTACAGGGGGAATTATGCATTACTGACACTACAGGGGGAATCATGCGTTACTGACACTACAGGGGGAATTATGCGTTACTGACACTACAGGGGGAATTATGCGTTACTGGCACTACAAGGGTAATTATGCGTAACTGACACTACAAGGGGAATTATGCGTAACTGGCACTACTGTTAGGGTCTCCTGCTCTGTGCTGCCATGTCGTCATGGCAACCGGGAGACAAGTGCTAGCGGAGTAACCTGAGCGTAGCTGATACTCCGGTTCGGGTCTTTTGCTGTGCAGTGGTTACAGGCTCTGTGCACGGCAGGGGATCCGGTGCTGGTTTTTGTGCTCACAGTCTGTGAGGTCTGAGTGGGGCGTGGACAGCACCTGCTATATAAACCCTCTTCTCAGGTTAGGCAGATGCTGCTGAATCTTTGTTGGTTAGTCAGTTCCTGAAAGCTAGCTAGTACTGTGTAAACTTTGTATTTGTTTGTTGCTTACTGCAAATAGGCCTTGGGATTTGGTATTACACTCTGCCAATCCAGACCTAGCAGTAAGACTGGAGTCAGTCGTTTAACCTGCTGGGGTTCTTTTGCTACTTTGTGAACCTAGCAAGTTTGCGGCTGTATTCTCAGACTTGCCTGCCAAAATCCTTTCTCACTGTGCAAGGTGTTCAGGTGTCAGTTTAGTGGCAGTATGCTGAACCAGTGCACTGCAAGTGAGGACTAGGATTGTGGAGACTCTCCTTGTGTCTATTATTCCATCTCTGACCAAGGAGTTTACTGCCACACCCGTTGGTAACCCTTTAGGGTTTTGCTGTTGCCCTTAGCAACAGCATTTCGGGTTCTCTACGTATTAAATCACAACATCTCGCTTCTTTCCATCTGAGCATTCCTAATACTAGGGAGACACCCAGTTTCTTAGCCTTTGGGCTTCTCTGTTCACTTTGTGTTTATTTTGTCACCCTATCACCTTCTATGTATGTAATGTCATATTCCCCAGTCTGTCTGTGAGTTCATTTGTTTTGCATCCCTCTCCGTTCAGACACCAGTACATTCCTGCTGGCACTGGTGTGCATAACATATTCAGCAGCCTAATACTCCTGTTGAAATTTTGTGGGAATATGGAGCATACCCCTCAAAATACTTTGCAACAGGTGGTCGATCAGGTGCAGGTCCTGACTCGACAATTTAATGATTTGTCCATTAAAATGCACACCTCGCAGGCCGCTGGCGGAGCTCCTGCAGCAGCAGTGCCTTCAGGGGTTAAGGAGCCGAAAGTAAATCTCCCGGATCGTTTTTCTGGAGATCGCTCGCAGTTCTTTTGTTTCAAGGAGAGCTGCAAGCTATATTTCCAGCTTAGGCCTCAGTCTTCAGGGTCGGAGATTCAGCGGGTGGGCATAGTGTTTTCCTTGCTACAAGGAGACCCACAGGTCTGGGCATATGGGTTGCAGCCTGACTGTCCGTCGCTTAAAAGTGTTGATGCTTTTTTTACGGCACTGGGCATGTTGTATGATGACCCTGACAAGACGGCCTCAGCCGAGGCTCAGATTTCGATCCTTAAGCAAGGGCGAAGGCCAGTTGAGGTTTATTGTACGGAGTTTCGGAGGTTGGCCCATGATACCCAGTGGAATGACCCAGCCCTGAGACACCAGTACCGAAGAGGTCTTTCTAACCAGTTAAAAGACCAACTGGTACAATATCCCTTACCTGATAGCTTGGATCAGCTCATGCAGTTATCCATTCGGGTGGATAGACGGCTGAGAGAGCGCAGGCTTGAAAGGGAGACCGAGGTTTCCTTCTTTCCCAAGGGAACCTCAGACTCTGAGGAATTTTCCGAGGAGCCTATGCAGATTGGGGCTACCCGCCTCTCCTCGCGTGAGAAGACGCGGAGGAGACAGCAGGGGTTATGTTTGTACTGTGGGAATAAAGGTCATGTGGTAGTATCATGCCCAGAAAAGCCGGAAAACTTCAGGGCCTGAGGGTGATGGGAAATATCCTGTCAGGCCAGAAGTCAGAATTTCCCAAGAAGACTTTTATCATTCCGGTGACCTTGAAGATCCTCGGTCAAACTGTCAAGACTGAGGCCTTTGTGGACAGTGGGGCCGACGGGGTTTTTATGGACCGCCAATTCGCCCTGAAACACTCTGTTCCCTTAGTACCCTTGGCATCGGAAATTGAGATTTGTGGGTTAAACGGGGAACCATTATCCCAGGGTAAAATTACCTCTTGCACTAGCCAGATTTCTTTGTTTATTGGAGCCACACACTCTGAAAAATTGTCCTTTTATGTGACTGTCTGTACTTTTGCCCCATTGGTGTTGGGGTTACCCTGGTTAAGGGCCCACAATCCTCAATTTGACTGGGTCTCTGGGGAGATTCTTAGTTGGGGTACTGATTGTTTCAGGAGTTGCTTGAGCCTTCCAGTCAGGCTTTCGCAGCTAAGTTTGCCAGGATTGCCAGGATGTTATACAGATTTTGCGGACGTGTTCTCCAAAAGAGTTGCAGAGGTACTACCTCCCCATCGCCCCTATGACTGTGCCATTGATTTGTTGCCGAATGCTAAGCTTCCCAAGAGCAGGTTGTACTCCCTGTCACGTCCTGAGACTCAGGCTATGGCAGAGTACATTCAGGATAACTTGGCTAAGGGATTTATCAGACCTTCACAGTCTCCAGTTGGGTCGGGGTTCTTCTTCATGGGTAAAAAGGACGGTTCGTTGCAACCCTGCATCGACTTCAGGGAATTGAACCGTATCACGATTAAAAACTCATACCCACTGCCTCTCATTTCGGTCTTGTTTGACCAGCTTCGTACTGCCGCCATTTTTTCCAACATTGACCTACGCGGTGCGTACAATCTAATCCGAATAAGAGAGGGGGATGAATGGAAGACTGCCTTTAATACCCACTCAGGGCATTATGAATATTTGGTGATGCCTTTTGGGCTCTGTAATGCCCTGGCAGTCTTCCAGGACTTCATGAACGATGTGCTCAGGGAATATTTGGATAGATTCTTAGTTGTATACTTAGATGACATCCTAATCTTCTCCCATTCCCTGGAGGAACATCGGAAGCATGTACGCTTAGTACTCCAGAAACTCAGAGACCACCGGCTTGGGGCGAAGCTGGAGAAGTGCGAATTTGAAGTTCAGAAAATCGCATTTCTAGGATATATTATCTCCCCAGAAGGTTTCCAAATGGAGGGTTCCAAGGTACAGGCAGTCCTGGATTGGGTGCAGCCCACTAGTTTGAAGGCGCTTCAGCGTTTTCTGGGCTTTGCGAATTTTTATAGACGATTTATCGCTGGATTTTCGTCTATAGTGGCACCCTTGGTGGCACTCACTAAGAAAGGGGCGGATGTTGCTCACTGGTCTTGTGAGGCCAAAGCGGCTTTTGCCCGTCTCAAAAGGGCATTTGTCTCGGCCAAGGTGCTGCGACACCCAGATCCAGAGCGTCCTTTTGTGGTGGAGGTGGATGCCTCTGAGATGGGTATTGGGGCAGTGCTCTCTCAGATGGGGGTGTCTGATAATCGCCTTCATCCCTGTGCTTACTTTTCCAGTAAATTTTCGCCTGCCGAGATGAATTATGATGTGGGTAACCGGGAATTGTTGGCTCTTAAGGATGCACTCGAGGAGTGGAGACACTGGCTTGAGGGGGCTAAGTTTGTGGTCTCAATTCTCACCGACCATAAGAATTTGGCATATTTAGAGTCAGCGAAGCGCCTCAATGCCAGGCAGGCACGATGGGCTTTGTTTTTTGCTCGCTTTAATTTTTTGATAACATATCGCCCTGGGTCAAAAAACATCAAGGCTGATGCGCTCTCGCGGAGTTTTGCTCCAATCCAGGAGACCACCGAGGAGCCATTGCCCATTGTGTCCCCATCATGTATTAAAGTGGGCATTACCCAGGACCTCTTGTCATTAGTCCTTAGAGCACAGGAGCAGGCTCCTCCAGACCTTCCGGTAGGTCTTTTGTTTGTGCCTCCTAGGTTAAGACAGCGAGTGTTCCTGGAATTCCATGCCAAGAAGTCGGCAGGTCACCCGGGTATTGCCAGAACTCGGGAGTTGCTATCTAGGGCGGTGTGGTGGCCCTCGGTGGCTAGGGATTTGGATCAGTGGGTTCGGGCATGTGACATCTGTGCCCGAAATAAGACTCCTAGAGGGGTTCCTGTTGGCCATTACATCCACTCTCTATTCCATCTAAGCCATGAACCCACATTTCAATGGATTTTGTGGTGGACTTGCCCAAATCCTCGGGGATGACAGCCATCTGGGTTGTCGTTGACAGGTTTTCGAAGATGGCGCACTTCGTTCCATTGGTTGGGCTGCCATTGGCCAGACGCCTGTCTGAATTATTTATGCTGCATGTTGTGTGCCTCCACGGGTTGCCACTTGATGTGGTCTCTGACCGCGGATCCCAGTTTGTGGCCAAATTCTGGAGGGCATTTTGTTCCGATCTCCAGATTTCTGTCAGCTTGTCGTCAGGCTACCATCCGCAGTCTAATGGGCAGACTGAAAGGGTGAACCAGTCCTTGGAGCAGTTCCTCAGGTGTTATGTCTCCAAGTGTCAGACTGACTGGGTGGCTCATCTGTCCATGGCGGAGTTTGCCTTTAACAACGCGGCTCACTCTGCTACAGGGATCTCTCCATTCCTTTGTGTGTATGGGCATCATCCTAAGGCCAATTCTTTTGACCCCCAGGACTCCACGCCTGGTGGTTCCTCTGTGGTTTCGGTCCTTAGAGGTATTTGGAGGAAAGTGAAGAAAGCCCTTGTGTCTGTGTCATTAGTGACCAAAAGGGTTTTTGATAAGCGGAAAAGACCCTGCAGCTTCAAATTAGGAGACTTCGTCTGGTTGTCTACCAAGAATTTGAAGTTGAGACAGCCATCTCATAAGTTAGGCCCCCGGTTCATCGGTCCTTATAAGATCACTAGGGTTATCAATCCGGTGGCATTTCAGTTAGATCTACCCCGTTCTTTGGGTATCAATAAAACATTTCATTGTTCCCTTTTAAAACGGGCGATTAGTATTCCTTCTTCCAGTGGAAGACCTTCCCCTCTTCTGATACGTGGCCAGAGGGAGTTTGTTGTTGAAAGGATTCTTGACTCCAAGATGGTTCGGGGTCGGCTGTCATTTTTGGAGCACTGGAAGGGGTATGGCCCGGAGGAGCGGTCGTGGGTGCGCAGTTGTGATCTTCATGCCCCCAGACTGTTACGCTCTTTCTTCTCGCAGTTCCCCGATAAACCCGGTGGTAGGGGTTCTTTGACCCCTCGTCAGAGAGGGGGTACTGTTAGGGTCTCCTGCTCTGTGCTGCCACGTCGTCATGGCAACCGGGAGACAAGTGCTAGCGGAGTAACCTGAGCGTAGCTGATACTCCGGTTCGGGTCTTTTGCTGTGCAGTGGTTACAGGCTCTGTGCACGGCAGGGGATCCAGTGCTGGTTTTTGTGCTCACAGTCTGTGAGGTCTGAGTGGGGCGTGGACAGCACCTGCTATATAAACCCTCTTCTCAGGTTAGGCAGATGCTGCTGAATCTTTGTTGGTTAGTCAGTTCCTGAAAGTTAGCTAGTACTGTGTAAACTTTGTATTTGTTTGTTGCTTACTGCAAATAGGCCTTGGGATTTGGTATTACACTCTGCCAATCCAGACCTAGCAGTAAGACTGGAGTCAGTCGTTTAACCTGCTGGGGTTCTTTTGCTACTCTGTGAACCTAGCAAGTTTGCGGCTGTATTCTCAGACTTGCCTGCCAAAATCCTTTCTCACTGTGCAAGGTGTTCAGGTGTCAGTTTAGTGGCAGTAAGCTGAACCAGTGCACTGCAAGTGAGGACTAGGATTGTGGAGACTCTCCTTGTGTCTATTATTCCATCTCTGACCAAGGAGTTTACTGCCACACCCGTTGGTAACCCTTTAGGGTTTTGCTGTTGCCCTTAGCAACAGCATTTCAGGTTCTCTACTTTTTAAATCACAACATCTCGCTTCTTTCCATCTGAGCATTCCTAATACTAGGGAGACACCCAGTTTCTTAGCCTTTGGGCTTCTCTGTTCACTTTGTGTTTATTTTGTTACCCTATCACCTTCTATGTATGTAATGTCTTATTCCCCAGTCTGTCTGTGAGTTCATTTGTTTTGCATCCCTCTCCGTTCAGACACCAGTACATTCCTGCTGGCACTGGTGTGCATAACACCTACAAAGGGAATTATGCGTAACTGGCACTACAAAGGGAATTATGCGTAACTGGCACTGCAGGGGGCATTTTGTGTAATTGGCACTATACTGCGGCATTACATGTAACTTGCACTATATGTGGGGCATTCCATGTATCTGGCACTATACTGGCATTATACTGGGGACATTACGTGTATCTAGCACTGTACTGGGGCATTATGTGTATCTGGCACTGTACTGGGTCATAATGTGTAACTGGCACTATACTGGGGGCATTACGTTTATCTGGCACTATACTGGGGCATTAGTTGTAAGGAGCACTACTGTGGGCATTATGTGTAAGGATGCCAATTGTGTGTGTAGGGGGGGGTGATAATACGGTATATATATTTGTAATTTGATAACACAAGATATAGTTGCAAGGCCACGTCCACTTTCCTAGGTGCGAGCGCACATTGGGGAAAGGAAAGGGCACTTCAAAGGATCTCGCTCAGGTTATTAGTAGGCCTGGAGCCAGCTCTGGCTGCTGTCTGGATACTTTGGGGTCTGTCCTGTAATCACAGTATATACTAGAGATGAGCGCCGGAAATTTTTCGGGTTTTGTGTTTTGGTTTTGGGTTCGGTTCCGCGGCCGTGTTTTGGGTTCGACCGCGTTTTGGCAAAACCTCACCGAATTTTTTTTTCCGGATTCGGGTGTGTTTTGGATTCGGGTGTTTTTTTCAAAAAACACTAAAAAACAGCTTAAATCATAGAATTTGGGGGTCATTTTGATCCCAAAGTATTATTAACCTCAAAAACCATAATTTACACTCATTTTCAGTCTATTCTGAATACCTCACACCTCACAATATTATTTTTAGTCCTAAAATTTGCACCTAGGTCGCTGGATGACTAAGCTAAGCGACCCTAGTGGCCGACACAAACACCGGGCCCATCTAGGAGTGGCACTGCAGTGTCACGCAGGATGTCCCTTCCAAAAAACCCTCCCCAAACAGCACATGACGCAAAGAAAAAAAGAGGCGCAATGAGGTAGCTGTGTGAGTAAGATAAGCGACCCTAGTGGCCGACACAAACACCGGGCCCATCTAGGAGTGTCACTGCAGTGTCACGCAGGATGTCCCTTCCAAAAAACCCTCCCCAAACAGCACATGACGCAAAGAAAAAAAGAGGCGCAATGAGGTAGCTGTGTGAGTAAGATAAGCGACCCTAGTGGCCGACACAAACACCGGGCCCATCTAGGAGTGGCACTGCAGTGTCACGCAGGATGTCCCTTCCAAAAAACCCTCCCCAAACAGCACATGACGCAAAGAAAAATTAAAGAAAAAAGAGGTGCAAGATGGAATTGTCCTTGGGCCCTCCCATCCACCCTTATGTTGTATAAACAGGACATGCACACTTTAACCAACCCATCATTTCAGTGACAGGGTCTGCCACACGACTGTGACTGAAATGACGGGTTGGTTTGGACCCCCACCAAAAAAGAAGCAATTAATCTCTCCTTGCACAAACTGGCTCTACAGAGGCAAGATGTCCACCTCATCATCATCCTCCGATATATCACCGTGTACATCCCCCTCCTCACAGATTATCAATTGGTCCCCACTGGAATCCACCATCTCAGCTCCCTGTGTACTTTGTGGAGGCAATTGCTGCTGGTCAATGTCTCCACGGAGGAATTGATTATAATTCATTTTAATGAACATCATCTTCTCCACATTTTCTGGATGTAACCTCGTACGCCGATTGCTGACAAGGTGAGCGGCGGCACTAAACACTCTTTCGGAGTACACACTTGTGGGAGGGCAACTTAGGTAGAATAAAGCCAGTTTGTGCAAGGGCCTCCAAATTGCCTCTTTTTCCTGCCAGTATAAGTACGGACTGTGTGACGTGCCTACTTGGATGCGGTCACTCATATAATCCTCCACCATTCTTTCAATGTTGAGAGAATCATATGCAGTGACAGTAGACGACATGTCCGTAATCGTTGTCAGGTCCTTCAGTCCGGACCAGATGTCAGCATTAGCAGTCGCTCCAGACTGCCCTGCATCACCGCCAGCGGGTGGGCTCGGAATTCTGAGCCTTTTCCTCGCACCCCCAGTTGCGGGAGAATGTGAAGGAGGAGATGTTGACAGGTCGCGTTCCGCTTGACTTGACAATTTTCTCACCAGCAGGTCTTTCAACCCCAGCAGACTTGTGTCTGCCGGAAAGAGAGATCCAAGGTAGGCTTTAAATCTAGGATCGAGCACGGTGGCCAAAATGTAGTGCTCTGATTTCAACAGATTGACCACCCGTGAATCCTTGTTAAGCGAATTAAGGGCTCCATCCACAAGTCCCACATGCCTAGCGGAATCGCTCCGTGTTAGCTCCTCCTTCAATGTCTCCAGCTTCTTCTGCAAAAGCCTGATGAGGGGAATGACCTGACTCAGGCTGGCAGTGTCTGAACTGACTTCACGTGTGGCAAGTTCAAAGGGCATCAGAACCTTGCACAACGTTGAAATCATTCTCCACTGCGCTTGAGACAGGTGCATTCCACCTCCTATATCGTGCTCAATTGTATAGGCTTGAATGGCCTTTTGCTGCTCCTCCAACCTCTGAAGCATATAGAGGGTTGAATTCCACCTCGTTACCACTTCTTGCTTCAGATGATGGCAGGGCAGGTTCAGTAGTTTTTGGTGGTGCTCCAGTCTTCTGTACGTGGTGCCTGTACGCCGAAAGTGTCCCGCAATTCTTCTGGCCACCGACAGCATCTCTTGCACGCCCCTGTCGTTTTTTAAATAATTCTGCACCACCAAATTCAAGGTATGTGCAAAACATGGGACGTGCTGGAATTTGCCCATATTTAATGCACACACAATATTGCTGGCGTTGTCCGATGCCACAAATCCACAGGAGAGTCCAATTGGGGTAAGCCATTCCGCGATGATCTTCCTCAGTTGCCGTAAGAGGTTTTCAGCTGTGTGCGTATTCTGGAAACCGGTGATACAAAGCGTAGCCTGCCTAGGAAAGAGTTGGCGTTTGCGAGATGCTGCTACTGGTGCCGCCGCTGCTGTTCTTGCGGCGGGAGTCCATACATCTACCCAGTGGGCTGTCACAGTCATATAGTCCTGACCCTGCCCTGCTCCACTTGTCCACATGTCCGTGGTTAAGTGGACATTGGGTACAGCTGCATTTTTTAGGACACTGGTGACTCTTTTTCTGAGGTCTGTGTACATTTTCGGTATCGCCTGCCTAGAGAAATGGAACCTAGATGGTATTTGGTACCGGGGACACAGTACCTCCAACAAGTCTCTAGTTGGCTCTGCAGTAATGATGGATACCGGAACCACGTTTCTCACCACCCAGGATGCCAAGGCCTCAGTTATCCGCTTTGCAGTAGGATGACTGCTGTGATATTTCATCTTCCTCGCAAAGGACTGTTGGACAGTCAATTGCTTGGTGGAAGTAGTAAAAGTGGTCTTACGACTTCCCCTCTGGGATGACCATCGACTCCCAACAGCAACAACAGCAGCGCCAGCAGCAGTAGGCGTTACACGCAAGGATGCATCGGAGGATTCCCAGGCAGGAGAGGAATCGTCAGAATTGCCAGTGACATGGCCTGCAGGACTATTGGCATTCCTGGGGAAGGAGGAAATTGACACTGAGGGAGTTGGTGGGGTGGTTTGCGTGAGCTTGGTTACAAGAGGAAGGGATTTACTGGTCAGTGGACTGCTTCCGCTGTCACCCAAAGTTTTTGAACTTGTCACTGACTTATTATGAATGCGCTGCAGGTGACGTATAAGGGAGGATGTTCCGAGGTGGTTAACGTCCTTACCCCTACTTATTACAGCTTGACAAAGGCAACACACGGCTTGACACCTGTTGTCCGCATTTCTGTTGAAATACTTCCACACCGAAGAGCTGATTTTTTTGGTATTTTCACCAGGCATGTCAGTGGCCATATTCCTCCCACGGACAACAGGTGTCTCCCCGGGTGCCTGACTTAAACAAACCACCTCACCATCAGAATCCTCCTTGTCAATTTCCTCCCCAGCGCCAGCAACACCCATATCCTCCTCATCCTGGTGTACTTCAACACTGACATCTTCAATCTGACTATCAGGAACTGGACTGCGGGTGCTCCTTCCAGCACTTGCAGGGGGCGTGCAAATGGTGGAAGGCGCATGCTCTTCACGTCCAGTGTTGGGAAGGTCAGGCATCGCAACCGACACAATTGGACTCTCCTTGTGGATTTGGGATTTCGAAGAACGCACAGTTCTTTGCGGTGCTTTTGCCAGCTTGAGTCTTTTCAGTTTTCTAGCGAGAGGCTGAGTGCTTCCATCCTCATGTGAAGCTGAACCACTAGCCATGAACATAGGCCAGGGCCTCAGCCGTTCCTTGCCACTCCGTGTGGTAAATGGCATATTGGCAAGTTTACGCTTCTCCTCCGACAATTTTATTTTAGGTTTTGGAGTCCTTTTTTTACTGATATTTGGTGTTTTGGATTTGACATGCTCTGTACTATGACATTGGGCATCGGCCTTGGCAGACGACGTTGCTGGCATTTCATCGTCTCGGCCATGACTAGTGGCAGCAGCTTCAGCACGAGGTGGAAGTGGATCTTGATCTTTCCCTAATTTTGGAACCTCAACATTTTTGTTCTCCATATTTTAATAGGCACAACTAAAAGGCACCTCAGGTAAACAATGGAGATGGATGGATACTAGTATACTTATGGATGGACTGCCGAGTGCCGACATAGAGGTAGCTACAGCCGTGGACTAACGTACTGTGTCTGCTGCTAATATAGACTGGATGATTGATAATGAGATGAAATCAATATATATATGTATGTATATATAATATCACTAGTACTGCAGCCGGACAGGTAGATAATATATTTATTAGGTAATGATGACTGATGACGGACCTGCTGGACACTGTCAGCTCAGCAGCACCGCAGACTGCTACAGTAAGCTACTATACTATAGTAGTATGTACAAAGAAGAACGAAAAAAAAAAAACCACGGGTAGGTGGTATACAATTATGGATGGACTGCTGAGTGCCGACACAGAGGTAGCTACAGCCGTGGACTAACGTACTGTGTCTGCTGCTAATATAGACTGGATGATTGATAATGAGATGAAATCAATATATATATGTATGTATATATAATATCACTAGTACTGCAGCCGGACAGGTAGATAATATATTTATTAGGTAATGATGACTGATGACGGACCTGCTGGACACTGTCAGCTCAGCAGCACTGCAGACTGCTACAGTAAGCTACTATACTCTATAGTAGTATGTACAAAGAAGAAAAAAAAAAAAAAAACCACGGGTAGGTGGTATACAATTATGGATGGACTGCCGAGTGCCGACACAGAGGTAGCTACAGCCGTGGACTAACGTACTGTGTCTGCTGCTAATATAGACTGGATGATTGATAATGAGATGAAATCAATATATATATATATATATATATATATGTATATATAATATCACTAGTACTGCAGCCGGACAGGTAGATAATATATTTATTAGGTAATGATGACTGATGACGGACCTGCTGGACACTGTCAGCTCAGCAGCACCGCAGACTGCTACAGTAAGCTACTATACTATAGTAGTATGTACAAAGAAGAAAGAAAAAAAAAAAACCACGGGTAGGTGGTATACAATTATGGATGGACTGCTGAGTGCCGACACAGAGGTAGCTACAGCCGTGGACTAACGTACTGTGTCTGCTGCTAATATAGACTGGATGATTGATAATGAGATGAAATCAATATATATATGTATGTATATATAATATCACTAGTACTGCAGCCGGACAGGTAGATAATATATTTATTAGGTAATGATGACTGATGACGGACCTGCTGGACACTGTCAGCTCAGCAGCACCGCAGACTGCTACAGTAAGCTACTATACTCTATAGTAGTATGTACAAAGAAGAAAGAAAAAAAAAACCACGGGTAGGTGGTATACAATTATGGATGGACTGCCGAGTGCCGACACAGAGGTAGCTACAGCCGTGGACTAACGTACTGTGTCTGCTGCTAATATAGACTGGATGATTGATAATGAGATGAAATCAATATATATATGTATGTATATATAATATCACTAGTACTGCAGCCGGACAGGTAGATAATATATTTATTAGGTAATGATGACTGATGACGGACCTGCTGGACACTGTCAGCTCAGCAGCACCGCAGATTGCTACAGTAAGCTACTATACTATAGTAGTATGTACAAAGAAGAACGAAAAAAAAAAAACCACGGGTAGGTGGTATACAATTATGGATGGACTGCTGAGTGCCGATACAGAGGTAGCTACAGCCATGGACTAACGTACTGTGTCTGCTGCTAATAAAGACTGGATGATTGATAATGAGATGAAATCAATATATATATGTATGTATATATAATATCACTAGTACTGCAGCCGGACAGGTAGATAATATATTTATTAGGTAATGATGACTGATGACGGACCTGCTGGACACTGTCAGCTCAGCAGCACCGCAGACTGCTACAGTAAGCTACTATACTCTATAGTAGTATGTACAAAGAAGAAAGAAAAAAAAAAACCACGGGTAGGTGGTATACAATTATGGATGGACTGCCGAGTGCCGACACAGAGGTAGCTACAGCCGTGGACTAACGTACTGTGTCTGCTGCTAATATAGAGTCTAGACTGGATGATAAATTATTGATAATGAGATGAAATCAATATAATATCACTAGTACTGCAGCCGGACAGGTACTATATATATTTATTATGTAATGACTGATGACGGACCTGCTGGACACTGTCAGGTCAGCACAGCACCGCAGACTGCTACAGTAAGCTACTATAGTAGTATGTATAAAGAAGAATTAAAAAAAAAAAAACCACGGGTAGGTGGTATACACTATTATATATATATATATATTATATACAATTATATATATATATATATATATATATATATATATTAAACTGGTGGTGATTGATTATTAAACTGGTGGTCACTTCAGGACAGGTCACGTTGCAACTTGCAACTAGTACTCCGAGGCCTAAGCAGACAATCACAAAATATATTATTATACTGGTGGTCAGTGTGGTCACAACAATGGCAGTGTGGCACTGACTCTGGCAGCAAAAGTGTGCACTGTACGTTATATGTACTCCTGAGTCCTGCTCTCAGACTCTAACTGCTCCCCACTGTCAGTGTCTCCCCCACAAGTCAGATAATACACTTACAGTCACACTATCTAATCTATAAATATCACTTCAGCAAGTAGTATAGTAGTATACAGTAGTACTCCTCCTAATAATGCACCCCGAAAATACTGTGTCTCTCTCTTCTCTAAACGGAGAGGACGCCAGCCACGTCCTCTCCCTATGACTCTCAATGCACGTGTGAAAATGGCGGCGACGCGCGGCTCCTTATATAGAATCCGAGTCTCGCGATAGAATCCGAGCCTCGCGAGAATCCGACAGCGTGATGATGACGTTCGGGCGCGCTCGGGTTAGCCGAGCAAGGCGGGAAGATCCGAGCCTGCTCGGACCCGTGTAAAAAACCTGAAGTTCGGGCGGGTTCGGATTCAGAGGAACCGAACCCGCTCATCTCTAGTATATACACAATATGCAGTACCAGCCCACCCCCCATGTACTCTAATGTATCTGCTGTTCAGAAAAAGAATACAAACCTCAGCTCACTTTTTCTGAACAGCAGATTGGTTCTCAGTCAGGCAGGATACAGCCTCCCCATCCGCAGCCCATTGGATGGGGGGGGGGACATTGCAATGTAAACATCATTACATTTCCTCAGTATAGCTAGTAATACCTCTTCAGTATCTGGCACTGAAGGGAGGGACTGTGGGGACTGGTGTCCTGGGCCCTTACAGAGAGGGGGAGAGGGGGGCCCACTCCTGGCTCCTACCACCAATACGTGGAGAGCTGCACCAGACTGCAAAACAACAGTGGGCTGATGGGAAGGGAGGACTTCTTAAACCAAGCCTTCCCTGTGCATCGGCTCTCTGTGAACCGTTCCTGTTGGTCCACAATTCTCCACCTATATGTAACATCACAATGTATGACATCACATGGGGTGGAGTGGTAGAATCTTTTTTTTTGGGGGGGGGGGGGGGGGGGGGGGGCTGTCTATTTTGTCAGTCCTGGGCCCTGCAATTTCTGATGGCAGCCCTGTCTGCCACACAGCTCTATAGCACTAGGGGAATTGGCATGGTGACAGTAAATTAGGGTGAAGAGCAATCTGCTGTATTGTCCCCATTTACACAGGGAGACAACTTGACAGGTCTCTGCATGGCTGTAGGTGAGTCTGTGCTGCACTAGAGTGGACTGTCAGAAGATGGGAATTATGATGTGTTACTTTTGCCTGTGACAGACCTTTACTGCTCACGTTATTTTGTTACAAGTGATACAGATGAGAAAACATATCATATAACAATAAACCTGCACCATAATGTGTCAATATTTCAGCCCTGTGCACAGTCAATGTAATGATCTTCTGCGAGCAACTCCATGTTTTTCATTACCAATAAAACAATTCTCATTGAACGAAGACACTAAACAGCAGAACATTACAAAAAGGGGAAAACACCAGCTGGAAATCTTAAAGCCCTTTAGAATAAATCACTTTTAATAAACAAAAAAGAAAGAGGAAAAAAAAATCCAATTATAGAAATATATATATTTTATATCCTCAGCATTGAAAATATAATTAAGAATACAAATACCCATATTAAAAATTGATAATGGAACTGCTCTAGAGTTTCAGCATAAAGAATCCTTGTCTTGTTTGTTTCTTGATCTACTTTGCCTGCTTAATGTGCATTAGCATGTAATGTACGTGAACTTTATTCTGTTAAAAATATAGGGGGGTAATTCCAAGTTGATCGCAGCAGGACATTTTTTAGCAGTTGGGCAAAACCATGTGCACTGCAGGGGGGGCAGATATAACATTTGCAGAGAGAGTTAGATTTGGGTGGGTTATTTTGTTTCTGTGCAGGGTAAATACTGGCTGCTTTATTTTTACACTGCAATTTAGATTGCAGATTGAACTCACCACACCCAAATCTAACTCTCTCTGCACGTTATATCTGCCTCCCCTGCAGTGCACATGGTTTTGCCCAACTGCTAAAAAATTTCCTGCTGCGATCAACTTGGAATTACCCCCATAGTCCACACTTCCTATTATAAGTTATAACATATGAATATTGTCCCATGCAGGGGATTAACAGAGGCGTAGCTAGGGTTTTTGGAGCCCAGGGCAAAATGGAAAATGGCGTCCCCCCCCAAAAAAAAAAAAACAGCAAAAGAAGCATGTGCGCGCGCCGAAAAAATGGGCATGGCCACACACCAGAAGGGGTATGGCCACGCACCAGAAGGGGTGTGGCCACTAATAATGGCCCACAGTGCCAGTTACATTGCCCCACAGTGCCAGATACATGCCCCACAGTGCCAGATACATGCCCCACAGTGCCAGATACATTGCCCCACAGTGCCAGTTACATTGCCAGATACATTGCCCCACAGTGCCAGTTACATTGCCAGATACATTGCCCCACAGTGCCAGTTACATTGCCCCACAGTGCCAGATACATTGCCCCACAGTGCCAGATACATGCCCCACAGTGCCAGATACATGCCCCACAGTGCCAGATACATGCCCTACAGTGCCAGTTACATTGCCCCACAGTGCCCGATACATTGCCCCACTGTACCAGATACATGCCCCACTGTGCCAGATACATGCCCCGCTGTGCCAGATACATTGCCCCACAGTGCCAGATACATGCCCCACAGTGCCAGTTACATTGCCCCACAGTGCCAGATACATTGCCCCACTGTGCCAGATACATTGCCCCACTGTGCCAGATACATGCCCCACTGTGCCAGATACATGCCCCACTGTGCCCCACTGTGCCAGATACATGCCCCACTGTGCCAGATACATTGCCCCACAGTGCCAGATACATGCCCCACAGTGCCATATACATGCCCCTCAGTGCCAGTTACATTGCCTTACTGTGCCAGATACATTGCCCCACTGTGCCAGATACATTGCCCCACTGTGCCAGATACATTGCCCCACTGTGCCAGATACATGCCCCACTGTGCCCCGCTGTGCCAGATACATGCCCCACTGTGCCAGATACATGCCCCACAGTGCCCCACTGTGCCAGATACATGCCCCACTGTGTCCCACTGTGCCAGATACATGCCCCACTGTGCCCCACGGTGCCAGATACATGCCCCACTGTGCCAGATACATGCCCCACTGTGCCCCACTGTGCCAGATACATTGCCCCACAGTGCCAGATACATGCACCACTGTGCCAGATACATTACCCCACAGTGCCAGATACATGCCCCACAGTGCCAGATACATGCCCCTCAGTGCCAGTTACATTGCCCCACTGTGACAGATACATTGCCCCACTGTGCCAGATACATTACCCCACTGTGCCAGATACATGCCCCACTGTGCCCCACTGTGCCAGATACATGCCCCACTGTGCCAGATACATGCCCCACTGTGCCAGATACATGCCTCACTGCCAGATACATGCCCCACTGTGCCCCACTGTGCCAGATACATGCCCCACTGTGCGCCCCCCCCCCCCCCCCCGGTCACTCACCTGCTGTTGTGTCTGTGAGGGGAGGAGAGTGCAGCACAGCGCCTCTCCTTCCCCTCACCGCTCCCGGTCTCCGGCGGCTGTGTGGCGCCGGTTCGCCAGCCAATCAGAGCTCGCGGACCGGCAGCCAATCAGGAGCCGGTCCGCAAGCTCTGATTGGCTAACGCCGGAGACCGGACACACGCAGCGCTGCTGGCAGCGCTGTGAGTGCTCTGGCGGCGGTGAGCGGAGGGAGAGACGCTGCGCTCTCCTCCCCTCACATTTCGGCGTGATGGGGGCGAGTGGGGCATGATGCCTTGGCCGCCGGCGGCGGCCCCCTCTCCTGGGCCTGCCAAGGCGCCCAGGGCACGTGCCCCACTCGCCCTACCCTTGTTACGCCTCTGGGGATTAAACTGGTAAATATTGCTAGTTGCGTTCACTTTTGGCATTCTTGTAGTCATAGATAATTGCATTATCTAATGGATAACTACAAGAAGACAATAATTCCATTATCTGCATGAATACACACATTATCAGCATGGACTTATCTATGGTGTGGTGCAGTGGACATTAACCTACTTTAGGGTCTATTTACTTATCCTTGGATGGAGATAAAGTGGACAGAGATAAATTCCCAACCAACCAGCTCCTAACTGTCATTTTTCAAACCTATCCTGTAACATGGCAGTTAGGAGCTGATTGGCTGGTACTTTATAAATATAAAGTGAAAATATTTTTTCACTTTAGTGTTGCCCTGAGGTCACTCAGCTGTTTTGTTTTGGGGTGTACCACGCCCTAGGTTTGTACCCCCCAAAATGTTAGGGACTTGCCCGACTAATGAGGTCACCTGGACGCAGTGGGCAAGCCGTTACTTATGGCCATAAATATGCAAAGAACCTCACTCAAAATGCTAAATTTAATGCAATGAGTATTATTAATAAATTGGTAGTGTTTGAATTGTGCACCTGCAACATTGTCTGTGTATGCAGTACTACTGAAAGGTCTCCGCAGGGTCGCACCTCTCATTACCGGTGTGCACCCCAGGACCCCTCCCCTGTGTACCTAATGCTGTGTATTTACATACACAATAGAAGGCCGGAGACCCCTTCTGCCTGGTGGTAGCACCCACGCCCACCTGTCCTATATATTGGTTTTAATAAGGTTCCTGACATTTCTTAGACTGCAGGCAGAGCAAGGTGCGTCCTGTACCAATGTATATCGGATTATCAGATGGGGGGTGGATTTCTGGGGCGTGGGTCCCCCTGGACTGCTGTGGCTGTTTGGCCTCAGGAGCAACACAGATTAACACTTATTTTCATATTTACTTTCATCCCTATCGTGTGTTTTGTTTCAATGTAACTCATTTCCCATATTCACTTCTCACTACTTTACCTCTCACTACTTTATTTCTCACCTCGTTACCTCTCACTAATTTACCCCTGCTGTTTTCAGCAGCCTCTCTCACTAACCTATCTTCACTTTGTTCACAATATATTTTTTCACTTTAGTGTTGCCCAGGGGTCACTCAGCTGCTTCATTTTGGTATGTCCCGTGCCCTAGATTTTTACCCCCTAAATGTTAGGGACTTGCCTGACTAATGAGGTCACCTGGACGCGGTGGGCAAGCCGTTACTTATGGCCATAAATAAGCGAAGAACCTCGCTCAAAATGCTAAATTTTATTGCAATGGTCATTATTAATAAATTGGTAGTATTTGAATTGTGCACCTGCAACATTGTCTTTGTATGCAGTACTACTGAAAGGTCTCCGCAGGGTCGCACCTCTCATTACCGGTGTGCACCCCTGGACCCCTCCCCAGTACTTTGTCTCCATCTACTTTATCTCCATCCAAGGTTTAGTAAATATACCCCTTTATCGGTAAACAGTGATTTAATTAAACACTGTTTTGCATCTGCTTGAGGCCCCTAGTCAGTGATGTCATTGGGTGATGTCACATGATGACTAATGTTTGACTTAATAATCATATTATTGGTTTAATAATGACTATTTAAGCCAATAATTTTTTTCATCGATCTATTAGCAAATCCCTTACTCTTGGTTCCAAAAGATTATGACCTGGGTACTGTCTGGACTTTGCATGTTCTGCCTATGTTAGTTTTCTCCTGTAGCTCCTGTTTGTTCACACAGTCCATGTGCGTCAGCAAACAGGAGCTACAGTCCACAGACCATACTGATAACCGTACTATAGGCTGCTGCCGAAAACTGGACCCTTGTGTGTATATGTTATTTCTGCAGAAGAGAAATTAGCAAATGATTAAATATTCTCTCAACAGCGCTGTGTTATATGGTGGTGCTTTATAAAAACAATAATCAATTGATAATTAAAAGATTACCTGTACTGTATATTTGTGGGCTTTTCTGTTATTTCTGCATATTTGACAGAATTCATTGCTAAAAACTTGGATGTTGGTCAAATATTACATTTTAAAAGATCATTCTATTTAGAATTCTGCTTTTTTTTCTCCAGAGCAACCTTTGCGAACTGACTTGCCATAAACACTGAAATTCATCGTGGCTTAAAAGTGTTTTGCTCCTCCGATCCTAGAAAATGTCACACTGCGGTGATTTGAATTCCCTACGGCTTTTATGATCTGGTCATAAAACTGAGGTGAACCATCCCAAATCGCCTGAGAAGAAATGAGGACATTTATCCATATATAATGTGGTCATGTAGCTGAGAATGAGCAATGCTAAACTGGCACAAAAATGCAAATTACGTCTCACCTTCATCTTCATATTCTATTGGGGCATCTGCAATAAGGGGATCCAGTCAATCAATCAGACCTGTTGCTGGATATTTTGTTATAGATCTCAGTAACTATCACTACTTCCCCACCTCTTATAAAAAAAATTCACAAATCCCATGAGCTGAAAAATTGGAAGCTCCTCTACATCATCTGTGCTTCTTGCAGTTCCCAGTGAGGGTTATGTTCGTTGACATGACAGACATAGTAAACTGTGTTGCTTTGGGTAGTGAGGACTTTCATTACATGCACTGGGGTGTGCGAATGAACTTGGAAGATGAAGGGGGCATGACAGAACAAGAGAGCAGCTGTACCATGTTCTTTGGGGGTTATTCAGGTTTGTTAGCAAACTAAAAAAGTTAGCAACTGGGTAAAACTATATTGCACTGCAGGTGGGCAGATGTAACATGTGTAGAGAGAGTTAGATTTGGGTGGGTTATATTGTTTCTGTGCAGGGTAAATACTGGCTGCTTAATTTCTACACTGCAATTTAGATTTCAGTTTGAACACACCCCACCCAAACCTAAATCTTTCTACACATGTTATATCTGCCTCACCTGCAGTACAGCATGGTTTGTCCAATTGCTAACTTTTTTGGTTTGCTAACAACTCTGAATAAGGCCCTTTATAGCGGTGGTATTCAGGTGATCGGCGGTCGGGAGACCGACGGTCACATGACCTCCACCAACATCCCGCCCCCTCACTATCCCCACGATCGGCATACCGACCAACAGGGACTATTTCCACTCGTGGATGTCCACGACACCCATAGAGTGGGAATAGAGCCCGTGGCGACCACCGAACCTGCAAGGGGCTTGTTGCACCCGCCCCCCCGTCGGGATCCCGGCATCGGAATGCTGACCATACCACACCCCTTTATACTGTAGTTTGGTAATTGGATTGCAGGTTGGTGTAGCACTGGGTCTAATTCAGAGTGTCATGCTAGTCGGCTGCAATTGCACTAGTTCTGTGCTAAATGCAGATATTCATGTGTATACAGAGTGATATGCTGACCCCACTGCCTCTATCCATCCACTTGTTCCAAATGATGTCATATTTATCAGTGCGCACCTACACCACACTTATCCCTAGTACATGACCTCTATATGAAATCGGAAGGACCTCTGCATGCACACAGCTCTGGAAAGCTCACAATTCCATGTACACGGTCACAGCACGCCCTCACTCCACTTAGTGTCATTGCCTTAGGCATGTTGTAGGTATGTAGATGGAATTACAGCCTATTGAAATGTAAGTGTATGCAAATATTCAGCGAATTCAGATGGATCATTTGTAATAAATGTAGGGCTTGTGCAAATCCGAGCAGATAATAATGGCTGCTCTCACAAATGGATGTATAGCGGCGTTGTAGGCACTTCGATGCGACCAACTCTGAGATCCTTATATATCTGAAAGCATACAATGTGCCGATAATGGGGACAATTTGGATGCAACTGTGAGTCTGGCGCAAAGGGCAGAATAAGGAAGTACAGATATATACTCTTTTAAATGAAGATATATAGTTTATAATCCATAATTCTAATCAAATGTAGTTTGAACTGCTAGATATACAGGAAGTGTTTTCCATTTTGCAGAAATCCAGGTTTGTCTGTCTCACAATTTGCACACCCACATTCTGATTTTTGGAACTGCCCCATAAAACCTACTTTAAAAAAAAAATCGCTTTAAAGCCCTGCCTAATACCCATTTCAGATATAGCCTTGAGACCCGGGTTATATTGCCAGGGTTTGCGGCTCAACCCGGATCTTGACTATGCCTGAACAGACCCAACCCAGGTCAGGTGTCCTAGATCTGCAACCCTGCTTGGTACCAGGGTTATTTCCGGGAACTACTCGGGTTGCCTGCGGTCTGAAAGGCAATACCCAGGTCATGCCTAAAAGGAGCTGATTGGCGGGCACAGTAGTGCTTAGAGATGGCATCATCTGACTTCAAGCGTCCACTGTAAGTCAGAAGACCCGCCTCCGGTGTGAATGGCAATGACCTGGGAATAACCTGGATTCATCATTCAGGTCTGAAAGAGGTTAAGTACTGAAACCCCAGCTTTAACCTGTGTCCAGTGTCCTGTGTCCGAGCCGGGCTTAAGCCGGGGTTTATGTCTAAAAGGGGTATTACTGGCACTTTAGAGTCACCACTTTCAACTTTCACTGAATTTTCACCCCCCCCCCCCCCTCCCGTATCATGACAGAAAATAGCAGCAGTTGCTGTTATGTTTGTCACTGGTGCACATTTGTATGTTTTTATTACATTGTTAGAAAAGTGCCTGGGAATGTACTTTTTCATGCAAATGGCGAGTGTAATAAGATGTCCTGCTTAAAGTATAGACTGAGGCTCCTGGCTCCTGGGAGGCAAATGCTCAGAAGTCTCTTGGTAAATAGCAGGGTATACCTGCGGGATATGGTCGTTAGGTCGACACAGCTTAGGTCGACAGTCATTAGGTCGATCACTGAATGTTAGGTCGTTAGGTCGACATGTACTAGGTCGACAGGTCAAAAGGTCAACGTGAGTTTTTCACATTTATTTACATTTTTGGACTTTTTTATATTTGACGATCCACGTGCACTACAATTGGGAACAGTAACCTGTGCCAAGCGCAGCGGAGCGAGTCACCTTGCCCGAAGCATGGCGAGCGAAGCGAGCCATGCGAGGGGACACGGTGCACTAATTGGGGTTAGAAGAAAACGACACAACAAAAAGTCCCAAAACCCAAGTCGACCTTTTGACCTGTTGACCTAGTACATGTCACCCTAATGACCATGTAGACCTATTGCCCCTGTCAACCTAATGCATGTTGACCTTCCATGGTCGACCCAATGACTGTCGACCTAAGTTGAGTCGACCCAACTACCCATACCCACACCTGCTACAGTCTATACACTTTTGTTTCTCTTGGAATCATTCACGCTTCACATATAAATCTCATTTTTATGTGTGGGGCCAAAACAAGGCAAATGTGTCTGTCCCAGCCACTTCAGCTTGTCATTAAGGGTTAGCAGCCCATTTAGGGAGTCCTTAGTGCAAGCTGCTGACGTGTGTAGCGTATTGTAAACATACATGTAACAAGTTCTACAGCTCTCAGACGTACATCCTCATACAGAATTTATAATCTGCCAGCAGGTGCACCGTGTATTATCATGATGTTCATGTGTGGAACGAGGGATACTTACGCAGTATTGCTAAAGTATTATTACACTAGTGGGTGCAATATTATGCAGCTTTATGCATTCAGTGATCTTTCCTTTGTTCTCGGTAAATGGTATCACAGTGATTCCCAATGTAGAAGGCACAAGGAACATTCAGGTGTCTGTAGAGATGTAGGATGCAGATATACATTATTTCACCCACCAGACTACTGTATGAGATACATGTAACTCTCCGCTACACATTTTGTACAAAATTTGTCCCAGTGTTATAGTCAAAATGCTGAGACTATAGCGACTTGCAGTGATCCAAAATGCATTTGCATTAAAAATACATTGAATTGTACTATTCATTGTGCCGGATCACAGCTGTATATCTTAAGCATAAAACTACCATGTTTTACTGGCATTTTCCGGAATACTAAAACATGCAATTGCCGACAGGTGTGGTTAAACTATACTTTTCTACTTGGGACTCCTTGCTTAAGTTGTTCATTTTATAGCAGCAGCCTTTCCAGCCTCTTGGGAATATTATAATGTCCAATTATTAGGAGTGCAATGAAAGTGATATTGAGACTTGGTAAAACAAATGACATTGCCAACACGTACAGCTGTACAGTATATGTATAGTTTATTCTAACACCATAAAAAGTATAGATAATTAGACTTTTGTGCAAATTATTGTTGCACAATTGACATAAACTTGCATTGAGACTTGACTGAAACATAAATAACGGGTGGTCTTCAGTATGCCGACTGACGGGATCCTTGCGCACAGTATACCGGCGCCGGAATCCCGTCAGGCGGCATACCGACACTTATTCTCCCTCGTGGGGGTCCACGACCCCCCTGGAGGGAGAATAAAATAGCGTGATAGCGCGCCACCGTGCCCGTAGCGTGGCGAGCGCAGTGAGCCCGCAAGGGGCTCATTTGCGCTCGCCACACTGTCGGTAAGCCAGCGGTCGAGCTCGCGGCGCCGGTATGCTGGTCGCCGGGAGCACGACCGCCGGCATACCATACTGAACCCTAAATAACAATAATACACAATTTTGATGTATGCCTAATTTACTAACCATAAAATATGCTGCCATGTTACACTAGTATACTGTATCTATCTGTCTGCTTAAAGATCACATAGGTGCATGCCCTTATTGGAACTACTCTCAGCAAATAGGGATGCACCTACTTTTTATGGATTGTGGGTTGTAACAATGATCCCAGAATTAACCTTGGCCATTTACCTTGTGCTTACCACCAACTGGTAACTATTAGGAACTGAATTGGAACAACATTTCTTCCACTTGGCTCCCCAGCGCTGTGTTATATAAGAACCTCATGTAAGGCAAAAAATCACATGGCTCGCTCGTGTAATAGTTAGCATTACTGTCTCACAGCATTGAAGTCTTGGGTTCGATTCCATGCGTTCCTCCTGTGTGGAGTCTGTATATTCTTCCCGTACGTGCATGAGTTTCCTCTGGTTACTTCAGTTTCCTCTCATAGTCCCAGAAAAGCTGTTTTCTATATACTTTCCTGCCATACTC